>NC_143190.1:26051785-26356071 GCF_051530095.1 Phoenix dactylifera
AACGCATGGGCAAGATCCCTTATGCATCGGCAATAGGGAGCCTCATGTATGCCATGCTATGTACACGACCTGATATAGCTCTTGCTGTGAGTGTCACAAGCAGATATCAGTCAAATCCAGGTGAAGAACACTGGACAGCTGTGAAAAATATTCTTAAGTACTTAAGAAGAACTAAAGATTTATTCTTGGTTTTTGGAGGATCATCAGAGTTGAAGGTAGAAGGATACACAGATTTAGACTTCATGACTGATGTCGATGATAGGAAGTCAACATCTGGATATGTGTTCTTGTGCAATGGTGGTACGGTAAATTGGAAGAGTTCCAAACAACCGATCATTGCTGATTCTACTATGGAAGCTGAATACATCGCCGCCTCTAAAGCTGCTAAGGAAGGCTTCTGGTTCAAGAAATTCATTGCGGAATTGGATGTAATGTCATCAGATGCCATAACACTCTACTACGATAATAATGGCGCCATAGCCCTTGCTAAGGAGCCAAGGTCTCATCAGAAGTCCAAGCATATAGAGCGGCGCTTCAATCTCATACGCGAGTATGTTGAGAAGAAGTATGTCGAAGTGCAGAGAGTAGACTCCGCGGATAACGTGGCAGACCCGTTCACTAAACAGCTAAGTCAGCAAAAGACTGAAGCCCACCTTGAGAAGATGGGACTAAGATATATGACTGATTGGCTTTAGTGCAAGTGGGAGATTGTTAGATGTATGCCCTAGAAGCCAATTTTGGCTGACACATTATTAATTCTAGGACATAATTTGTACTTGACTTTATTATTATTAAATAAATGAAAGGCATCTTTTTCATTCATATTATTATTGTGTCTATGAATCGTCCAAAGAATTAATAAGATGATGATGCATATTCTCAAGAGTTGAGAATTTGAGCCATGTATCATTAGTGATTAATTTCTGAACGCTCCTGATCGATGGATCATCATGAGGATGGTGATCGATCCGATGAGATCAGTGCACAGATTACTTTTCTTATGGATGGACGAGACTCGAGTCCACGGTGTGGCGACACTGAAGTAATAGTGCAGGTGCTTGTTAAGAACAAGGGTACTGAGCGTGACCAATACAAGAAGTCACTTGGATGTCTATCCACTCGTCAGTGACTTGCTTGATGTTGCAGTAGTGTGACTGGTCCTTTGACCTGCGGTGCTTCGGCTACTCACAGTGAGGTTATTGTAGTTTGACTGCACACATACATGGTCTCTAGCCATATGGGTCCATGCAGTGTAGATTGGCTGCAGTAAGTTTACTGTAGGAGTAGGGTATGCACCTATAAGGAATCTATCGACCTTGATAGATAAGGAGAGATCCTATGTGATTTATAAGACTGAGTTCGTAAGACCTCGGCCGGGGCAGTATGCACAGTGGAGAAAGAGTTTTCCACTCTCGAACTTAAGTCGAATAAATCTTCACATATGACAGACGATGGGGTTTGACGAGTTGTCCATGACCTCCGTCTTGTAGGGATCCACGATAGTAGGACTGTATCACATGATAACTGCACCTAGAGGTTCATCATTCTATTCTACTGGGTAGCCACTACATGCTGCTAGGTGTCACTGGTGGATGGTGGGACTCATAGGGATTATCTCGATGATCGATAAACCCTAATGAGTAGAGTTGGAATCGTTCCAATCCATTGAAAGGAGTTTTCAATGATATTATGATAGAGATCATAATATATCTCACTACCAGTCAGAGTAGAACCTATGGGGTCACACACACTAGAAGTATTGACCGATCCGATGGTTGAATCGTGATTAGGAATCACAAGTAATCAATTCGATTGATATTCAGTTGAAGAAGGAACAAAGAGAATTAATTAATTGGACTCTAAACAAGAGTCCTACTTCGAGTAGGATTCCTAGAGTCCTAATTGGATTAAGACTGGGATTCCTAGTTGGAGTAGGACTGGGATTTCTACTTGGAATAGGATTCCTACAATCCTAATGAGATTAGGAGTTTTGAATTAAAATTAGATTCCTATTTGAAGTAGGATTCCTAGAGTCCTAATCGGATTAGGATTTCGGATTCAAATAGAGTCCTAATTGGATTAGGACTAAAATTAAATATGTCCTAATTTGGATTAGGGTTTCTTAAGTCACAATTAATTATTAATCTAATAAATCAATAAGACTCCTAATTGGATTAGGATTGAAGAGTTCAATTGAGTCAAAATTGATTTAAGTTCTAATTGGATTAGTACCTACCTAGATTGGATCCAAATCGGTTTGCCCTTGGGCTAAGCCTAATTGGATTAGAGCTTGACCACATTAGGGCATTCCAAACCCTACCTAATGTGGATTAGGGTTTACCATGAGGAGGGGGATATGCCCCTCCCTTTTCCATGTGGAGAAGGGTGAAGAGAGGGGGCCGGCGCCCCCTCTTTGGAAACTTGTCTAGGGCTCCTAATTTGTAGGAGCCCTAGATGGCTTTAAAAAGGGGAGCAAGGGGCCGGCGCCCTAGCATTGATTTCCTGCTCCTCCAAGCCGTGGCCACCCCTCTCCCTTCCTTGGTTCAGCTGCCATCAGCAAAGGGAAAAGAAGAAGAGGCGTGCACCTCTCCTTGGCCTCCTTCCTTGGTTCCAACGCAGGGAAGAAAAGAAAGGCTGCAGGGGATTCGTTCTTCTTCCACTATCCCTCCTTCTGCTTCCTCCTCTCAAGCACAATCAAGGCTTGATTGAAAGAGAGAAAATCAGCCATCAAAAGAAGTCTTTGCAAGGGAGCTAGCACCCCGGAAAGACAAGAGAGCTTTGATCGGATCACTGCTTCGTGTGGATACCTGTAGAGGCTGGACACTTGAACGGCTTCAAGCGAACCCTCTTTCTAAAATCACGAACTCAGATTTGCGGTGATCATCTACCCGCACAAGGTGAAGATCTGATCTTCAAATTAGTTTAAAAGTTTTTAATCCTTACCTATCTACGAACGGTCATGAAACAACGTTCATGCGATGAACGTCGATCCCGCACATGCCTCTTCCGCTGCCATCTGATTTTATTTTTGAAATATCAGCGGCATGGGCGGGTTCCCAACACGATCACCATCCTTCGTGATGATTCATCAATTAGGAGCTATTCAGAAATTAACTATTAATTACACATGCCTTAAATTCTCAACTCTTGAGAATATGTGTTATCATTTTATTAATTCCCTAGGACGATTCATGGATACATAATAACATGAATGAACAAAATGCTTAGTTTTATTAATTAATAAAAGATCAAATACAAATTTCATGCTTCCAGAATAATTACAATGCGTCTGTCAAATTGGCTTCTAGGGCATACTCCTAACAATCTTGTTGGAAATCCTAGTGGTCGCATGCATATATTTTTAAAGATTTTACAGCAGAAGTATGAATTAAACTATTTAATTTCTGTGCAAGCTCAAGATCATATCTCTACAACAAAAATAGATCCAGAACTTTAAACATTTATCCTAAACAAGTATGCATGATTCTATGTCTAACATGTAGTCATGCAGAATTTTAGCAACCTAGTTGATTTCTAATCTTAATTTTTAATAAGATCAGATCTCATACCTTTTTGCTTTGAGAACTTTGATGATGCCTTGATTACCTTATGTAGCTGCACACATATCCGGCCTCTACGGATAGTCCATGCGAAGCTCTACGAAGATCCACAACTGCAGGAGTGCTAGCTTGTGCAGAGGTGCTGCAATGGCTGAACTTTTCTTCCTCGAAGCACTCAACTTTTGATTCTTCTTTGAGAGGATGAAGGATAGAGATGAAGGAGAAGAAGGAGGAGAGAGGGTGGCTGGATCTCAGAATTTTTTCAGAATTTAGAACCCTTTCTAAAGACCATCTCCTGCAAACCCTAGGCATGGGGGTCCTTTTATAGCCAAAAGACCCCCCACGCCTCACACCTCTTTTGGCCAACAATTTGGCTGATAAAATTTCCAAAAAATTATGGTGAATCGGAAGCTAAGAGATGAACAAATTTTCTTTAATCTTGTGCTATGAATCCCTAAAAATCAGGGGGTTATTGCGCTCCAAACTTCAGCTGCACGCCATCCTGCTTGATGCGCCATGCAGTCCCTATAAATTAGGGATTTGATTCCTATCTTTTTAGGAAGATTTGAGGTGACATATTTTTCTGAAAAATAGCCCCACGCCTCCTCTTTCCTCATGCCAAAAATTGGCTGAAAATAAAGAGGATTGGCACCACTGCTTTTAGGGATAAGGATGAGGTGTCTTTCTTCTCCAAGAAAGAAAGCTAGGATCCTATAATTTAGAGATTCTTCTGCTTATCAATTTCTGAATTTTTGAACTTAGAATTCTTATCAAATAAGGACTTTTAATAGGCTTGGGTCAAGCATAATCCAATTGGGTCAAGTTCGATTAATTGGGTCGAGCCTTATCAACTTGGATCGAACCCAATCTAATTAGGTCAAACCCTGATGTAGCCCAAATTGAATTTTATTCAATTTGGATTAACCTAAGCTCAATTATTCAATCAATTGAGTTCATTAGCAATTAATTGCTAATTAATCCTTTAATAATTCAATAATTATTTTACTGCAACTTTTGCTTAGGGTAATTTGTCACTCGAATTGACCAATGTACCCCTAGACGATTCTTAATCGTCGATCAGCCATTTGATCAACCTAGAAACTTCTATGCATGTGATCCCATAGGTTCGAACCTAAGCCGATAGAAGAAGAACAAGGAGATATAGAAGAAGTAAGATGGAAAAGTAGAATAAGAAGGAGAAGAAGGGGGAGAATAAGAAGAAGAAGAAGAAGGAGAAGAAGGAGAAAGAGGAGGAGAAGTAGAAGAAGAAGGACAAGAAGTAGTGGAAGAAGAAGGAGAAGGAGAGGAAGGAGAGGAAGGAGAAGAAGAAGGAGAAGCAGAAGAAGGAGATGAGGGAGAAGAAGAAGAAGAAGAAGAAGAAGAAGATGGTTAACAAGAAGAAGAAGAAGAAGGAGAAGGAGAGGAAGAAGGAGAAGGGGAAGAAGGAGAAGATCAAAAAGCAGAAGAAGAAGAAGTAAGAAGGAGAAGAAGACAAAGAAGGAGAAGAGGCAAAGTGCACTTAGCCTCCTGTCCTAATTCGAGTTCTTCTTCTCCTCCTTGTTCTAGTTTTCCATCTTACTTCGTCTACATCTCCTTGTTCTTCTTCTCCTACTTTTTCTTCTTCTTCTCCTTCTCCTTCCACTTCTTCTTCTTATTCTCCCCCTTCTTCTCCTCTTTGTTCTACTTTTCCATCTTACTTCTTCTACATCTCCTTGTTCTTCTTCCCATCTTCAGTGGCCCCTTGGATGAAATAGATCATATCTTTTCTCCATATCTCTGAGTTCGAGTTCTTCTCTCCTTTCTCCTTCCCATCTTCCGCATAAGGGTTCTCAAGTTGGTATCAGAGCCAAGTAATCATTATTGGTTTCGAGAAAGGTTTCCCGCCGTAAGCCGGTAAGCTGGCAGGAATAGGACTTAGCCAAATGATTGGCTAAGAGGCGTCTGGCTTGGTAGTGCTAAGGCACTCGAAGGTATGATCATTCAGAACCTTAACCTTGAAAATTCTCTGAGTAGTTTCCAATCCTTGAGGGTTATTATTCTCTTTTTGGGGCTCTTCATAGAGTAATCTTCAGAGCCTATTCTATGGGCATTCGAAGGTTAGTTGAAAATAGTTTACTATTCTTGGACTAGAAACATGAACTGGTAGTTATTTATTTGTTGTTGAATTATATATCTTCCATACTGAAGTCATGAGGATAGTTATCGGTAACTGTCTCTGGATTCACTGCATCTGGATGAGTTGAGGCCGAGAGTGGGAGTTGAGGATGAGTTGATGCCAAGATCAGGCGAGTAGGGGCAGTATGTAGGACAGCGAGGCTAAGTGCCCATAGTGATCCTCCTCTAGTAGGGTGCAGGAAGCTGGATTGATGGAAGAAAGAGACCAGATTATAACTATTCAAGTGATGGAAGAATGTTTGATTTATTTTTCAACAACAGATTAAATATTTGCCATATCATTCATGTGTTAGTGTTTTTTGTCTTAGAATGATAAACTATTATTCAAATTATTCTTCATTGATCAATAGGTTAAGGGTAAGAACATCATCACTTCATTGTGCACAGCACTAACCAGATAGCCAGTCAAAGCCTACACCTATGGAGAAAATCTCCAATAGTCCTTATTCTATTACAATTTTTAATATAAGTCTAATAGACCGTAAGATATGTTTCCAACCAGGAAGATGACAAGAAAATTCATAAATCAGGAATTTATGTCAAAAGATAATAAAATCTTCAGAAAATGGTATTTTAGTTTAATTCAATTGAGTTAGAATATTATAAAAATCAATATTATGAAGACTTAATAACCACAGGGATCATAGAATACTTTATCCTATGGTTTGATAAGTTATATATAGAACAAATAAAAGCACAATTAAAGCTTTATATAGAAGAAATAGTCTTAGAAGGTTTTAGGACTAATCCTGATAGCATAGCAAGGGTACACAACATAGGTCTCCCGGATCTAATGAATTTTGAGGATGACATAATTCTAGAAAATGAATCTAGAATAAAAGAAGTAGACTTTCCAGATCTCATAAAGTATGCTGACCTCCCTATGTCAGATAGAGATCCTTTTCAAATTATTGAAAAAGAACCAAATAAAATAGCTAAAATAGATCAACAAATAGTTGTATCTGAGGAAAGTAGAACTAAGTTAATAGAAATGAATATTAATTCCAGGAACTCAAGAAATATTAAGACTAAAGATAAGTCTTACCTTAAAAGGTTTAAAAACAAACTTGAACCTAAACTATTAGAAGAAAATACTCTTCTAAAACTCATATTGAATCCTAAATTAGGATCAAGTATGGATAAGCAATATTGCCTATCAGTCCATTATTGGAAATTAATGATAAAAGGAGAATGGTTAATTAAACTGTTAAGACACTCTTCTTCCAAAAAAGAAGAAAAGAAGAAAAATGATGTAAATAATAGCTCTACATCAGATGTATCAAATATGGATACATTACTAAAAGAAATAAATTATATTTCTTTCAGTTACCTTCAAAATAATGATGTTAAGGACTAATAGTCAAAGGAACTCAGTCTCAGTAAAAGACTTGAGACATGAGATTAATCAATTAAAAACAGAAATAACTCTGTTAAAATCACAAGAAGAAACTATCCCTATAATAAACGATTCTCCCTATTCTAGGAAACAAGAGAAAGAAGTAATATTTTCTTTCATTAAAACCCCTCAATTAAGGGCTATTAATCAAGCCAGGAATTTATTAGCTTGTAAAGAAGAATATTTAAGATTTCTTACCCCTTCCTCTCGTCGGTTGGCCGCCGGCCGGCGACGACGGTGAGATCAGAGCCACTGTGGCTGCTGTCGGGTGAAGGCCGAGCCACCATTATGATGTTCTTCCGTGGATGATGGACGAGGGGGAAGGGAGGAATGAGGCCCTATCTGTTCTTGGGAGAAGAAGAGGAAGGGACCACCTCTTCCTCCCTCTCTTGGCCGGCCACCATCGCCGGCGACTGTAACAGTGGTGGCCGGCGACGGTTCGGCCAGTGGTGGCCGAGTCGTTGGGTTGGGGAAGGAAGAGGGTGTTAGAAGTATGCCCTAGAAGCCAATTTGGCTGACGCATTATTTTATTCTGGAACATAAATTCGTACTTGACATAATTAAGTTGGGCATTCTTTTCATTCATGTTCTTATGTGTCTGATGCAAAAATAAAATTCTTCTTCCAAGTGCAGGAGAATCGTACAAGTAGTAAAATCTCGGAAATCCGAGGTCGAATCCTCAGGGAACGAAATTTATATAAGATTATTTAGTATAGTTTCAGATTAATTAATTCAATAAATTTGTGGATTAAGACGATGTTTTGCAAATAGAAAATAAATCAGTAAACATAGAATCCAAGTTTGGATAGATTAAGATGGTGTAGGGATCTAGATTCTCCTTTGATAATATCAAATTCATGCGATAAATTCTATAATTCTTTTATTTTCTTTAGGAATTATAAGCAGATAAAATTTAATTATGGAGTATGTTTTTGATAACATGAGTTCTCTTTCTAAGTATTCAATGTGCCTTATAACGTCAACGATGAGTCAAATAATTGAGGAAGACATGTATCAATAAGCATAAATCATAAAAGAATTTTCAATATATAAGAATCATGACATAATCAAAAGATAAATCGTATAAGCAAAAGATTAGAATTTACATCATGAACTCGGTACATCAAAGGATCTTCCTTCCCCCCATCACCTAGGACTTTAGCCTTCCATTAAAAACATTATCCTCCCTCTCACCATTTTTTTTTCTTTTTTTCAGAAAAACAGAGCCTCCCCTGTTTCTTCCCTTTTTTTTCTTTTCTTTGAATACGGCTGAGGCTCTGTTTTTTTTTCCTTCCAATCAACTCCCCCTCCAGCCGAGAGAGCCCTCTTATATGCTGCGATTGGTCCCTGATCCCACAGGATAAGTGGAGATTCCGAGTATCCCGGATGCGGGAAGGCCAAACGCGGAATGGGAGCTGATCACGGATCCTTCGGGCGGACGTGTGTGGCAGGCTCAGCTGAAGGTACTCGCAGACGGCTGGGAGATCTAGGAGAAGTTGGATGCAGGAAGGCTTCACGTAAGGACGCGTGGACTGCGAGGAAGACGGAAGCTGGATAATCGCTGGGAAGAGGCAGAAGACGCGTGCGTTCGTGAGGAGCTCGAATGTAGATGGCTGAAGATCTGGGGATGCTGGAATCTTGGATGTGAATGGATGGGGATTGCATGCTCTGGCTTGCGGGAGAAGCAGAAGAAAGGGGATCTGATAGGAGCTGGGATTCGGACGTTGGGATCACGGTCGCTGTGAAGCTCTGGGACGCGGACGATTGGGTGCTTGAGACGCTCACGAACGGCTGGGAGGAACAGATGCTAGCGATGTTGTTGGGAGGCGCCATGGGATTCGGATGATACGCACGGAACGACCACAGGGCACTAGGAGCTTTGGGATGCGGGCGTGGAAGCTTGAACTGGGACGCGCTGGATCTGAGAAGGCTGATGTGGCTGGAACTCGGGAGAGCTGGCTCACGCGTGAGGCGGGTTAAAGAAGAGCTAGGATCTGTTCTGCAGCTGGGAATAAATGAATTTGATAAAATAATAATAAAAATTATAATAAGTGCTATGGATAAAATATTTAATCATGCAAATGTTAACACCTACCATTTATCATTATTTTGCTAGCATTAGGCTAAGTTAATTTGTATTTAGATCGTACTTTTGTGCTCTCATCACACCCCCCAACTAGCTTATTGCTAGTCTCTAGCAATTAACAAGCATATAATAAAATAAGAGTGCAAAAGGTGTTGGTTGATCCTTTGATGTTTTATTTGAACTAATTGCATAAAATTAAGATAAGCACTCACTTTCGTAGGAATCACGATTGCACTTAGCACGTGCAACAAGCCGTTAAACCCCTAGGTTTTCTTAGTGGACGAGTGTTGTCTCGTGAGGGTTTTCAGGGATGTTACCCACAAACATCATGAATTATATGACATGACATTCTAATAAAAATATGAAATAAATCCTAAGCTAATGCACATGTAATTAATTGATATATATTTTCAAGCATGGTAACTGTCAAAGCAAGAAAATATAAAAGTGTAGTGTGCATCAAATCGCATGACTTTCTCAGAGTACTAATACCTCCACCACAACAGGGCACCGCCTGAGTTTTAGGTGCACTACTCAAGTTCAAAAGTATTTTCTACAATTTATTAGAACCTGATCCATCAAATTTTCAGAATATCACATGTTGTCTAAATTTGTCAAGAATGGTTCGCATATAAAGAAAGAGCTATCAATCCCAACTAAACAACCCAGGTACACGGAGGTCCAATACAATGGAGTCAAACCGGCCATTACCACATGTCACTAGGTTCAGCCTAACCAACTCATTCATGCTTATTTTTATTTCATTTATTTTTTTTCTTTCAATACACATGACAACTACAGCTATCTAACCCCATTAGGCTCTAGTAAGGTCCATGTAGCGAGCTTTCAGTCAATGACCTCCGATCCAGTTGGCTCAAGACATTAGGTGAAACACCCCTCGGACTTAATTACTCGAACCAAACTACGCCATGAGGCCAGACTTGTCATCATAAGTTTTTTTTTAATATTTTTTTTATTGTGCAAGAAAATAGATGGTAGACTGAACCATATAGATATTTTTATTATATATGTGACTGCATTGTGACTATAGGTCAACCAAGGTCGGATCATAAGGCACCTAAGTAATCTAGTCGGGATATTCAACCTCTATTTTTATATGAAAACCAAATCATGAACCTTATGGTACGAACAAGGACACTCATACTTCTTTTATGGATAAGGCTAACAAAAATGTAGTTAACAAATATGAACTCCTGAGGCCTTCCTATTGTCATTAAGTACATGTGTGGGGATCTAATAATACGTCTCTAATCAGTCATAGTATGCATGTGTTCCTTGCCTTAATAGTTGCACAAGCTTAATATGAAAATACACGTGCATTTGCTCAGAAAAGAGAGTAATGGAATAAATCAAATGCAAAAATAAGTTTTTTTTTTTTTTGATCAAAATATTTTCCTCCCCCCAACTTAAACATTGCATTATCCTCAATGTAAAAAAATGCAAGAAAACTATATATGAGAGACAATAGAGAAAATAATAGAGAGAAGAAGAATATCTTGAGCTGTTGATTTCCAGAAAAGAAGACCTACAAAATAAGAAGAAAACTAGAAATAAAAGAAAAATTGAATTCTAACTAATATACACATACCTTGGTCGTCATGCTCAGTTGTAAGAAGGCTCCCCCAAGGAAAAGGAGTCCTCTTCATCTGCAAAATTTTGAAGAAAAGGTTTTAATTTGTGTCCATTACCTTAAAAATTGTGCCATCCTGTGGATTCTCAGTTTCAACTGCCCCGTGTGGAAAAACAGTTTTTACACTGAAAGGACCTATCCATCTTGATCGTAACTTTCCAGGAAACAGATGTAAGCGAGAGTCATAACAAAGAACTTTTTGTGCAGGTTTAACAGATTTTCTTAGAATTGATTTATCATGCCTAATTTTCATTCGTTCTTTACAAAGTCTAGCATTGTCATACGCATCCCGTCGAATTTCATTCAACTCATTTAATTATAATTTTCGAGCTAAACCAGCATCTGACAATTCAAAGTTTAATTTTCTAATGGCCCAATATGATTTATGCTCTATTTCAACAGGTAGATGACATGCTTTTCCATAAACTAGCCGATACGGGGACATACCAAGAATAGTTTTATAAGCAGTACGGTAAGCCCACAATGCGTCAGAAAGTTTTAAAGACCAGTCTTTGCGTGATGGATTCACCGTTTTCTCTAAAATTCGTTTAATCTCCCGATTGGCTAACTCTACTTGGCCACTAGTCTGCGGGTGATAAGGAGTTGCAATTCTATGAGTGATACCGTACTTTCGTAACAGGATCTCAAAAGGTTTGTTACAGAAATGTTTTCCCCCATCACTAATTATAACCTTGGGCATCCCAAATCTAGAAATTATGTTTTCTTTCAGAAATTTCAAAACAGGTTTGTGATCATTAGTTCTACAGGCAACAGCTTCTACCCATTTTGACACATACTCAACACCAACTAAAATATACTCATGGCCAAAAGATGGTGGAAACGGACCCATGAAATCAATACCCCACATGTCAAAAATTTCAATAGCAGTAATGGGCTGAAGAGACATCATTTGCCTACGAGTTAGACTTCCAACACGTTGACATGGGTCACATGTCCTACAGAACTCGTGGGCATCTTTAAATAGTGTAGGCCAATAAAAACCACATTGCAACACCTTAGCTGCCGTTTTCTTAGATGCAAAGTGTCCTCCGCAAGCACTGGCATGACAAAAAGAGAGTACACTTTGTATCTCATGATCCGGAATGCATCTTCTAAAGATTTGATCATTGCAATACTTGAACAAATAGGGGGCATCATAATAATAACTTCTTACTTCACGTAAGAAATTATTCTTATCATTCGATCCCCAATGCTCCGGCATCCGGTTCGTGACAAGAAAGTTTACAATATCAGCATACCATGGCATAGTAGAAAGTGCAAACAATTGCTCTTCAGGGAACGAGTCCTTGATGGGCAACTGTGGCACCGAATCATTAAAAACTAGCCGTGATAAATGGTCAGCAACTACATTTTCTACTCCCTTTTTATCTTTGATAGTGATGTCAAATTCTTGGAGTAGAAGTATCCATCGTATTAAGCGTGGTTTGGCATCTTTCTTATCCAATAAATATTTTAGTGCTGCATGATCTGTAAAGATAACAATAGGAGCACTAAGGATATAAGAGCGAAATTTGTCTAATGCAAATACTACTGCAAGCAATTCCTTCTCGGTGGTGGTGTAATTCATTTGAGCATCATTTAAGGTTTTGCTTGCATAGTAGATGGCATATGGCTTATTATCCTTGCGTTGTCCTAGGACAGCTCCTATCGCATAGTCACTAGCATCGCATATGATCTCAAAAGATAATGACCAATCAGGTGGTCGCACGATGGGTGCAGTGCTAAGCATAGCCTTCAATTTTTCGAATGCCTCTTGACAGGTTTCAGTCCAATTGAATGGTGTATCAAGAGATAGGAGGTTACATAATGGTCGAGCTATGACACTAAAGTCCTTGATGAACCTCCTATAAAATCCTGCGTGACCCAAAAATGATCTAACATCTCTAACTGTCTTGGGTGAAGGTAGCTTGGCGATTAAATCAATTTTAGCTCTATCAACTTCCATGCCCTTCGATGAAATAATATGTCCTAGGACAATTCCCTTTGGCACCATGAAGTGGCATTTCTCCCAATTTAGTATCAGATTCTTTTCCATGCATCGAGCTAAGACTGCTTGTAAATGTAATAAACAATCATTAAAAGAATCGCCAAAAATAGAGAAATCATCCATAAACACCTCTAAAAATTTCTCGTTCATTTCTTCAAAAATGCTGAGCATACACCTTTGGAATGTTGCAGGTGCATTACACAACCCGAATGGCATCCGTCGGAAAGCGAATGTGCCAAAAGGACAAGTGAAGGTAGTCTTCTCTTGATCCTCAGGTAAAATTTCGATTTGGTAGTATCCGGAATAGCCATCGAGAAAACAATAGAATTTGTGTCCTGCAACTCTTTCCAAAACTTGGTCTAGGAAGGGTAGGGGAAAGTGATCCTTCCTAGTGACCAATTTCAATTTTTGGTAGTCAACACACATGCGCCAACTCGTCGGAACACGAGTTGGGACTAGTTCACCCTGCTCATTTTTGACTACCGTCAGACCCGCTTTCTTGGGCACGACTTGAGTAGGACTCACCCACTTGCTATCGAAAATTGGGTAAATAATACCCACGTCAAGCAACTTGAGGACTTCTGCTTTGACCACATCTCTCATCGTAGGGTTCAACCTGCGTTGCATTTGCCTTGTGGTTTTGGCATTGTCCTCCAAATATATCCGGTGCGTGCAAATTAAAGGGCTAATCCCCTTCAAGTCGGCAATAGACCATCCTAAAGCTCCTTTATGATTCTTTAGAACACAAAGTAATTTTCTTTCTTGGGCATGATCCAGATCAGATGAGATGATTATAGGAAATGTGTCCTCGGGTCTAAGAAAGGCATACTTGAGTTCCTTCGGTAAAGGTTTCAACTCGAGCTTAGGTGTTTGTTCATGGGATGGTACTATCTTTGCTTTTCGAGGTGGCAACTATTCAAATTCCTCTATTCTTGGTCTCCACCCATTGACCATCATGACATCCGAATTATCTAAACAGGTGGGACCACATCATCAGCAGTACCTTCAGAACACCAATCTATTAAACCATTGTCGGCCGATTCAGTAAATGTTTCTTTTAACAGATATTCTTCTGCAATGGTTTCAACCCATTCAACTTCTTTACTTTCTTCATGATCACTGGGTTGTTTGCCTATACTAAAGATGTTCAGTTTCAAGGTCATATTGCCAAAAGAAAGCTTCATGACACCATTCCTACAATTGATCAATGCATTAGAAGTTGCAAGGAATGGACGTCCTAAGATGACCGGAATCTGAGATGGTGAATTGGAAGCAGGATGTGTGTCCAGACGATAAAGTCAACAGGAAAATAGAACTTGTCTACTTGGACCAACACATCTTTAATAATCCCTCTAGGGACCTTCACTGACCTATCAGCTAATTGTAAGGTCATAGTTGTTGGCTTCAACTCACCCAAATCGAGTTGCTCATATACCGTATATGGCAACAAGTTCACACTCGCTCCTAAATCTAGCAATGCTCGCTCAATCCTAAAATTGCCAATGATGCACGAGATAGTTGGGCAACCTGGATCCTTATATTTAGGAAGAATGTTATGCTGTAAAATCGCACTCACATTTTCAGCCAGAAATGCCTTCTTCTTGACATTTAAACGACGCTTGACAGTGCACAAATCTTTTAAAATATTTGCATAGGAAGGCACTTGTTTGATTGCATCAAGAAGAGGTACATTGATTTTTACTTGCCTAAAAAGCTCAAGAATTTTAGAGTTTGGTTCAAGCTTTTGCAAAGGCTTTAATCTTTGTGGAAATGGTGCAGGAAAAAGACATTCAATTTTTTCAGTAGATGTTGGTGCTTCAGTTTCTTCATTATCCTTTTCTTTTGTCTTGGGAGGGTCAGAATCAGGTATGACTTGTGTTTGTTCTGGGACTGGTCGGTCAATAACCTTTCCACTTCGCAAAGTTATTATACTCTTCGCTTGTTCTTTATGCAAAGTTGATGATGATGCATTGCTACCACCATAGACTTGAGGATTAGGTTGTGGTTGAGCTGGTAGCTTACCTTTCTCTTGAGCACTTAAAGCAGTGGTCAGCGTTGTCAGTTGATTTCTTAATTCATCATTGATTTTAGCTTGACCTTGCATGAAAGATTGCAAAGTTTCTTCGAGACTGGATTTTTGAGGGGGTGCATGTGCATAATGAGGGTGCGGAGGTGGAGGAGTTGGGTTATATACTTGTTGAGGTTGGTCATTTCTCCACCTGAAATTTGGATGGTTCTTCCATCCAGGGTTGTAAGTACCCAAAAAAGGATTATTGAAAGATTTTTGATAGGTATTCATAACATTGGCCTGATCGTGCAAGACTTCCTTGAATGCGGGTATTGTGGGGCAATCAGTGATGAGATGGCCAGGCATCTCGCAAATCTACAACACTCGCTGTTATGTTCTACGGTCTTGACGGGTTCAATCCTTCTAAGTTCAATTTCCTCTACCTTCCTAGTGAGGGCTGCCATTTTAGCCTGAATATCATTCTGAGTACTAAGGTTGTAAAGGCCCCCATGTCCAATGCTAGTAGGCTTAGGTAAAGGTTTATTTACTCTATCCCCTGTATCCCATAATTGTGCAGTCTCTGCAAGAGAATCTAAATAGTCCCATGCCTCATCGGGTTGCTTTTCCAAAAATAGACCATTGCACATAGTCTCTATAAATTGTTTTAACTGTAGAGACAACCCTTCGTAAAAGAAACTAATGGTTCTCCATGTTTCAAACCCATGATGAGGACAAGAGAGAAGCAAATCTTTAAATCTCTCCCAGCATTCATAAAATGTTTCATGGTCTTTTTGTTGGAAATTACTAATGTGCCTTTTCAAAAAGTTAGTCCTTTGTGCAGGAAAGAATTTTTTCAGAAATTCTCTTTGCATATCATGCCATGTTCCTAGCGATCTAGGTCTCAAGGAGTTCAGCCATGTTATGGCTTTATCCTTTAAGAAAAAAGGAAACAATGTCAATTTAAGGACATCTTTCGATACATTTGGCACTCTAAATGTGATACTAATTTTCTCAAAATCCTTAAGATGATGATAAGGGTTCTCGGATTCCATTCCATGATACTTTGGCAGCAATTGAATTACTCCTGGTTTGATTTCAAAGTGTCCTACATTTTCAGGAATAATCATGCATGAAGGTTGACTAGTCCTAGTGGGATGCAAATATTGTCGAAGTGTCATAACTGGGGGTCTACCTTCATCACCATGGTGACTTCCTACATCATCAGGAAAATATGCCATCTCACAAGGTGTGAGATACTGCGAAGGAATTTCAAGGATGTGTCCTAAACGATGATCTAAAGTTGTACGACTTAATCGACCGGTGTCGTCCCTATTCCAACCTAGCATACAAAATTTAATTAAATTTTTTTTATATATATATTTTTATATAAAAAAATAAATATAAATATAAGTACCAACTAAAGATACCCTAAAACTACACCCTAAAACAAAAATCTATTCACAATCAAACATACAACTAAACATTACACCTCAATTTCTAATGTTTTTTTTAAATTTCTAGACAGCTCCTAACTGGTTTGAAGAGGGCACCTAAGCCTCCAATCCAGTCTAATAAACCGAGTTGACCAGGTAAGCTCCCAGGTAAGTGGAGGGGTCACGATGCGTTCGCAAAGGTCCCACTTAAAACCCACTTGCCTCGAACAGATGAACTGTCTCCCTTATAGGGACAAAGCTTGCCTAGACATCAACTAAGCCATAGAGCGAAATTGGTGCAACTTTCGGTGGTCTTCGTCCTATTGAGCTCGAATATCCTTAGGGGCCAACGTCTAGTTGATTTTAGTTAAGCTTAGGATATTTATGCAATGGGGTGATTTTTGGGCTAAGGACGAGTGATGAAATTCCGACCTTATCTTTTTAAATGGGTTCAGCCCTTAGAATATTTTATGCTGATGCCTTATACTATATGCAACAATCAAGAAATTTTTTTTTAATATTTTATGACATGACATTAAATTTCATTGAATAGATGATCAAGCAAATTATTTATTTATTTTTTAAATTTTATGAGTTGAAGTTTGAAATTTGAATTCTGAAATTTGAAATTTGCAATTTTAGGTTTTTCCTCTCTTTTTTTTTTAATTTTTGAATAATCACCCTTGATTTTTTCTTAAAGTTTTTTTTTCTTAAATTTTCAATTAGAAACAAGGGTTAATGAGATATGATAACAATAAAATTCTGATTCTAAAAAAATTAAATGCAGAAAATTAAAAACAGAAAGCAGCAAGGTTTTGTATTAATCTAATGGTCTTAAAAGTTTCAGAAAATTTGAGTTCAATCAGATGGTTAATTTCTTTGATATCAGAGTTTGATGCAGACTGTGCAGGGAATAAAAAAACAGCAGTAAAGATTTTTTTTTTCGAAAGTAAAAGACTAACTACTAAAGTACTAATTAAATCTAAAATTATACTAATAAATCAGCCATTCCCCGGCAACGGTGCCAAAAAATTGATGCAAAAATAAAATTCTTCTTCCAAGTGCAGGAGAATCGTACAAGTAGTAAAATCTCGAGAATCCGAGGTCGAATCCTCAGGAAACGAAATTTATATAAGATTATTTAGTATAGTTTCAGATTAATTAATTCAATAAATTTGTGGATTAAGACGATGTTTTGCAAATAGAAAATAAATCAGTAAACATAGAATCGAAGTTTGGATAGATTAAGATGGTATAGGGATCTAGATTCCCCTTTGATAATATCAAATTCATGCGATAAATTCTATGATTCTTTTGTTTTCTTTAAGAATTATAAGCAGATAAAATTTAATTATGGAGTATGTTCTTGATAACATGAGTTCTCTTTCTAAGTATTCAATGTGCCTTATAACGTCAACGATGAATCAAATAATTGAGGAAGACATGTATCAATAAGCATAAATCATAAAAGAATTTTCAATATATAAGAATCATGACATAATCAAAAGATAAATCGTATAAGCAAAGGATTAGAATTTACATCATGAACTCGGTACATCAAAGGATCTTCCTTCCCCCCATCACCTAGGACTTTAGCCTTCCATTAAAAACATTATCCTCCCTCTCACCATTTTTTTCTTTTTCTTTTTTTGGAAAAACAGAGCCTCCCCTGTTTCTTCCCTTTTTTTTCTTTTCTTTGAATACGGCTGAGGCTCTGTTTTTTTTTCCTTCCAATCAACTCCCCTTCCAGCTGAGAGAGCCCTCTTATATGCTGCGATTGGTCCCTGATCCCACAGGATAAGTGGAGATTCCGAGTATCCCGGATGCGGGAAGGCCAAACGCGGAATGGGAGCTGATCACGGATCCTTCGGGCGGACGTGTGTGGCAGGCTCGGCTGAAGATACTCGCAGACGGCTGGGAGATCTAGGAGAAGTTGGATGCTGGAAGGCTACACGTAAGGATGCATGGACTGCGAGGAAGACGGAAGCTGGATAATCGCTGGGAAGAGGCGGAAGACGCGTGCGTTCGTGAGGAGCTCGAACGTGGACGGCTGAAGATCTGGGGATGTTGGAATCTTGGATACGAATGGATGGGGATTGCATGCTCTGGCTTGCGGGAGAAGCGGAAGAAAGGGGATCTGATAGGAGCTGGGATTCGGACGTTGGGATCACGGTCGCTGTGAATCTCTGGGACGCGGACGATTGGGTGCTTGAGACGCTCACGAACGGCTGGGAGGAACAGATGCTAGCGATGTTGTTGGGAGGCGCCATGGGATTCGGATGATACGCACGGAACGACCACAGGGCACTAGGAGCTTTGGGATGCGGGCATGGAAGCTTGAACTAGGACGCGCTGGATCTGAGAAGGCTGATGTGGCTGGAACTCGGGAGAGCTGGCTCACGCGTGAGGCGGGTTAAAGAAGAGCTAGGATCTGTTCTGCAGCTAGAAATAAATGAATTTGTATAAAATAATAATAAAAATTATAATAAGTGCTATGGATAAAATATTTAATCATGCAAATGTTAACACCTATCATTTATCATTATTTTGCTAGCATTAGGCTAAGTTAATTTGTACTTAGATCGCACTTTTGTGCTCTCATCAGTGTCCATGAATCGTCCAAGGAATTAATAAGATGATGACGCATATTCTCAAAAGTTGAGAATTTGAGGCATGTATCATTGGTGATTAATTCCTGAATTGTTTCTGATCGATGGATCATCACGAGGATGGTGATTGATCCACTGAGATTAGTGCACATATTGCTTTCTTTGATGGACGAGTCTTGAGTCCACAGTGTAGGGACACTGGAGCAATTGTGCAAGTGCTTGTTAGAGAACAAGGGTACTGAGCGTGACCAAGACAAGAAGTCACTTGGATGTCTATCCACTCGTCAGTGACTTGCTTGATATTGCAGTAGTGTGACTGGTCCTTTGACCTACGGTGCTTCTGTTAGCATCCCACATATGCCATGAAAATTTCGAAATAATTTTCAGATTGCAGCGGAAAAACATATGCGGGATCCGTTCATCGCATGAACGTGTTTTAAAACCTTTCGTTTGTAGATAGATCGGAATTAAATTATTTTAAACCATTTTAAAATCATTAAGAAGATCAGATCTTCACCTTGTGTGGGTAGATGGTCTCCGCAAATCTGATTTACGTGGTATTTGATCAAGGCTCAGTGGAAGCCGCACACGCGTCCGACCTCTACAGGTATCCACACGAAGTACTGACTCGATCGAAGCCTTTGGAACTCACCGGGGTGCTAGCTCCCTTGCAGAGATGGCTATGGATGGCTGAAGTCCTCTCCTTTGAATCAACTTTTGATTGGCTTGAGAGGAAGAAGAAGAAGGATGGATTTAGGAAGAAGAAAACAAGACCCGCAGCCTTTCTCTTTTTCTTCCATTTTGGAACCAAGATGAAGAAGGAAGAGGGCGTCCCAAGCTTTTCTTTTTCTTCTCTTGATTGTGGCTCAAAGGAGGAAGATGGAGAAGGGTGCTCACGGCTGGAATGAGGAGAAAAACATTCTTTTTGGCCGAAATTCCATGCTCCCTTTTTAATTGCAAAGGGATAAAGATGAGCTCCTATTTTTTAGGAGCTCATCCTTATCTCTATTTCATGCCACCTAGGAGGGGCATGCGCCCCTCCTTTTTCTCCCACGCATGGCTCAAAGGGAGGGGCATATTCCCCTCCCTCTTATCCATTTAAATCTGCCACTTAATCAAATTAATGGGTGATTTAATTTGGGTCTAGTGCATGAGTCCAATCCTAGTCAAAATAGGACTTGTATGGACCTATTTCAATTTCCTCCCAATCCTAATCTAATTAGGACTTAATTGAACCATGACTCTATTGAACTCTTCAATCCTAATCCAATTAGGAGTCATGAAATTAATTAGATTAAATTTAAAATTAATTAGGACTTAAGAAAATCCTAATCTAATCAGGACTTGTTCAAATTTCAGCCCTAAGACAATTAGGACATTAGAAATCCTATTCCAAGTAGGACTCTAATTTAATTTGAAATCCTAATCCAATTAGGACTCCATGATTCCCACTCCAAGTAGGACTCATGATCAAGTCCAATTAATTAAATCCAATTAATTAAATTAAATTACAATCCAATTGCAATTATTCCTTCTTCTAGCCACTAACTCTTAGCGGGTTTTCATTTATCAATCTAATTAATTATTTGTGATTCCTAATCACATTCAACCATTGGATCGGTCAATACCTCTAATGTGTGTGACCCCATAGGTTCCATTCTGACTGGTAGTGAGATATATTATGATCTCTATCACAATATCATTGAAAACTCCTTTCAATGGGTTGAAACAATTCCAACTCAACTCACCAGGAATTATCGACCATCGAGATGATCCCTGTGAGTCTCACCATCCACCAGTGACACCTAGCAGTATGTAGTGGCCACCCAGCAGAATAGAATGATGAACCTCTAGGTGCAGCAATCGTATGATACAGTCCTTCTATCGTGGATCCCTACAGATCGGAGGTCATGGAAAACTCGTCAAACCCCGTCGTCTGTCATATGTCTAGATTTATTTGACTTGAGTTCGATAATGAAAAACTCTTTCTCCACTTTATATTTCTGCCCTGGCCAAGGTCTTTGAACTCAGTCTAACAAATCACATAGGATCACTCCTCTTCTATCAAGGTCGATATATTCCATGTAAGTGCATACCCTACTCCTACAGTGAACTTACTGCAGCCAATCTACACTACAAGGACCCATATGGCTAGAGACCATGTATACGTGTAGTCAAACTACAATAACCTCACTATGAGTAGCCGAAGCATCACAGGTCAAAGGACCAGTCATACTACTGCAACATCAAGCAAGTCACTGACGAGTGGATAGACATCCAAGTGACTTCTTGTCTTGGTCACGCTCAGTACCCTTGTTCTCTAACAAGCACCTGCACTATCACTTCAGTGTCCCTACACTGTGGACTCAAGTCTCGTCCATCCAGAAGAAAAGTGATCTGTGCACTGATCGGATCGATCACCGTCCTCGTGATGATCCATTGATCAGGAGCATTTAGAAATTAATCACCAATGATACATGGCTCAAATTCTCAACTCTTGAGAATATGTATCATCATCTTATTAATTTCTTGGACGATTCATAGACACATAAACAATATGAATGAAAAAGATGCCCATTTATTATTCAATAATAATAAAGTCAAGTATCAATTTTTGTCTTAGAATTAATAATGTGTCCGCCAGATTGGCTTCTAGGGCATACATCTAACAATCTCCCACTTGCACTAAAGCCAATCAGACATATATCTAAGTCCCATTTTCTCAAGGTGGGCTTCTGTCTTCTGCTGATTTAACTGCTTAGTGAGTGGGTCTGCCACGTTGTCCGCGGAGTCTACTCTCTGCACCTCGACATATTTCTTCTCGAGGTATTCGCGTATGAGGTGAAAGCGCCGCTCTATGTGCTTGGACTTCTGATGAGACCTTGGCTCCTTAGCAAGAGCTATGGCGCCATTATTATCGCAGTAGAGTGTGATGGCATCCGATGGCATTACATCTAGCTCTGCAATAAATTTGTTGAACCAGAAGGCTTCCTTTGCAGCTTCAGAGGCGGCGATATACTCAGCTTCCATGGTAGAATCAACAATGATCGGTTGTTTGGAACTCTTCCAATTTACCGTACCACCATTGCACAAGAACACATATCCAGATGTAGACTTTCTATCATTAATATCAGTCATAAAATCTGAATCTGTGTATCCTTCTACCTTTAACTCTGATGATCCTCCAAAAATCAAGAATAAATCTTTAGTTCTTCTCAAGTACTTAAGAATGTTCTTCACAGTTGTCCAGTACTCTTCACCTGGATTCGACTGATATCTGCTAGTGACACTCACAGCAAGGGCTATATCAGATCGTGTACACAGCATGGCATACATGAGGCTTCCTATTGCAGAAGCATAAGGAATCCTACTCATGCGTTGAATCTCTTCAGATGTGTTGGGGCACATCTTTTTGGAGAGATGAATCCCATGTCTTTGGGGTAATAGACCCCTCTTGGAGTTTTCCATACTGAACCTCTTCAGTACCTCCTCTATGTACATCTTTTGTGATAGGCCAAGCATCCTTTTAGATCTATCCCTATAGACCTTTATCCCCAAAATGTAGGATGCTTCCCCAAGGTCTTTTATGGAGAACTCTTTTGATAACCAGACCTTGACCGAGGTTAGCATAGGAATATCATTTTCTATCAGGAGGATGTCATCCACGTACAGTACGAGGAACACGACAGCACTCCTTCTTGTAAACTTCGTTCTTGATGAACTCAAACGATTTGATCGCATCATTAAAATGAGTGTTCCAACTCCGAGATGCTTGCTTTAGTCCATAGATGGACCTTTGCAGCTTGCAGACCTTGTGATCACCATCACTGGAAGTGAAACCTAAAGGCTGCTCCAAATAGATATCTTCATCAAGATATCCATTCAGGAAAGCAGTTTTCACATCCATCTGCCATATTTCATAATCATGAAATGCTGCAATGGCAAGCAATGTTCGAATGGATTTCAGCATGGCTACAGGTGAAAAGGTCTCCTGATAGTCAATGCCTTCGCGCTGACTATACCCTTTCGCTACTAGCCTTGCCTTATAGGTCTCTACCTTTCCATCCGAACCTATCTTCCTTTTATAGATCCATTTACATCCAATAGGTACTATACCTTCTGGTGGATCTACTAAGGTCCAAACTTGGTTGGAATACATGGAGTCTATCTCTGACTTCATGGCTTCCAGCCATTTCTCGGAATCGATCTCAGATATCGCCTCGTTGTAGGTATTGGGATCTTTTATATATTCCCTATCTCCCATGAGGAACATTTCCTCTGTATCCTCTACTAGTATACCTAAGTATCTATCGGGAGGATGGGAGACCCTACTTGATCTGCGAGGTGGAGGAGGTACAACGTGTACTGGCTCTATGTGAATAGGTTCTATAGGATCCATTACTTGTTGCTTTTCAGAGACTCTCTCTTCAAGCTCAATTTTCCTCCCACTGCCTCTATCAAGGATAAACTGTTTTTCCAAGAAGACGGCATGTCGGCTCACAAACACATTGTGATCCTCTGAGACGTAAAAATTGTATCCTAATGACTCTTTAGGATATCCAATGAAACGAGCACTTATGGTCCTAGGCTCTAACTTGTCCGCCTGCATTCTTTTGACATGGGCCGGACATCCCCAAATCTTGAGATGACCAAGACTCGGCTTCTTACCATGCCATATCTCATATGGTGTGGTAGGAACGGATTTAGAGGGAACTCTATTCAATAAATAAATCGTGGATAATAAGGCATCTCCCCAAAGAAACATAGGCAGTTCTGTGAAGCTCATCATGGATCGGACCATATCCAATAGAGTCTGATTCCTTCTGACACCTCGTTGAGTTGAGGTGTACCCGGAGGTGTCCATTGTGAGACTATGCCATTCTTCTTGAGATAGTCCCGAAATTTCCCACTAAGGTATTCTCCTCCTCAATCTGATTGAAGAACCTTAAGGGTTTTTCCGTCTGTTTTTCTACTTCATTTCTGAACTCTTTGAACTTTTCAAAAGACTCAGATTTGTTTCTCATAAGATACACATATCCATATCGTGAATAGTCATCGGTAAAGATAATGAAGTATGAATAACGACCCCTGGCTGATACATCAAATGGGCCACATACATCAGTATGAACCAGGGTAAGTATTTCAGTGGTCCTCTCCCCATGTCCTACAAAAGGTAATCTAGCCATTTTTTCTTGAAGACAGGACTCACAAACTGGATATGACTCAGAAGTTAATGGGCTGAGAAGCCCATCTTTCTCCAATTTGTTCATTCTGTCCTCTCCAATATGGCCAAGCCTGAGGTGCCACAAATACTTCTGGTTTATCTCATCTCTCGATCTTTTAGATCCTATGGCATCCACTACTTGCTCAGACACATTCACAGATACATCAATATGCAAGTGATAAAGACTGTCAATCATGAAACCACATGCAACTAATTTATTTCTGAAATAAATAGAACAACAGTCTTTGTCAAATGACAAAACATGACCATCCTGTGCTAAACATGAAACAGAAATCAAATTCCTGCTAGCAGCAGGGACATAATAACAGTCTTTGAGCAATAAACTAAATCCAGACGGTAATTGCAGAGGGTAGGTGCCTACAGCCACAGCAGCAACTCTTGCCCCGTTGCCAACCCGAAGGGTCACTGCACCTTCCGCCAGCCTCCTACTTTCCTTTAGACCCTGCATAGTAGTGCACAGATGAGCACTAGAACCAGAATCTATAACCCAACTAGAAGTAAAAGAAACCGTAAGGTTAGTTTCAATTATGAGCAAGTCTAACATACCTTCAGAAGGTGTGTCCTTTTTGTTCTTCAGGCTCTCGAGGTATGAAGGGCAGTTCCTTTTCCAGTGGCCGTTGACGTTGCAGTGGAAACATTTTTCTTTGTCATTAGCCTTTTTCTTATGAACTTCCTTCTTAGGCTTTTTGTCTTTTTTGTGCTTCTTTGCAGACTTCTTTTTCTTCCAAGTAGACTTTCTCTTGGAACCAGAAGTTAGCTCAGCAGCCAGAACAGAGCCCCTTGAACCTTTCAAGGCCCCTTCAGCAGTTACCAACATGTTCAACAACTCGGTCTTCGTGCATTCAATTTTATTCATATGGTAGTTTACATAAACTGACCAAATGAATCAGAAAGGGATTGCAGGATCAGATCTATCTGCAGTTCCTTATGCATGGACATACTGAGCTTCTCAAGCTCCTCGAGGTCCTTGATCATAGTCAGACAATGATCATGGACAGACTGCCCCTCGCGCATCTTTGCCTTGAAGAGCCTCTTGGACACTTCAAAGCGTGCAGTGCGGCTCTGCTCACCATACAACTCTTGCAGATGAGCCAGTATTTCCCTAGCAGTCTTTATGTTCTCATGCTGGCATTGAAGTTCGTTAGTCATGGATGCCATGATGTAGCACTTGACCCTAATGTCGTCATCAGTCCACTTCTGATGCGTCTCATGCTGATCATCAGTAGGACGTGCTGGTAGCCTAGGGATATCATTCTCGAGCACATACCATATTTTCTCACAATTCAGAATAATTTTCAGGTTCCTAAGCCAGTCTTTATAGTTGGTTCCGGTCAGTCTGTTGGTCTCAAGGATTCGAGTCAAAGGGTTTGAAGCTGACATTGTGATCTGTAGAGAGTAAAGATTCTAGTTAGATTTTGTACTTGAACTTAATTTATTCTAGGGACTTTTAAAACAAATATGCTCCCATTATTTTCTCGAATCCCTCATACTCCCCTGATGGAGAAACGAAAACCCTACGCGACTAGGATTTTTAGTGGGTACTGCGGTCTCACCGATTTACATGCCGCCTCACCTAACAGTTATTGGTGACATATAAATGGATGAGTGTACAACTCTTGTACAATGCTTCTCAAGCAAATTGCAGTGGTACTTGGTCTCTAAGTCATGAAAACCTCACCTAATAGTTATTGGCCCCATTACTTAGTTAAGTCAGACCCACCATATTGAAGGGTTCTAGCATGTCATAATGGGCAGCGGAAGCTAGGGATTTTAAAAATTCTTAATAAAGTCCCTATGCATGAAACCCTTTTAAGCCTAGATCACCTTAATGATTACAATCAAATAATATAAAATAAATGCAGAATTAGTAGAATACCTCAAACGCTAATCCAAAGTGTACAATCTCCACGAGGCGTCCAAGTGTCCGCTCTCCAATGGTGATCCACACGAAAACTTGATCAAGACTTTAGCTCCAAAGACTTTTGATCCTTAATGCAGAATTCTTCTAAAGAACTCTAATGGCTTGCTTTCCTTCTTTTCTATTTTTCTTTAGCCTTCTAAAATCACTTCTAATCCTTTTGTCCTAAGGAAGACCACCTTGTCTTGGCTTAGGACACACTAGAAGCAATGTTAGAAAGAAAGAAACTAATGTAAGAAAGAAGGGGTATGAGAGAGAGAGAGTTGGATTGATTTCCGATGATTAGAAAACACCGGGAGCATTCCTATTTATAGATGGCGTGGGGATGCATCACCAAAGGATGCATCCCATCCACACATCCTTCAGATGGGGCGTGATAAGAGGAGAGAAGGCGCCACAAAAATAGGGAGAGGCGTATCAAAAGTGGTTATGATAAGATCAAGCGCTTATGATGTGGCGCTTGATTCCCTAAGCACCTCTTCATGAAAATGCGCCGTACTCTTCCCTTTTTTCACTTCTTCTCACGCAAGAAAAATAGGAACCAACCTTATCCATTCATCAAGGGTTGATGATGATCCAAAGGCCATGAAAGAAGGCGCCATATATCCCTTAGGCGTGATGAAGAGAGAAGAGAGAGAATGGATAAGATCAAATAAATGGTTCATCCTTATCCATTTAATCTTCACGTATTCTCTCTCTTTCCTTCACCTATTTTTCATCTCCACGCCTCCCAATGATATCCATCACGTCATCATGATCTCCCATCATCCTATGATGAAAATCCAATGGCTCCAATTCATGGTGCCATCCATTTGATCCATCTCTTCATCCAAATGTTGATCCAACGGTCAAAAATGAATGATTTATCAAATCTAATCCAATTAGACTCAAACCAAGCCAATTAGGAGCCAACTCTTGGCTAACCCATATTAGAATATGATCTAATCAAATTAGATCAATTAAGAATCAGATTCGAATTCAGTTCGAATCAGATTCGAATCCAGTTCGAATCAGGAGCTAAGGTTTGCAACACCTGCTAGGATGTTTATCTTGCAAACATGATCTAATCCAATTAGACCCTTGATAAGTTTTCTTGTGTGTGACCCATTGGGTTCCATACTTAGCCAGCAATAGGTGTGAGTGCGAGTTGACCCAACTTGATTAGAACTCTTCTAATCGATTTAAGTCCAAACTGCGCGAACCCGAACTTAACAATTAGAATCCTTTCTAATTGGTAATCGAATTAAACTCTTTAATTCGATCAAACCTATAAGACAAGATTGACGTCTAGCAACGTGTCATGTCTACCCGGAAAATATGGAATTTGGTAGAAATACCAAAAATACCCTTCAGTGGCAAGTTACCATGCAATTCAATCCTTTAATCAAACTACATCCCAAATATGTATATGAGTATGAATATATGTCAAACTCAATTTCATATTCATATTTTTCTCAATCTTTTAATGATAATTCAAATAATGAAACATTAGAAACTCTTTCTAATTTTCATTCTGCTTTGATCAAAGGCTTCCTGAATTATCATATGATTAGAATAAATAGGATGCTATCTTCTCTTACTAGAAGTGATTAATTCCTTATTGACCTACTCATAATCTTCGTACACAATCCACCATATCCAGAAGACCTCGTACATAACTTATTGTCATGAATGAGTGTAAACCAAAACATAGGTTCATGTGCACAAGATACCATGGTGATCTCAGGTCAAAGGATCAGTTGCACAACTCCCACTAAGAGAATCACCTTTGACATGTAAGTAAGACTTCATAAGATTTCTCTTTGTAGGTCAATTCAGTGAACTCATTCTTTTAATGAGCACCCATATCTTTGTATTAGTGTCTCCACACAAATGATTGTGAGATCAATCATCCTCTGCATCGAGCATACATAAGACATGCCAGTCTTTCCGGTAATCATTGATCCCCGACTCAATGTACCAATGACTGGGAATATTTAAGATTAGGATTTTAGGATTTTAAGTCTCACTAGTATGATCTCATCATAGTCTTAAAACCATTGCCCTAATCTAAGGAGTTTATCATAAATATAATCAACAGCATATGATAAAATATAATGCCTTTATTCATATTTAAATGTCATGTACATGATTTGGACAAATCAAAAGAAAAACCCTTCGCAATACATATTGCGATTGGCTTGTAGGGCATCTACTCTTTCAATCTCCCACTTGCACTAAAGCCAATCGCTCTTATATTTTATCCCCATACAATCGAGGTGGCGATCGAACTGCTGTTGTGGTAGAGCTTTAGTGAACGGGTCTGCTAGGTTGTTCTTGGTGTCTACTCGTTCAATGACTATGTCTTGTCTCTCGACAATCTCTCGAACAAGATAGAAGCGTCTTAGAATGTGCTTGGATTTGTGATGAGACCTTGGTTCCTTCGCTTGAGCAACAGCTCCAGTGTTATCACAATAAACTAGGACTGGTCCAGCAATCTCGGGAACTACTCCTAACTCAGAGATGAACTTCTTCATCTAGATAGCTTCCTTAGCGGCTTCACTTACAGCAATGTATTCTGCCTCAGTAGTTGTGTCAGCTACAGTTTGCTGTTTGGAACTCTTCCAGCTCACTGCACCACCATTTAGGGTAAAGACATACCCTGAAGTGGACTTGCTATCATCTGGGTCTGATTGAAAACTAGAATCAGAAAATCCTTCTAGTTTCAACTCAGATCCTCCATAAACTAGAAAAATATCTTTAGTCCTTCTCAAGTACTTAAGAATATTTTTCACAGCTATCCAATGATCCTCTCCTGGATCAGCCTGAAATCTACTTGTTATGCCTAAGGCATAAGCAACATCAGGCCTAGTACATAGCATAGCATACATAATCGATCCTATTGCCGAAGCATAGGGAATAGAATTCATTCTATTCCTCTCTTCAGATGTCTTAGGAGACATCTTCTTAGAGAGACGTATGCCATGACTCATAGGCAAATAACCTCTTTTACTTTCTTCCATGCTGAATCTTTTCAGCACATTATCTATGTACCTAGACTGGGACAAGCCTAGCATCCTTTTAGATCTATCCCTATAGATCTTTATACCAAGTATATAGGATGCTTCTCCCAAGTCTTTCATGGAAAAGCTTTTTGACAGCCAAGTCTTGACCGATTGTAACATTGGAATATCATTTCCAATGATCAGTATGTCATCTACATACAATATTAAGAAGATAATGGCACTCCCACTAGTCTTCTTGTACACACATGGTTCATCCACATTTTTGATAAAACCAAACTCTTTGACTGTTGTATCAAAACGGATGTTCCAACTCCTCGATGCTTGCTTTAATCCATAAATGGATCTCTTAAGCTTGCATACTTGATTTGCTCTCTTACTTGAGACAAATCCTTCTGGCTGTGTCATGTAAACTTCTTCCTCAAGATAACCATTAAGGAAGGCGGTTTTGACATCCATCTGCCAGATTTCATAATCATAGTATGCAGCTATTGCAAGCAAAATCCGAATAGATTTGAGCATAGCTACTGGCGAAAAAGTTTCATCATAGTCAATTCCTTGCTTTTGCCTGAAACCTTTTGCCACCAATCTAGCCTTGTAGGTTTCTACTTGGCCATCTGCTCCAATCTTTTTCTTATAGACCCATTTGCAACCTATAGGGTTTACACCCTCTGGTGCATCAACCAAAGTCCATACTTGGTTGGTATACATAGAATCTATTTCGGATTTCATGGCTTCTAGCCATTTCTCAGAGTCATTACTCATGACAGCTTCCGAATAGGTCAGAGGATCATTATTCTGAACAATGTGGGCTTCATCATTTTCAATGATGAACCCATATCTCTCAGGTGCTCTTCGCACTCTATCTGACCTTCGGAGAGGAGATGTGTGTTGTGGTTGTACCTCATCAATGGGTACATCTGGTTGAAGAATTTCTTGTGTTTCTATTTGTAGGTTTTGAACTTCTTCAAGTTCAATTTTTCTATCCTTGCCCTTTTCTAAGATAAACTCTTTTTCTAAGAAAATGGCATGCCTACCTACAAAAACTTTTTGTTCGGTAGGATGATAGAAGATGTATCCTATACTATCTTTAGGATAACCTACAAAAATACATTTATCTGATCTAGCACTTAGCTTGTGTCCAAAATTTCTTTTGACATAAGCTTGACAACCCCATATCTTAAGATACTTAAGATTAGGCTTCTTTCCTCTCCATATCTCATATGGAGTGCTAGGTACAGACTTAGAAGGTACCCTGTTTAATATTAGTGCAGCAGTCTCTAGGGCAAAACCCCAGAAGGAAATAGGAAGATCAGTAAAGCACATCATGGACCTTACCATATCTAATAGAGTACGATTCCTCTGTTCAGCTACACCATTTAATTGTGGCGTATACGGAGGTGTCCATTCAGAGAGAATGCCCTTTTCTTTAAGATGATTTAAAAACTCACTAGATAGGTATTCACCTCCTCGATCAGATCGAAGGATTTTAATACACTTTCCGGTTTGTTTTTCAACCATACTTTGATACTCTTTAAACTTATCAAAAGCTTCGGATTTATGTTTCATAAGATACACATATCCAAACCTTGATAAATCATCAGTGAATGTGATGAAGTAAGAGTATCCACCTCTAGCTGGAGTTGTCATAGGACCACATACATCTGTGTGTACAAGTCCTAATAACTCACTTGCCCTTTCTCCATGTCCAGTGAATGGAGACTTAGTCATTTTACCCATAAGACAAGATTCACAAGTTCCTAATGATTCATAATCATAAGGATCAAAGAACTGTTCTTTGTATAACTTGTTGATTCTTGATTCACTTATGTGACCAAGTCGGCAATGCCAAAGAAGGGTGTTATTTACTTCCTCTCTCTTTCTTTTATTGCTTTTATTAATATGAAAGACATTGTCATTAAGTAATAAAACAAGAAGACCATTTTCCATAATGCCATTGCAAAGATGCTTATTAGAAAAATAAATAGAGCAACCATTGCCCTTTCCATTAATTTCAAATCCTTTCTTTAACAACAAAGGAATGGAAATTACATTTCTAATAATTTTGGGCATATAATAACAATCTTCTAATTGTAGGAGCTCTCCCGAAGGTAACTCCAAGTTGTAGGTTCCAACAGCTTCAGCCTGGATGGACTCTCCTCCAGCGCCATGCAGCTCGAAGTCACCTTTCTTCAAACTTTTAATTTTCTGTAGTCCATGCAAAGATTTGCAAATGTGAAAACCACAGCCGGTATCCAATACCCATGAATTTGAATTTGAAGAACTTAATGACAAGTTGGCATGTAACATAAACATACCTTTTGATGCAACTCTTGCATCGGTCTTCATACTTGCAAGAAAACTCTTGCAATTCCTTTTCCAGTGGCCAGCTTTGCCGCAATGAAAACAGGTACTTGATCCAGAGTTTTTCTTTCCTTTTTTCTTTTTGATGCTACTCTTGGGGTTCAATCGTTTCTTAGAACCCTTATTGCCCGATTTTCTCTTAGAGGTGCCATCTATAAGAAGGAGTGGACCTTTATCCTTCTTAATATGGCCTTCAGCTGTTTTGAGCATATTTAACAGCTCGGGCAGGGAGGTGTTCAGCTTGTTCATGTGAAAGTTCACAACAAACTGAGAGAATGAATCAGGCAGTGATTGCAGGATCAAATCCTGACTGAGCTCACTATCCATAGCAAAACCTAATTGACTTAATCTAGTGATTAAGTCTATAACCATAAGAACATGGTTTTGCACTGGAGTTCCTTTATTCATTCTAGCACGGAACAACTGCTTAGATATCTCATACCTAGCAGTCCTGCTTTGTTCTCCATACAACTCTTTTAAATTGAGAAGTATGGATTGAGTGTCCATGCCTTCATGTTGCCTCTGTAATTCATTGCTCATAGAGGCAAGTATGATACATTTGACAGTCAAACTATCATTTTTCCACATCTTATGTGTGGCAACCTCCTCTTCTGTAGCATCATCCCCTAGATCTCCAAGATCAGGGGTTTCAAGTATATAGGAAATTTTCTCCTGAGTGAGTACTATCTTTAAATTCCTCAACCAGTCCACATAGTTTGGTCCGGTCAACTTGTTGGCATCTAAGATGCCTCTTAGTGAAAGTGAAGAAGCCATTTAATAATTCTACATATGCAAGAACATAACTAATATAAGCAGACCAATCATGATGACATGTTTGCAACTAGATAAGGACTTTAATCTAATTTGTCTCCTACTATTTTTATCGAATATCATAGCCCTCTCCTATGATAAACGTGAAAATATAATTTTTCTTAGTAGGATTGAGATCCTAATTCATCATAAAAAGCCTTGTGGTTACACAACAAACCTTTATGAGTTCAAAGGTAGGAAACTCTTTCCGATTGCATCTCAGGCAATTCTCAACTTTATCTTGTCCTCTTAAAATACTTATTGCCTTGTGTTAGCACAACAAACAATAATATTTTAGTTAAGTCAAACCCTTCATTTCCATATAGTCATATTCGAATAATATTGCCCTTATGGTTACACAACAAGGCAATATATTAAAATATGCCATAAGCATCTTAATGCACCAAGACAGTATAACATCAGTCCCCATTGCAAGTTTTGTGTTAGCACAACAAACTAGCATGGATCTTGACATAATAATATCGAGGCATGAAGGAAGGCTATCAATAGTGTTATATCAATATTAAGCTTCTCCATAATAGACAATCAAACAATTGGCCAGGTAAGCAGGTGGGAGGCTCCCCTTACTCAAAGAGTAAGGTCCTAATTAAGTAACCACCTTTAGTGCTTTCCTTAGACACCAATTAGATTAATTGTTCTAGAATGGGTTAGCTCAAAATTTTTTAACACTATGACTTAATATAATTTTATTGAGGGCTTACTAGTCTCTAGCACATTCTTTAATTGTAACATATATTTAACATATCTAAAATAAGCTATCATGCATCATAACTATCTCATAGCATGTATAAATCATAAGCAACTAATTAACATGCTTCAACATATTTTCATATGGAAAATTTCATATCATGACATTTTATTACATATCATATCATATATGAATCATATATTTCAGCATTTCATTAAGCATATGACATTACTATCTCATAGTAAATTAATAATCATACATCATGCATTATTATTTGATTGAACCAATTAAGGATAGCTCTGATACCACTGAAGGATTCTAGCATGTCATAATGGGCAACGGAAGCTAGGGATTTTAAAAATTCTTAATAAAGTCCCTATGCATGAAACCCTTTTAAGCCTAGATCACCTTAATGATTACAATCAAATAATATAAAATAAATGCAGAATTAGTAGAATACCTCAAACGCTAATCCAAAGTGTACAATCTCCACGAGGCGTCCAAGTGTCCGCCCTCCAATGGTGATCCACACGAAAACTTGATCAAGACTTTAGCTCCAAAGACTTTTGATCCTTAATGCAGAATTCTTCTAAAGAACTCTAATGGCTTGCTTTCCTTCCTTTCTATTTTTCTTTAGCCTTCTAAAATCACTTCTAATCCTTTTGTCCTAAGGAAGACTACCTTGTCTTGGCTTAGGACACACTAGAAGCAATGTTAGAAAGAAAGAAACTAATGTAAGAAAGAAGGGGTATGAGAGAGAGAGAGTTGGATTGATTTCCGATGATTAGAAAACACCGGGAGCATTCCTATTTATAGATGGCGTGGGGATGCATCACCAAAGGATGCATCCCATCCACACATCCTTCAGATGGGGCGTGATAAGAGGAGAGAAGGCGCCACAAAAATAGGGAGAGGCGTATCAAAAGTGGTTATGATAAGATCAAGCGCTTATGATGTGGCGCTTGATTCCCTAAGCACCTCTTCATGAAAATGCGCCGTACTCTTCCCTTTTTTCACTTCTTCTCGCGCAAGAAAAATAGGAACCAACCTTATCCATTCATCAAGGGTTGATGATGATCCAAAGGCCATGAAAGAAGGCGCCATATATCCCTTAGGCGTGATGAAGAGAGAAGAGAGAGAATGGATAAGATCAAATAAATGGTTCATCCTTATCCATTTAATCTTCACGTATTCTCTCTCTTTCCTTCACCTATTTTTCATCTCCACGCCTCCCAATGATATCCATCACGTCATCATGATCTCCCATCATCCTATGATGAAAATCCAATGGCTCCAATTCATGGTGCCATCCATTTGATCCATCTCTTCATCCAAATGTTGATCCAACGGTCAAAAATGAATGATTTATCAAATCTAATCCAATTAGACTCAAACCAAGCCAATTAGGAGCCAACTCTTGGCTAACCCATATTAGAATATGATCTAATCAAATTAGATCAATTAAGAATCAGATTCGAATCCAGTTCGAATCAGATTCGAATCCAGTTCGAATCAGGAGCTAAGGTTTGCAACACCTGCTAGGATGTTTATCTTGCAAACATGATCTAATCCAATTAGACCCTTGATAAGTTTTCTTGTGTGTGACCCATTGGGTTCCATACTTAGCCAGCAATAGGTGTGAGTGCGAGTTGACCCAACTTGATTAGAACTCTTCTAATCGATTTAAGTCCAAACCGCGCGAACCCGAACTTAACAATTAGAATCCTTTCTAATTGGTAATCGAATTAAACTCTTTAATTCGATCAAACCTATAAGACAAGATTGACGTCTAGCAACGTGTCATGTCTACCCGGAAAATATGGAATTTGGTAGAAATACCAAAAATACCCTTCAGTGGCAAGTTACCATGCAATTCAATCCTTTAATCAAACTACATCCCAAATATGTATATGAGTATGAATATATGTCAAACTCAATTTCATATTCATATTTTTCTCAATCTTTTAATGATAATTCAAATAATGAAACATTAGAAACTCTTTCTAATTTTTATTCTGCTTTGATCAAAGGCTTCCTGAATTATCATATGATTAGAATAAATAGGATGCTATCTTCTCTTACTAGAAGTGATTAATTCCTTATTGACCTACTCATAATCTTCGTACACAATCCACCATATCCAGAAGACCTCGTACATAACTTATTGTCATGAATGAGTGTAAACCAAAACATAGGTTCATGTGCACAAGATACCATGGTGATCTCAGGTCAAAGGATCAGTTGCACAACTCCCACTAAGAGAATCATCTTTTGACATGTAAGTAAGACTTCATAAGATTTCTCTTTGTAGGTCAATTCAGTGAACTCATTCTTCTAATGAGCACCCATATCTTTGTATTAGTGTCTCCACACAAATGATTGTAAGATCAATCATCCTCTGCATCGAGCATACATAAGACATGCCAGTCTTTCCGGTAATCATTGATCCCCGACTCAATGTACCAATGACTGGGAATATTTAAGATTAGGATTTTAGGATTTTAAGTCTCACTAGTATGATCTCATCATAGTCTTAAAACCATTGTCCTAATCTAAGGAGTTTATCATAAATATAATCAACAGCATATGATAAAATATAATGCCTTTATTCATATTTAAATGTCATGTACATGATTTGGACAAATCAAAAGAAAAACCCTTCGCAATACATATTGCGATTGGCTTGTAGGGCATCTACTCTTTCACATATAACCGCAGAAATAAAGTCGTCATTGGGTCCTCACCTAACAGTTATTGGTGCCCAACCCCACCTTTACCCCACAACATCTCATGTCTAATAGAGAGGTCCAGTCCCCCGATGCAACTTGCCTACTGTGTCCAGCCGAGACAAATCAACACCGAAAAGACCTTAGCAGCTCTACTACGGTGGAAGACCTATGGACTTAATATTGCATAATCAAGTCTTAGTGATTGCAACTTGAGTTCTTCATAAAAGGTAATCGAACAATTGGCCAGGTAAGCAGGTGGGAGGCTCCCCTTACTCAGAGAGTAAGGTCCTAATTAAGTAACCACCTTATAGGCTTGCCTAGACACCAATTAGATCAATTAATCTAATATGACTAACTCATGTTGGTTCACCCTCGACTGATTAGGGAGGTTTCGATTTAGGTCTCACTCGATCGCGTATTCACATCTCATGCAAATATAAGTCTACCCGCATAATCATAAGCATTAAACATGCAGGCATTTATCAAAAATAAAATTAAATGGTGATGATCATGGATCCAGGATGGGGTCATTTTACAAGCACATGCACGTCAATTGGTTTGATCGTCTTCAACTCTTGACTCGATCTTGATCCTCTAGGTCCAATTGTGATCAACTCCTTGATCCATCTTCAATCAACCCTTGATCTTGATCCGTGCATGTTGAGCTTGTTGATGTACATATCGATCAACCATCGACGTGCAACACACATCACAGATTACATCCCAGATTGCTTTAAAAATTAAATAAAAATAAAAATAAAATTACAACCCTTTTCATTGAGACACGCAGGTCTCTAATACATAAATTTAAGATGCACGCAGGCATCTGAAAATTAAAATTACATGCATCACAGAACATCGCAGAACATTTCAGCACATTCAAAGGGTCCATCCATGATCATCACCATACGCATCACATACATAAAAATTATTTTCAGATCTATAATTTAATTGATTATTCCATCTCATGACTTGCTGATCATGCTAGATTTGACTCTAAATATTTGTAATCACATTATCAAAGCTTTAGAATCATTAATCTAAGCATCTAAAAATTAGTATGCAGAAAAATTAGCAAGCTGAAGATTCTGCATACATAAATTTCAGCAAGCCTAATCCCTTAAATTTCAGATCTAAAATACCTTGAAAAATTTAATTCTACTATTAATCTACATAACCTGGCTCTGATACCACTGTTAGCATCCCACATATGCCATGAAAATTTCGAAATAATTTTCAGATTGCAGCAGAAAAACATATGCGGGATCCGTTCATCGCATGAACGTGTTTTAAAACCTTTCGTTTGTAGATAGATTAGAATTAAATTATTTTAAACCATTTTAAAATCATTAAGAAGATCAGATCTTCACCTTGTGCGGGTAGATGGTCTCCGCAAATCTGATTTACGTGGTATTTGATCAAGGCTCAGTGGAAGCCGCACACGCGTCCGGCCTCTACAGGTATCCACACGAAGTACTGACTCGATCAAAGCCTTTGGATCTCACCGGGGTGCTAGCTCCCTTGCAGAGATGGCTATGGATGGCTGAAGTCCTCTCCTTTGAATCAACCTTTGATTGGCTTGAGAGGAAGAAGAAGAAGGATGGATTTAGGAAGAAGAAAACGAGACTCGCAGCCTTTCTCTTTTTCTTCCATTTTGGAACCAAGATGAAGAAGGAAGAGGGCGTCCCAAGCTTTTCTTTTTCTTCTCTTGATTGTGGCTCAAAGGAGGAAGATGGAGAAGGGTGCTCACGGCTGGAATGAGGAGAAAAACATTCTTTTTGGCCGAAATTCCATGCTCCCTTTTTAATTGCAAAGGGATAAAGATGAGCTCCTATTTTTTAGGAGCTCATCCTTATCTCTATTTCATGCCACCTAGGAGGGGGATGCGCCCCTCCTTTTTCTCCCACGCATGGCTCAAAGGGAGGGGCATATTCCCCTCCCTCTTATCCATTTAAATCTGCCACTTAATCAAATTAATGGGTGATTTAATTTGGGTCTAGTGCATGAGTCCAATCCTAGTCAAAATAGGACTTGTATGGACCTATTTCAATTTCCTCCCAATCCTAATCTAATTAGGACTTAATTGAACCATGACTCTATTAAACTCTTCAATCCTAATCCAATTAGGAGTCATGAAATTAATTAGATTAAATTTAAAATTAATTAGGACTTAAGAAAATCCTAATCTAATCAGGACTTGTTCAAATTTCAGCCCTAAGACAATTAGAACATTAGAAATCCTATTCCAAGTAGGACTCTAATTTAATTTGAAATCCTAATCCAATTAGGACTCCATGATTCCCACTCCAAGTAGGACTCATGATCAAGTCCAATTAATTAAATCCAATTAATTAAATTAAATTACAATCCGATTGCAATTATTCCTTCTTCTAGCCACTAACTCTTAGCGGGTTTTCATTTATCAATCTAATTAATTATTTGTGATTCCTAATCACATTCAACCATTGGATCGGTCAATACCTCTAATGTGTGTGACCCCATAGGTTCCATTCTGACTGGTAGTGAGATATATTATGATCTCTATCACAATATCATTGAAAACTCCTTTCAATGGGTTGAAACAATTCCAACTCAACTCACCAGGAATTATCGACCATCGAGATGATCCCTGTGAGTCTCACCATCCACCAGTGACACCTAGCAGTGTGTAGTAGCCACCCAGCAGAATAGAATGATGAACCTCTAGGTGCAGCAATCGTATGATACAGTCCTTCTATCGTGGATCCCTACAGATCGGAGGTCATGGAAAACTCGTCAAACTCCGTCGTCTATCATATGTCTAGATTTATTTGACTTGAGTTCGATAGTAAAAAACTCTTTCTCCACTTTATATTTCTGCCCTGGCCAAGGTCTTTGAACTCAGTCTAACAAATCACATAGGATCACTCCTCTTCTATCAAGGTCGATAGATTCCATGTAAGTGCATACCCTACTCCTACAGTGAACTTACTGCAGCCAATCTACACTACAAGGACCCATATGGCTAGAGACCACGTATACGTGTAATCAAACTACAATAACCTCACTGTGAGTAGCCGAAGCACCGCAGGTCAAAGGACCAGTCATACTACTGCAACATCAAGCAAGTCACTGATGAGTGGATAGACATCCAAGTGACTTCTTGTCTTGGTCATGCTCAGTACCCTTGTTCTCTAACAAGCACCTGTACTATCACTTCAGTGTCCCTACACTGTGGACTCGAGTCTCGTCCATCCAGAAGAAAAGTGATCTGTGCACTGATCGGATCGATCACCGTCCTCGTGATGATCCATTGATCAGGAGCATTTAGAAATCAATCACCAATGATACATGGCTCAAATTCTCAACTCTTGAGAATATGTATCATCATCTTATTAATTCCTTGGACGATTCATAGACACATAAATAATATGAATGAAAAAGATGCCCATTTATTATTCAATAATAATAAAGTCAAGTACAAAGTTATGTCCTAGAATTAATAATGTGTCCGCCAGATTGGCTTCTAGGGCATACATCTAACAGCTTCGGCTACTCACAGTGAGGTTATTGTAGTTTGACTGCACGTATACATGGTATCTAGCCATATGGATCCATGCAGTGTAGATTGGCTGCAGTAGGTTCACTGTAGGAGTAGGGTATGCACCTATAAGGAATCTATCGAGCTTGATAGACAAGGAAAGATCCTATGTGATTTATAAGACTGAGTTCGTAAGACCTCGACCGGGGCAGATTGTACAGTGGAAAAAGAGTTTTCCACTCTCGAGCTTAAGTCGAATAAATCTTGACATATGACGGATGATGGGGTTTGACGAGTTGTCCATGACCTCCGTCCTGTAGGGATCCACGATAGTAGGACTGTATCATACGATAACTGTGCCTAGAGGTTCATTATTCCATTCTGCTGGGTAGCCACTACATGCTGCTAGGTGTCACTGGTGGATGGTAAGACTCACAGGGAATATCTCGATGATCGATAAACCCTAATGAGTTGAGTTGGAATCGTTCCAACCCATTGAAAGGAGTTTTCAATGATATTGTGATAGGGATTGCAATATATCTCACTACCAGTCAGAATAGAACCTATGGAGTCACACACACTAGAAGTATTGACCGATCCGATGGTTGAAATGTGATTATGAATCACGAGTAATCAATTTGATTGATGATCAGTTGAAGAAGGAACAATGGGAATTAATTAATTGGACTTAAACACGAATCCTACTTGGAGTAGGATTTCGGAAGTCCTAATTGAATTAGGACTAGGAATCCTACTTGGAGTAGGACTGGGAGTCCTACTTAGAATAGGATTCCAACAATCCTAATTAGATTAGGATTTTGAATTCAATTTGGATTCCTACTTAGAATAGGATTCCTAGAAGTTCCAATTGGATTAGAACTTTGGATTCAAATTAGAGTCCTAATTGGATTAGGATTAAAATTGAATAAATCCTAATTGGATTAGAATTTCTTAAGTCCTAATTAATTATTAATCTAATGAATTAACAAGACTCCTAATTGGATTAGGATTGAAGAGTTCAATTGAGTCAAAATTGATTTAAGTCCTAATTGGATTAGGACTTACCTAGATTAAACCCAAATTGGTTCACCCTTGGTCCAAGCCTAATTAGATTAGGACCTAACCATGAGTGACCTTCCTAATCCTCCTTAGAGGAGGATTAGGTTAACCATGAAGGAGGGGCACATGCCCCTCCTCCTTTTCGTTGCTTGGTGCAGCAAACAAGAGGGGTCGGCGCCCCTCTTGGAAGGTTATCAAGGAGCTCCTAAAAGTTAGGAGCTCCACTTGCTTATAAAGGGCTATGGGAGGCACCTAGGGCATTGGATTAGAAGTCCTCTCCCTCTCCAATTCGTGGCCACCCTTTCTCCCCTTGGTTTTCAGCCGCAAGCAAGGTGAGAAGAAAAGAAAGCTTGGCGGCCATCTTCTTCCCTCCTCCTTGGTTCCAATGCAGGAAAAAGGAAGTAGGCTGCAGGGGCTTTGATTCTTCTTCAAACTTCATCCTTCTTCTGTTGGGAATTGTATCCTAAATGTCAATCGTCAGCATATTGATGATTGAATTTTGTAAATAAATTGACAAATTATTAAAGTATTATTTGGCATTATTCATCATTTCATCTTCAAATGAACTCTTATATAATGAAGTCCTTAGGACTTATGTTATGATAAAGGAGGATTTATCTTTGAGTCCTTAAACTTGTTCGCGACCAAATGATATGTTGTTACTAGGACGACAACATTATCGAGATTAGGTCATTGTGTGACATATACGTTGGTTGTCCTCTTAACCAAGGAGTGTGGAGACACTGGTATGCCATACAGGTGAAGTGTAGGAGTACATTTCACTGAACGTGACCAATTCTGGAATGCTCTACTGTCAAGAGATGTTCCGAGTGGATATGGGTATAAGTTTGGCCCTCTGACCTGAGATCGCAACCTGTGACTAGCAAGCAACTCACTGTACTTTGGTACCGGACTACCTGAATTTCTAATTCAGTGACGGAAGGTCACTGGGTGCAGTCAAGTACTTGCGTAGTCAGTTGTGAGTCGAGATGGAATTGACCCCTCCTGCAAACAAGAGATAATGTCTTGTGATTAATTTAGCAAAACCTTGGCCAGGGTAATCCCAATGAGGAGTCACGAGATATCTAAAGTTAATCACATAATGGATGTACTAATTATAGGTTTGACAGTGAGCTCTAAGTCATCCTGGCATTAGGAGTCAAAGGGATTGAATTATACAGTAACCATAGTTCAGGATTCCAGAATATTTGCTTCGCATATATTTGGCCTATCCGGACGTCGGGTACCATTGCTAGATGGTCACATCGATTAGTATAGAAAGACGTTCCTATACTACCGGCTTAGGTTCGAACCTATGAGGTCACACGCATAGAAGTTTCTAGGTTGATCAAATGGCTGATTGATGATTAAGAATCATTCAGGGGTAATTTGATCAATTCGATTGACAAATTATCCAAAGCAAAAATTGTATTAAAATAATTATTGAATTATTGGAGGATTAATTAGTAATTAGATTGCTAATGAACTCAATTTGATTGAGTAATTGGGCTTAGGTTGAGCCAAATTGAATAGGATTCAATTTGGGCTGCATCAGGATTTGACCTAATTGGATTGGGTTCAACCCAAGTAGATTGAGCTTGACCCAATTGATGGGACTTGATCCAATTGGATTGGGCTTGATCCAAATCAATTAGAAGACCTTATTTGATGAGGATTATGAGTCCAAATAATCAGAATTGGATAAGGAGAAGAATCCCTAAATTTTAGGAACCCATCCTTATCTTCTTGAAGAAGAATGATACCTTAATTTATTCCCAATATTTTCTACGCCTATCCTCTTTATTTTTGGCCAAAAATCGGCGTGAGAAGAGAGAAGGCGTGGGGCTATAATTCCTATAAAAATGGCACGTTAAATCTTTCTAGAAAGATTTAGATGAATTTCCTACTTTGTAGGGATTGCATGGTGCATGAAATAGGATGGTCTGTGACTGAATTTTGGATGCCTGAATTCCTATCTTTTAGGGATCCAAAATGCACAAAATTTGGATATGCTTATCTCCTCTTAGCTGCCAAACCACCAGAATTTTTTAGAAATTTTATCAGCCAAATTAGTTGGTTAAATTAGGTGTGAGGCGTGGGGTGGTCTTTTGGCAATAAAAGACCCCCATGCCTTGGGTTCAAGATATACCATATTTAGAGGTTTCAAAAAATTCTGAAAAAAATTCTCTGAGGGCCTCCATCCCTTCTTCTCCTTCTTCCTCACGTCCATCCTCCATCTCCTTGAAGAACAATCAAAGGTTGAGTATTTAGAAGGAGAAAGCTTCAGCCATTGCTGCATTCCTGCACGAGCTAGCACTCCCGTGGAAGATGATCTACCTAGGGCTTCGCGTGTACTTCTCATAGAGGCCATTCGTGTGCGTGTCTGCGAAGTCAAGGATCAGATCCATAAGTTTCTTCCATCATAAAAGGTATTAATCCCACATCAATATTTTATTTTAGAGTCAGGGTCTAGGTCTGATTCCCCGAGGTTTTACCCTCCTTTGGGGCTCCTCACGGAGTTATCTCCAGAATCCATTCGATGGATATTCAGAGATTAATTAGAATAGAGTTCTTAAGTTTCAGATCTGATAGTTAATCATGCATGAAAGTTTTAGCATAATTGTTTAAACGATTCTGGCATAATCCTATGTGTTCTTAAGGTGCTGATTTCTAGATTTGATCTTGTAAGCATGCATGAATTAAATTGTTTGATTCAATTTTTCCGCTGCGTTTTAAAACTTAAAAAGAACTACGTATGGCTTGATCTTCCTTATGAAGGGGTACGTAGGCAACCCGATCAGGTTCAGCCATGGTTTAAAAAAAAAAAAAACAGCATGCTTAACACCGAAGAACCTAGGATTCACTTTCAGTGGTATCAGAGCCAGGTTCATGTTTAAATTTTTATGTTTTAATTCTTGTAATTAAATCTGAAATCATTAACATATTTAGATTAGATCTAAAGTATTTTTTATGATTGATTTAATTGCTGATTATGCATGATTAAGTAGATCTGAAATTTTGGATGCATATGATGCATGTTCGTGTTAGGATTAGTAACATGAATAAATCTGAAATTATAATATTATTTAAATTAGATCTAAATAAAGTTTATAATTTATATGATCTCTGATTTTAATAAACAAATCAGATCTGAAAATAAAAGTGAAAAAATAAATACATAAGATGTATGTTGTTTGAATTAATTCATGTTGTTGTGTATATGTGATGCATGAACATAAAACATAATGACTTAAACATGAATTAAATCTGATTACATGTGATTAATTACAAAAACTCATATCTGAAAATATGTTTTAAGAACTGAAAGATTGTAATTAATATGTAATTAAAAAGAAATATACAATGATCAAAACTTTCATAAGTCTAAACTTAATTGAGAATTAAGTGTTATGAAATAGAATTGTAACTCAATTAATTGACATTGCATAATTATTTGGGCATATGGGTTAGCTTGAATCCAGTTCCTAGGATTGGGTTAGACCTAAGGTTAGAATCATACATGGACAAATAGAATTAATTGATCAAATCTAATTAAGTAGTAACTAGATTAGGTCAAGAAAATTCTAGGTCAATTTACAATAGTTGTAAATGGATCAAGTCCATGTCTTTGATTAGACGAAGATGGAACTTGATTTAGGCTCAGAGGTGTAGCCCGAGTCATTTGAGTAATCAAATCAAAATTGATTAACCACTCGGTGTCTAAGGTAAGTTTGGCAGTTTTGACCGGTGGTTTTTAATTGGGAGCTACTCGCACTGATTCGTCTTTGTCGAGTTAATGGCATATCCCTTCCACCGATCTCACTTACCTGGCCGACATGGTCAATCACATTTTGATTGGATCACTTAATGATTCGAGTTAGCCCATGCCTATAAGGAAAATCAGTTTGACTGATTTAGGTGCCTCCTTAACCGGTTTGAGTCTAATCTGATTTGGTGAAGTCAGTGGGAGAAATTAGACTAACCGGATCTTCTCATCTATCCTAATTATGAAATCCTCCAAAATTATTAGGTTCTTAAAATAAAATGGTTATGGGGATAACTAGGTCATAGCCTCCCATTAAGTTGGGTGATAATGGGTCCAATGTTTTGATAATTATTGGAGGCGTGACACGCCTGGTACTTATCAAGCATTGGAATTGTCATTCAATATATGATGAGTTAAGTGTACCTTCAATAGACGGTCAGATGAGCCGAGCCACACTCGGGCTTGGTCGTCTATTAGTTGATTAGACTTAACCCTATCATTTAATGGTTGGACCTGACTAGGATATTCGGTGGAGGCGCCACACGCCTGCCGAAGAACCTAGGGCAAAATTATCACTAGAAGTTGCTTGGTGAAGCAACTGGTTTAGAACCTACCAATAGGTGCATATGGGTTAGCCGAGCCACACTCGGGCCTATATGCGATCTATTGGGTTCTAGTGCCCACTAAAGAATTAGGAGTAATTTTTCGAATTGGAGGTAGAGGCTACCAATTTGTATAAAATAGTGGGAGTTCCTTTAGACTAAAGTCCAAGTCTAATGTTTTTAGTCAATTCATATACTAATAGCCAAATTTTTTTTTTTATGCAGAAATGGCCACTAATTTGTCACTCGCTCATTGTTGGACAATGACAAGTTGACTGGTCCAAATTTTAATAATTGGCATAGAAAACTGAAAATAGTGCTAGAGCATGAAAGGATCCTTTATGTGATAACGGATCCAGCACCTGAGCAGCCCGCTGCTAATGCATCAAGATCGGCCAGAGACACTTATCAGAAGTGGCTTAGTGACCGGATCACTGTTTGATGCATCATGTTGGCAGCAATGAGTGATGAGTTTAGTAGGCGTTTTGAGAATACGCAGCCGGAAGATATTATTCAAGTGTTGAATGAATCATTCGGTGTTCCTGACAACGTTGAGAGGCACAAAACTAGTTGTGCCATCTTCAGCGCCCGAATGAAAGATGGAACCTCGGTAACTGATCATGTACTGTACATGATTGAGTTGATCGAGCGTCTAAGCTCTCTTGGTTTTCTCCTTCATGATCAATTGGGGAAGGATGCCATACTAAACTCATTGCCTGGATCATACCGTCCTTTTCTCACTCATTTTCGTATGACGAAACCTGTAGTGAATTATCACCAATTGTTGGGGTTTCTATAGGCGTTTGAGAATGATCACCAACTTCTTAAGAAGACGGTGAACTTTGTGGGAGGTTCATCCAAGGGTCGCCCCTTTAAGAAAGGAAAAAAGAAAAATAAAATCCAAAAGAAACAAGTGCACCATGCTCATCCTAGTCAGAAAAAGAATAAAAAGGCGGATCAGAGCAAGGCGGAGTGCTTCTTCTGCAAGAAGCAAGGACATTGGAAGAGGAACTGTCCTCTTTACATTGCATCTCTCGATCCGAACCGGCTTAAGAAAAGTGGGCAATCAGTTGCCAATCAAGGTACTTATATGATAACACCTTGCAATTTTTCTATTTGTGATAATTTGACCTGGGTATTGGATACCGGTAGTCCTTTTAATATTTGCAATTCGTTGCAGGGGCTACAAGTCAGTGAGAGATTTGAAGAAGGAGAAAGGTTCCTGAATGTTGGAGATGGAAGATCAGTTCCAGTTCTAGCTTTAGGAATTCTTAAACTTAAATTTAGCTCTCATGTAAATGTCCTTAGTGATTGTCACTATTGTCCAAGTTTTTTATTGAATGTCATTTCTGTAGGCCTTTTGGCCAAAAATGGTTATAAAATATCAATAAAAAAGGATTATTGCAATATCATTTGGAATGGTGCTGCTGTAATGAATGGAACTCTGAGTAATGGCATTTACATTTTGTCACAGCCTGTTCATGTAATGTACAAGTCCAATAAGCGCCCTAAAATAGATAATGTCACGGATGTCTACCTTTGGCATCATAGGCTAGGACATATTAACAAGAACAGGATGAACAGGTTAAGTAAAGAGGGAATCCTCGATGTTAATGATTATGAATCATTGACAACCTGTGAATCATGCCTTCTTGGTAAAATGACCAAATCACCTTTTATCGGAAAAGCTGAACGAGCCAGTGACTTATTGACCCTTGTACATTCTGATGTATGTGGGCCAATGAGCACAAATGCTAGAGGTGGGTATTCATATTTCATTACGTTTACAGACGACCTTTCTAGGTATGGTTATGTCTATTTAATGAGACATAAATCTGAATCATTTGAAATGTTCAAATTATATCGTAATGAAGTAGAAAAACAAACTGAAAAGAGTATTAAAACTCTTCGATCAGATCGAGGAGGTGAATACCTCACCAGTGAGTTTTTGACATATCTAGGAGAAAATGGGATTCTCTCTCAATGGACTCCTCCTGGTACACCACAGTATAACGGTGTATCAGAAAGGAGAAATCGAACTCTGTTAGACATGGTTCGATCCATGATGGGGTTTGTTGATCTGCCCATATCCTTTTGGGGATATGCTCTTGAGTCAGCCTGCTACATTCTAAATAAGGTTTCAAGTAAGTCTGTAAATAAAACACCACATGAGATGTGGACTGGACCTAAGCCGATGCTCTCTTACCTTAGGGTTTGGGGGTGTCCAGCGTACGTCAAACGTTTGAAGACAGACAAACTTGAACCCAAGTCTGACAAATATTTCTTTGTTGGTTATCCTAAAGAAACTAAAGGATATTACTTCTACTTTGCTAAAGAACAAAAGTTGTCCGTAAGCAATAGAGCTGTTTTCTTAGAGAAAGAATTCCTTAGTGAAGGAACTAAAAGCTCTAATGTTGAGCTTAAGGAAGTTCAACATGTAGAAGATCCGACACCATCTACTGAACCAGTTGAGTCGGATTTGATTAGATCAGATCCAGAACCCATATTAGATGCACCATTAAGGCGATCGGTTAGAGTACTACGTCAGCCGGACAGACATTACGGTTTCTTGGTCCGAGATGGAGATCCTATCGAACTTGATTAAAACGATGAGGATCCGATCACATATATGGATGCAATGCAGAGGTATGACTCTGATAAATGGCTTGGAGCCATGCAATCCGAAATGGAATCCATGAAGGTCAATGATATATGGACATTAGTTGACCCACTGATAGTCAACTTTAAAGACCACGCAATAGCACGTATCTGGTAGGATAGTGATTACGGGTATCGATCCACAGGGATTGGGGTACAGTTGTTTTTCTTTTAAAAAAATAAAAATATTTAAAAGGAAGAGTTTGTGAAGAAAAACTAAACTAAGGAATTTAATAAAGCAAAATGCAATTAAAAGAATAGCAGTTTGAGGGAAACCTAGGACAAGGAATTCACCACTAACATCAGAACAAAGGTTATTTATAATTTATTTCGTTCTTGGATTAATATGCAAATTGGCTACAAGCCTAAAAAGCATTCGAATAAAATTTCACAAAAGTAATTTAGGCATAATCCATCTTCAGTTGGCATGCAATGTCTACCGTAAACTAATGCGGTAGCACACCACATCTTCCTTAAGCATGGACTATCTTATATTTACCTAGTGATCATGAAGAACAATTGTATAAACGTCATATTTAAAATCACAGAAATTAAATATGAGATGAAATAAAATATTCATTAGAAGCAAAATAAGGTTTATACAACTCCAAGAATAGAAATCAAAATATAAAACCCTTGGCCCTTTGCTAGGGCTACATCCAGCCCTAGAGAGAATATCAGCCTTCCATGGAATGGTAGACGGCAGCAGCAGCACAGCAGCAGGCTTCCATCTTCATATAAAAATCTTTTCCTTCCATCCCACTCTCTCTATTCCCAAAATATCACAAAGTATTCTCTCCCTCTCTTTTCTCTTTTTTTTTTTATTTTTTTCGTGGGAACTTGGCTTCTCCCCTGTTCTCCCAGGATGCTCCGCCGACTCCCTTCGGTGAGGAAGAAGGGATAAAGGGAGCAGCCCCCTCCCCTGGTGGGGAAGAGGAGGAATGCCCCCCGGTGGGGGAAGAGGGAATGAATGCTCCTCTGTTCATGCTTGACTCCTTTTATAGGCTGCCCACCTCCATCTCTCCTCCTCCCTATTTTCCTTCGAGATAAGGATAGATTAAAGTGGGATAAGGCTGCGAGATCTCTGCGTTGTAGATGCTGGCTTTTGTCCCGATCACTTGAACAACCTGTGAGGATAAGCTTTGATTTCGTTTTCTTGTAACAGAGGATCCGGCAAAGATGAATTGGCTGGGAGCTTATCCACCGAGAAGAATGCGGGGATTTGTTCTTTGGATGGCTGGTTGCAGACAAGAGGATGATGCTGATTTGTAACCGGGATAAGATTTGTTCCGTTGGGAACAGAGGAGCTGGTAGCAGGGGATAGCGGGGTTGCATGATTGATGCATACGGCTGAAGATGCGGAGAGGATGAGCTTAATCCATGGGCGATGGAATTCTGTTCCGAATGGGATAAGATCTAGGAAGATGATGCGGATGCTGGGGAGATTGGTTTTGTTGGAAAAAATTTAAATGCGCACGCGACCCGAAATTTGGCCGCGTGCGCGTTTGAGAGAAAAAAAAAATAAATGGGTAACGCCCAGCGGGCGTTACGCTTTGGAAACGGCCGCGGCCGCGGCCGCGTGCTCGTTTGAAAACGAAAACGCCAACGGGCATTTTCGTTCGCATTAAATGGACGCGTGCGCCCGTTGGCGCACGTTGCGCGGACGCGTCCGCGGAAGGCACGGACGCGTCCGCCGAAAAGACCATATTGCCCCCGATTAAATCCCTATATAAACCCCTCCATTTCATCTCTTTAGGAACACGAAAAATTTCAGAAAAATAGTAGAAAAATTCTGAAAAAATTCTTCTCCCTCTTAGCCACTTCCAAATTTTATTTTACATTTTTTATTCAATTTATTTAGTTCTTTCCGTTCTTTGCTGGATCTGCAAGTCCGATCGGGTTCGCTTTGACTTCTTCCGAGACGTGCCGAAGAAGAGGTTGTAGGGTCGTCGTATCTCCGAGAAGGATTGCCGGGTGACCCGTACGTGGGGGCAAATACTTCTTTGGGACAGCGTCTACGCGCTTCGACCTGCTTTCAATCAGGCTACTTTCTTCTACCTTTATTTTTAATTTAATATTAGTAGATTGGTAGGATTTGAAATTCTATGATATAAACTTATTAAATGCATAGATTTATTTTGTGCTAGAATAGATTTATTTTGTATTAAAATAGAATTATTTGGATGCCGAATGATATGCATGTATATTATTTCCTTTAAGATTTTTATTAATTGAATTTATAGATTTATTTATTTAGTTAGGAGATATATTGCTAACAATCCAAAGAAGTATTTATTTTTGTTAGTAATATATAATTAATTAAATTCTTTATTGCAATTGTGGCATATTAGATTTTAATTGCAATAATTGTTTTTGCTAGCACATCATCAATAATAAATTATTCTAAAGAGTTAATAATTTGGTTAACCTCCAAGAGGTTTATTATACCTCCATTTGGACTTCTCAAGGAGTAATTTCCAGATCCCATTCAATCGGAAAATTCGGAAATTGGTTGATACATAATAGTTAATCTATTGAATTGACTTATTAGATCTCAATAAATTATTCTAATAAAGGAATAAATATTTTAATTCGCTGAATTGACATTTTAGATCTTAATTACAATAATTGATTTGCCATAAAATTAGTAATCAATTATTTCAATAAGGCAATAATTCAAATCTAACATATAATTCATTAAATTGATATTTTAGATCTCAATTAAAATAATTGATTTGCTACTACTAAATTAGTAATCAATCATTGCTAATTCGGAAAATTCAAACGAAAAATTTTGAAATTAGTTAATCCACAATATCTAATTTAAATTTGCATTTAGATTATTTTAAATATTGAATTTGTGTGATTTCTAGTGATTATATCCACTAACTAATAGTGTCTAAGAAAAGCTTGTCAAAAAGGCATACGTGCCTAAGAAAGGCTGGTACTTACCACCGATCTGGAGCTGATCTGGCTATTAGTTTTTTGGATATATCAATTAGACATCCAAAGTTCAATATAAATATTACTGCAATCTTTTGACATAGATTTTTTGATTTCAATCAGGTTTCTGTCACTATTCTGTAACCCTGATCCTATGGCCTCAAACACTAGTGACCATCTTAGTGCCAAACCTGAAAAATTTGATGGCCATAACTTTAGGAGGTGGCAGAACCAAATGCGGTTCTGGCTCACCACATTAGGGTTAATCTCAGCCATAGGTGAAAGTACGATCGAAGTTGATAACGGGTCCAACCCAACTACCTCTTCCAACACTGAACATTCTGCCTCCACTAGCACACCCTCTAGGACACCTGATGAGATAGATTATCATTGTATCCATAGAATTCTAGGTGCTCTTTCTGAGAGGCTGTATGATATCTATTACACAGCCAAGAGTGCCAAAGAACTCTGGGACACCCTAGATAGCAAATATGGTCTTGATGATGCTGGGGTAAAGAGGTTCAAGGCCTCCGATTTCAATAAGTTTAGGATGGTGGACTCAAAGCCTATGAATGACCAAATTCATGAATTTGAAACCCTGATCCACCAGCTTAGGGCTAATGGAACCAATTTGGATGAATCATTCCAGGTAGCCTGTTTGATAGATAAACTACCTACTTCCTGGTCTGATTTTGCTAAGACCCTGAGCCATACCCAAGGAATTCTCACCCTAACCCAAGTCTTAAACTCCATTAGGATTGAAGAGCAGCATAGGCTCAGAAATAATACCTCTACTGGATCTAAAAATAATGCATATAATGTAGAAGCTCCTCCTAAGAAAAATCAGAACCGACCCTTCCGTAAGAATTTCAAGAAGAAACCCTACAACCCTAGAAACCCTAACCACCACTACAATGGGAAGCCTATTCAATCCCAGGAGCAGAAGACGAAGAAAGAGGAAGGTGGTGCTCGTTTCTGTTATGTGTGTGGTCGGACCAACCATTTGTCTCCACAGTGCTTCTATAAGAAGACTGCACCTCTTCAATCTAAGAAGAAGGGTCCACACACATCCAGTGCTCAAGTCAACATGGTGACTTCCGGCGCTGGCTCCTCTGAGACAGCTTTCAGGTCTGTTTCCTTCACTCCTGAAGTTAACATGACTTTACAATCACTAGATTGGTGGATTGATACCGGAGCTGGTATTCATATTTGTTCGGATCGCTCCTGGTTTTCTTCTTACCAGATCTCAAGTGGAGGAGCTGTGATCATGGCAAACAGCTCGGAGGCACGTGTGTTAGGAGTAGGACGTGTGGACTTAAAGCTTACCTCTGGAAAAGTCCTGTCACTGCACGGCGTCCAACATGTTCCAGTTGTTAGGAGAAACCTCATTAGTGGTTCTTTGCTTGTCCAGCAAGGCTTTCGTCTTGTCTTTGAGTCCAATAAGATTGTAATTTCTCATGGTGTTATGTTTATTGGAAAAGGATTCCTTAGTGAAGGATTGTTCAAATTGAATGTAATAGCTCCTTCAATAAATGAAAATCCTTTGATTATGAATATAGAGCCTCCTTCTATTTGGCATGGTAGATTAGGTCATGTAAATTATAATTCAATTAAGCAACTTATGAACCTAAATCTAATACCAAAAAGTGATCTCAAGAACCATGAGAAATGTCAAACTTGTGTAGAAGCCAAACTCCCTAGGAAGCCTTTTAAATCTGTTAATAGGGATTCTGATCTATTAGAGTTGATTCATAGTGATGTTTGTGACTCTGGTAGAACTTCTAGGGGAGGTAACAGATACTTTGTAACATTTATAGATGATCTATCGAAGTTCTGTTACATCTACCTAATTAAAACCAAGGATGAGGTGCTCAGCAAATTTAAAATTTTTAAGATTGAAGCTGAGAACCAACAGGAAAAGAAAATTAAAATTCTTAGATCAGATCGGGGAGGTGAATATACATCAAATGACATAACTCAATTCTGTGAAGATCATGGAATCATTCATGAAGTGACTGCACCCTATTCTCCCCAATCAAATGGAGTAGCAGAAAGGAAGAATAGGACTTTAATGGATATGGTGAACTCCATGCTTATAAGCTCAGGAGTACCAGAAAATTTGTGGGGGGAAGCTCTTGTTTCAGCCTGTTATATCCTTAATAGAATTCCCTCTAAAAATAATGATCTAACCCCATATGAAGTTTGGAAACATAGAAAACCTAATCTTAGCTATTTAAAAGTGTGGGGGTGCTCGGCAAAAGTAAAAATACCTGATTTTAAGAGAAAGAAAATAGGCCCTAAAACAGTGGATGCCATATTCATAGGTTATGCAGCCAATAGTAATGCCAATAGATTTCTGGTAATAAGTTCAGAAATAAATGATATTAGTAACAACACTATCATAGAAGCCAGAGATGCAACATATTTTGAAGACACCTTTCCACTTAAGACTAGAGTAGATAGCGGTATAGCTAGTAGCTCTAGTAGAATAAGGACAAGAAAAATAGAAGTAGAAGCAGAACCTAGGAGGAGTAAAAGATTCAGGGTAGAGAAAACATTTGGAGATGATTTTTATACCTTCCTAATAGAAGACTCTCCAACTACCTTTGAGGACGCAATGAAATCTTTGGATTCACCTTTTTGGAGAGAAGCTGTGGACAATGAGATGTAATCAATTATCCAAAACCATACTTGGGAATTGACTGATCTTCCTCCTGATTGTAAAACAATAGGATGCAAATGGATCTTTAAGAAGAAACTTAGGCCTGATGGCTCTGTAGATAAATTTAAGGCTAGATTAGTTGCCAAGGGCTTTACTCAGAGACCTGGGGTAGATTTCTTTGATGTTTATGCACCTGTAGCTAGGATAACTACTATTAGGGTCCTTATAGCATTAGCCTCCATTCATAGATTAGTGATTCATCAGATGGATGTTAAGACAGCTTTTCTAAATGGAGACTTAAATGAAGAAATTTATATGGACCAACCAGAGGGATTTAAAACCCCAGGCCAAGAAAATAAAGTTTGCAGACTAGTCAGATCTCTTTATGGTCTTAAACAAGCACCTAAGCAATGGCATTTGAAATTTGATGAAACCATAATGACATTTGGATTTGAAATCAATAGCACAGACGAATGTGTATATCATAAGAGAGTTGGACACAAATTTGTGATCTTGTGCCTTTATGTAGATGATATACTGATCTTTGGGACAGATCTTCAGATAATTGATGAAGTAAAACAATTTTTAAGTCATAAGTTTGATATGAAAGACTTGGGACAAGCTGACTTAATTTTAAATACCAAAATAATTAGAAGTGCAAATGGAATTGAGTTATCCCAAAGTCATTATGTTGACAAGATACTCAACAAATTTAATTATTCGGATTGTCAGCCTGTCTCTACTCCCTTTGATCCCTCTACACATCTTAAGAAGAACTTAGGAACTCCTATCCTTCAAAGCCTATATGCTCAAATCATAGGCTCACTAGGATTCCTAACTAACTACACTAGGCCAGACATAGCATATGCTGTAAATAGACTTAGTAGATATACTGTTAATCCAAATAGAGATCATTGGACAGCATTAGAGAGAATTCTTAGGTATCTTAAGGGTACCAAGTCCTATAGTTTGCACTTTAGTGGGTTTCCTGCTGTTCTAGAAGGCTATAGTGATGCCAACTGGATCAGCGATACCTTAGATGTTAAATCCACCACAGGATACGTCTTTCTCCTAGGAGGTGCTGCTGTGTCTTGGAAATCCACCAAACAAACCTTAATATCTAGGAGTACCATGGAATCTGAACTGATAGCTTTAGACACTACTAGCACTGAGGCTGAGTGGCTCAGAGATCTACTTATAGACCTTCCTGTAGATGAGTCACCTTTACCACCTGTCTCCTTACATTGTGACTGTAAATCTGCAATAGATAAGTGCAACCAAGAAAATGCCAATGTAAAAATGAACAGGCACTTAAAAGTACGTCATAAATCATTGAGATATAAATTGAAAAATAATGTTATTGCCTTGAATTTTGTAAAATCAGAAAATAATTTGGCTGATCAGCTTACAAAAGGTTTATCTAGAACAGTGGTTCTAGAGTCGTCGAGGGGGATGGGGCTTAGCCCATAAAGATAGATCACCACGGTGGGAACCCAACCTTAAAAGGTTCAATGGGTAGAAACAAACCGAAGTGTGACTAAGAGGAGCACTATTTTATGTTGTCCTCATCCCTATGGCGCTAGTGCTCATAAAAGCAAGCGGTAGGATGAGTTCGTTTGTATAACTCTTAATGAGTCCGAGACCCAAGAGGCAGGAGCTTCCTTGCTAGCTTCCTTATAAGGACTCACCTATATGTGCAGTCGTGAGGCCGCGATTATGGGAAATGGGCGATTTCCTAAAAAGCACATGATAGATATCTGCGCATGGCCATAACAGCGCAACCCGCTTAGAACCCAGATCGGGCTATATTATGTGTGTTGTTGATTTAATCTGAGCCATGGACCGAGGTTCAAGGTTAAGACCACCTTGGCTCCACAGATGTAATCAATTGTCACTAAGTGAAGGTTCAAACCGAAAGGTACCTACACCTATTACATAATATAAGATATTCAGCATTTTATTTTGATTTTAAAATTATTTAAATTTTTTGTGGGGGATTGTTGGAAAAAATTTAAATGCGCACGCGACCCGAAATTTGGCCGCGTGCGCGTTTGAGAGAAAAAAAAAATAAAAGGGTAACGCCCAGCGGGCGTTACGCTTTGGAAACGGCCGCGGCCGCGGCCGCGTGCTCGTTTGAAAACGAAAACGCCAACGGGCGTTTTCGTTCGCATTAAATGGACGCGTGCGCCCGTTGGCGCACGTTGCGCGGACGCGTCCGCGGAAGGCGCGGACGCGTCCGCCGAAAAGACCATATTGCCCCCGATTAAATCCCTATATAAACCCCACCATTTCATCTCTTTAGGAACACGAAAAATTTCAGAAAAATAGTAGAAAATTTCTGAAAAAATTCTTCTCCCTCTTAGCCACTTCCAAATTTTATTTTACATTTTTTATTCAGTTTATTTAGTTCTTTCCGTTCTTTGCTGGATCTGCAAGTCCGATCGGGTTCGCTTTGACTTCTTCCGAGACGTGCCGAAGAAGAGGTTGTAGGGTCGTCGTATCTCCGAGAAGGATTGCCGGGTGACCCGTACGTGGGGGCAAATACTTCTTTGGGACAGCGTCTACGCGCTTCGACCTACTTTCAATCAGGCTACTTTCTTCTACCTTTATTTTTAATTTAATATTAGTAGATTGGTAGGATTTGAAATTCTATGATATAAACTTATTAAATGCATAGATTTATTTTGTGCTAGAATAGATTTATTTTGTATTAAAATAGAATTATTTGGATGCCGAATGATATGCATGTATATTATTTTTTTTAAGATTTTTATTAATTGAATTTATAGATTTATTTATTTAGTTAGGAGATATATTGCTAGCAGGTTTTGCATCGCGGAAGGAGTTGGGAAAGATGCGGATTGGCTCACGGAAAGCTGGAGACGTTGTGAAGATACGATGGGAAGAGGATGAGGATGGATTGGTTCGAAAACAGAGGAAGATGTGGACACGGAGAAACAGGGGTTCCTTTGGTTCTAATCTAGATTCGGTTTGAGGAGGACTCGGAAGAGGAAATGGACTGGGAGCGTGGAGTTGGGAGGTTAGGAAGATGCTGGGAACAAGAGGAAGAAGCTGGGGTCAATCCGGAGTGCGTGATGCATGGGAGGAATTGTCACGGGTGGAAGCGGTTTGGGATGCAGAAGCTTCGGAAGAATGAAGCAGCTGGGAGCAAGGGATTTCGTTTGGATATTGGTTTTAGATGAATGGCGTGGAGAAGATAAGGATGAGTTCGGTGGGTGATGAAGATGAACTCCTAGATTTATTTCGCTGAGAGGAGACGTTGTGGATGAAAGGTTGGGAGTGAGCAGGCGATGGGAAGATGAACACGGTTGAAGCTGGGAGGAACTTGGATCAAGCTTTGGAGCGGATGTTTCGGGAGGATATGGCTCATGGCTGAGAAGACCTGATCCTTTGATGCTTGGAGGTTTGTGAGATTTGATTTTATCCTGTGGAGATGGAATCAATTCCGAACGGGAAGAGGAAACGAATTCATGAGCTGGGATGTTCGGAAGGAATCAAGTGAAAGGTGGAATGTGGGAGGAAATTGGATATGGATGAATCTGGGAGATGATAGGATGTTGTCCACGGTTGAGATGAAGATGTCGGGAAGCTAATCCGTGGCATTGGAGATTCACTGGGATTTGAAGAAGGGATAAGGATGCAAGCGGCTGGATTGGTTTGGAAGAGGAAAGAGGCTATCGCGAATGAGAGTAATCCAGAGAAGATGGGATCCTGGCTCTATCTTGGGCGGAAGGAGCTGTGTTTTTGAATCCATCCCGTGGATCATGCGGGAGGTCTTGTTTTGGTTTTGTTCGTGGGAACTGAGAAGGACGTGGATGCACTTGGATAGTTGGATGTTGATGAGGAACGCATGGGGTGCATCACGGAAGGTAGGAAATGCTGGATAATGATTGGATGTATGTTTGTTTGCAAAGTAATCCTGCCATCCAGGCGTTCATAATTCTTCTTACTTTTGAAATCCCATGTACTTTGGCATGTGTCATTCGGGATGGCTACCATGTGTGCTCTAGCGTGATCAGGCTTCATGGTTATAAGTCAGATGATGGGTTTGACCCGACCTGCATACGTTGAATTCGACCCAAAATAATTAAATCAAACTCGAATTATCGAATAATTTATTAAAATGCAATGATGAAGGGAAACACATTTTTTTATGTTTACATTTAAAATATATGCATAATAATAATAATAAGTGCTATGTAAAATAAATGAATTTATTCATTATTTAGCAGTTATCACACCCCCCAACCTACATTTTGCTAGTCCTCGAGCAAAATAAAAACTAACTCACTTTCGCAGGAATCGCGATTGCATTTACCGTATGCAATAAGGCTTTAAACCCCTAGGTGGCCCTAGTGGACGAGTTTTGTCTCGTGAGGGTTTCCAGCTCAGATACCCACAAACTGTTGTCTCTACCCAAAGAGTTTATTGCTTTATAAAATCTAATTTCAAATGCATAAGTGCCAAGAATTTCAAAAGCCCACAAAGTTTTAATTACTAAGTCAGCCCAAATCCTAGGTCAGTATGCAACTTAAGTTGAAGTTATTAAGTTTCCGTTAGAGAGTTGTAAGGCTTATTTATACTTGGGTGCTCGGTGATATATGGACCATACACAAGCTAAGGCTTTAGATTCCTCAAAATACTGCTAAAACTAGTAGTTTCCAAGAATTGGTCAGATAAGACCTAATCACTGATTCAAAATCATCCTACCTTGCAGGATTTCGAGAGTTGTGGATGTTTACTTTAATACCTCATGGGCTTTATCTGTAATATTCCAGTTTACTCAAATTTTTACAACAACGGCTTTCACACTATCGTCTTTTTCAAGGTCAATATTATTTTCTCTTTTCTCCTTTTTTTATTTTTTTATTATTTTTTATTATTTTTTTATTATTTTTTTATTTTATATTTATTACGCACTTTTACTCTTGTAATGATTCCTCCATGTAATGAGCATTCAGTCAACACTCCCACACCAGATGGCATAAGGTGTTAGGCATCAAGACTCCCCTACGGACCTATGCTCGGATTCATCATTGCAAGCCCGCTGACCTTTAACAATAGGTAGCCCTTTTCGATGTACCTGACTAAATTCGCTTCTTTTTTTTTTAATAGCGAATTAGATAGGTATGATTCATCAGGACTCAAGGTTGCTACCAGACTTAACAACATCATGTTAAACCTAACCCTTAGAAGTGCAGGCCATACGTGTTGTGAAATTTCAAAGTAAAAATTATCTTACAACTCGCTAAAAGAATTTTTAATGAAAAGAACTCAAATTGACTTATTCCTGACTAATCATTGGGCTTTTTAGATTTTATATACTTTGTGATTTCAGCACTAAGGCATGGAAATTAGGTTTTTTTTTTTGAAATTCACTTTTTTTTTTTGTTTTTTTTTTGAAATTCACTTTTTTTCTTGAAATTCACTTAAACATGTGAAAATGCAAAAAATTCCTTTAAAAATTCGAATCCTATACCCCCCAACCTAGATCAGACATTGTCCTCAATGTTTTTTTAATATTATATTATTTTTTTTATTTTTTTATTTATTTTTTTTATTTATTTTTTTATTTTAGTTTGGACGAAAATATGATGCAAATGGAGGATAGAAGCATTTTACCGTAGTTGCATCAGTAATATGAGGACACCTGAAAAAAATACGACAAGAAAATATGCAAAAATAACTTACGAGAATTGGTTGCCTCCCAATAAGCGCTAAGTTTAACGTCTTCAGCCAGACGCAGTGCATCCTTATCAAATCATACCGGGTATAGTTGATTCTAATGTTCTGATCTCAGCTCGAATATTCCTAAGGGTCCGTTCTATTTCAGGGTCAAAAGGTAATAGTTCAGGAGATCTGGAACGACACCCTAGCATGTACCAATACTTTTCAGATCAGTCACGTACAGTCAAGCATGCACTAAAAGAAAAATACTTCAAATCCTTGTATTCGCCCTAAAATCACTAGACAGCTCCTAACTGGTTTGAAGATGGCACCTAAGCCTCCAATCCGGTCTAATGACTGAGTTGACCGGGTAAGCTCCCAGGTAAGTGGGGGGGTCACGATGCGTTGCAAAGGTCCCACTTAAAAACCACTTGCCTCGAACAGATGAACTGTCTCCCTTGGGACAAAGCTTGCCTAGACATCAACTGAGCCACAGAGCGAAATTGGTGCAACTTTCGGTGATCTTCGTCCTATTGAGCTCGAATGTCCCTAGGGGCCAACGTCTAATTGATTTTAATTAAGGTGATAGCTATGTGCAAATTGGTTCACCTAATTTGGGCAAGAATCTGGTGATGAAATCCAGTTCTTATCTTGATGGGGTGATTGCCCTTACTATGTGCGGATTAATTGGTGTATGTGTATCAAGCATGCATTCACACTTTTACTAAAATTAAAATCAAACAATCACCACAAAATTTCAAGCAAACTGGAAATCAATTTCAATAAGAAAGGTTCAGATGTTACCAAAGAGAATTTCCTCAGCAATTTTTTTATTTTTTTTTCTTTCGGCAAACCTCTACAGCAGTTTCCTTTTTGATCGTCCCAGATGTCCTCTTCGATTCCTGATCAAGAAAAATCAAAAATTAGTGAGAGAAAGGAGATAAAAAAAGTATCAAAAATAGAAAATATTTTTATTTTATTTTAGATATATATATTTTTTGAAAGTTTTTTTTTTTGAAAGTTCTTTTTTTTTAATGAAAAGAAAAACAACTATGCTAACAATCCCCGGCAACGGCGCCAAAAATTGATAGTCAACTTTAAAGACCACGCAATAGCACGTATCTGGTAGGATAGTGATTACGGATATCGAACCACAGGGATTGGGGTACAGTTGTTTTTCTTTTAAAAAAATAAAAATATTTAAAAGGAAGAGTTTGCAAAGAAAAACTAAACTAAGGAATTTAATAAAGCAAAATGCAATTAAAAGGATAGCAGTTTGAGGGAAACTGATAGTCAACTTTAAAGACCACGCAATAGCACGTATCTAGTAGGATAGTGATTACGGGTATCGATCCACAGGGATTGGGGTATAGTTGTTTTTCTTAAAAATAAAAATATTTGAAAAAGGATGAATTTGTGAAACTAAGCAATTTAATAAAAGAAAATGCAATTAAAAGGATATCAGTTAGAGGAACCTAGGGCATGGAATTCACCACTAACATCGGAACAAGGATTAATTATATTTTATTTCGTTCTTGGATTAACATGCAAATTGGCTACAAGCCTAATAAGCATTTAAATAAAAATTCACTAAAGTAATTTGGGCATAATCCATCTTCAGTAGGCATGAAATGTCTACCCTAATCTAAGGTGGCAGTACATCGCATCTTCCCTAAGCATGGACTATCTTATATTTACCTAGTGATCATGAAGAACAGTTGTACGAACATCATACTTAAAATCACAGAAATTAAATATGATTCAAAAGAATATATCCATTAAAAACAATAAGTTCATACAACCCCAAGAATATAAAATCAAATATAAAACCCATGTCCCTGTGTTAAGGCTGCATCCAGCCCTAGAGAAGAGATCAGCCTTGCATGGAGTTGGAGACGGCAGCAGCAGCACAGCAGCAGGCTCCCATCTCTCCCTCTTTCTTTATTTTTTTTCTTTGGGAAATTATTCCCAAAATGACCAAAACTCTTCTCTCCCTTCTCTGTTTCCGTGGGACTCCGCCTCCGAAGAGCTTCATGATGGGAGCAGCCCCCTATGGGGGAAGAGGGAATGCCCCCCGGTGGGGAAGGAGGAATGAGTCCCAGAGAAGAGAACTCCCTTCCTTTTATAGCCTCTGTTAGCATCCGGAGGATAAGCTTCCCGAGTGAAAAGATGAGGATGGAGGAACGGCTTCTGTTCCACGGCAGCGAGCGACGCGTAGAAGATTTAATCCGAGCGTTGGGATTATAGTTTGGGAACTGATTTCGTTGAAGTTAGCTTCATCCTTGAGTTGGTATGCTGTTGGGATTTGATTCCGAAGCAGAGGAAGGTGAGCTGGTAGTTGATCCAGAAGTCTGTTGCTTGATCTTCGGCTGCAGGGGGGTGACGAGGATGTTGAAGAAACAGGATGGGGGGAATCCAGAAGCAAGGAATCACGGAAAAGATGGGCACAGGCGCGAGGGATTCGGAAGAGATGAAGCTGGGAGATGATGTGGAACAGGGGATGACACGCGGATGGATCTGTGATGAAGAAACGATGGGAAGACGACACGGATGCGAGGGGAAGTTTGGATGTGAGCGTGGGAAGGATGAGGATGGGTTTGTTAGAGATGTTATCCTGGCTGGCAGCAGGATATCCGGATGAAGAGGGTGGCTGGGAAGGACATGGAGGAGACGCAGCTCTATCGTGGAACAGGGGAGTTGGGATGTGATCTGGACTTGGTTCGGAAGAAGGATACTGCTGGGATTTGAGTTTATCCCACGGGCGTTCGGAAGAAATGGGGTGCTGATCCGAACGGGAGAAGATCACGGTTGGGAGAAAGATGCGGGATGAAGTTAGATCAACGTGGATGTGATTCCGAGGGAAGTTGCTTGTTTTGCGGAAAGGATTAAGGACTGACGCTGGGAAGGATAAGATTGAAACAGGGGAGCTGGGAACGCTTGGATGAAGGGAGTTTGAAAAAAAACAAACGCGAGAGAAGGAAGATTGTTTGGGAGGAAATGGATGTGAGAGAAAGATGAGCTCGGAAAAGGGGAACCGGGAGCTGATCCTTGAATCACGGACGGGAGGGAGGACACGCGTGAGATGAGCGGAAGCCTGGCTTTATCCATGGGCGATGAAGGCTAGATTCAGCTGGGATTTGGAACAGGGGTTTGATCTGGGATGCTGAAAGTGGGAGAATCAACGTGCGGGTAGCAACCGATTCCAAACAGAAAGGAGATTGACTTGTGATTCGGAAGAGAATATCAAGTTCGGAAGGCTCATCCTGGTTGGGATCTAATGCTTATCTTACGGGAGGGAGCTTGGACTCGGTTGTACGATGGAATGATCTGGAAGTTGGGAGGAAGGAACTCGGGATGAGCGTGGGAGCTGTCCGTGAAGAAAGGGAACGGTTGGGTAGTTGGGATCTCTGTTCTTCCGTGGCGGATGCAGAGGATTGGAGTTTATCCGGGTTGTATTTGGACGTGGAGATCACTTGGGATCCGGCTTTGGGATATAGATTAACGGGATGAAGGCTGGGATTCATCACAGATGATTCGGGAGGATATGGCTCATGAACGAGATGCACGGAGATTCGTGAAAGGAATTTGTTCGGGATGAGCTCAATGTTGGAAAAGAAAATTGGGCTCGACTCTAATTGGTTGGAAAGATCCAATTCATGGGGTGCATGCTATTTGGGTTCAGGGGTCATCCCAGATGAATTTGATTCGACCTGCATACATTAGATGGACTAATAAAATCAAGCAAAATCGAATTATTTTTAATAATGCAATGATGAAGGGGAACACGTTTTCTTTAGTTAAATTTATAAAATATGTGAATTAAAATAATGATAATTTAGCACTTATCACACCCCCCAACCTACATTTTGCTAGTCCTCAAGCAAAATAAAACTAACTCACTTTCGCAGGAATCGCGATTGCATTTACCGTATGCAATAAGGCTTTAAACCCCTAGGTGGCCCTAGTGGACGAGTTTTGTCTCGTGAGGGTTTCCGGCTCAGATACCCACAAACTGCTGTCGAAAGAATTTATTGTTTTATAAAATCTAATTTCAAATGCATTAATGCCAAGAATTTCAAAAGCACACAAAGTTTTAATTACTAAGTCAGCCCAAATCCTAGATCAAGATGCAACTTAAGTTGAAGTCATTAAGTTTCCGTTAGAGAGTTGTAAGGCTAATTTATACTTGGGTGCTCGGTGATGTCTGGACCATACACAAGCTAAGGCTTTAGATCCCCAAAATACTGCTAAAGCTAGTAGTTTCCAAGAATTGGTCAGATAAGACCTAATCACTGATTCAAAATCATCCTATCTTGCAGGATTTCGAGAGTTGTGGATGTTTACTTTAATACCTCATGGGCTTTATCTGTAATATTCCAGTTTACTCGAATTTTTACAACGACGGCTTTCACACAATCGTCTTTTTCAAGGTTAATATTATATTTTTTTCTCTTTTTCTTTTTCTCTTTTTTTTTTTTTGAGTTTTATAAATTACGCACTTTTACTCTTGTAATGATTCCTCCGTGTAGCGAGCACTCAGTCAACACTCCCACACCAGATGGCGTAAGGTGTTAGGCATCAAGACTCCCCTACGGACCTATGCTCGGGTTCCTCATTACAAGCCCGCTGACCTTTGACGATAGGTAGCCCTTTTCGATGTACCTGACTAAATTCACTTTTTTTTTTTAATAAATACGGGATAATAGTGAATTAGATATGAATGATTCATCAGGACTCAAGGTTGCTACTAGACTTAGTAACATAATGTTGAACCTAATCCTTAGAAGTGCAGGCCATGTGTGTTGTGAAATTCCAAAGTAAAAATTATCTTACAACTCGCTAAAAGAATTTTTAATAAAAAGAACTCAAATTGACTTACTCCTGACTAGTTATTGGGCTTTTTAGATTTTATATACTTTGTGTGTTTATCATTTTAGCACTAAAGCATAGAAATTAGTTGTGTTTTTTTTTTTTTTGAAATTCATTTTTTTTTTGAAATTCACTTAAAAATGTGAAAATGCGAAAAATTCCTTTAAAATTCAAATCCTATTACCCCCCAACCTAGATCAGACATTGTCCTCAATGTTTTTTTTTTTGAATATTATATTATTATTATTTTTTTTTAATTTTTTTTAAATAATATTATATTATTATTTTTTTTATTTTTTTTTATTATTATAAAAATATGATGCATATGGAGGATAGAAACATTGTATCGTAGTTGCATCAGTAATATGAGGGATCCTGTTAAGAAAAAAAAAATGCGACAAGAAAATATGCAAAAATAACCAACGAGAATTGGGTTGCCTCCCAACAAGCGCTAAGTTTAACGTCTTCAGCCAGACGCATCAGGCGCAGTTAAGCATGCATTAAAAGAAAAACACATCAATTCCTCATGTTTGCCCTAAAATCACTAGACAGCTCCTAACTGGTTTGAAGAGGGCACCTAAGCCTCCAATCCGGTCTAATGAACTGAGTTGACCAGGTAAGCTCCCAGGTAAGTGGAGGGGTCACGATGCGTTTGCAAAGGTCCCACTTAAAACCCACTTGCCTCGAACAGATGAACTGTCTCCCTTAAAGGGACAAAGCTTGCCTAGACATCAACTAAGCCACAGAGCGAAATTGGTGCAACTTTCGGTGATCTTCATCCTATTGAGCTCGAATGTCCCTAGGGGCCAACGTCTAATTGATTTTAATTAAGGTGAAAGCTATGTGAGAATTGATTTACCTAGTTTGGGCAAGAATCTGGTGATGAAATCCAGTTCTTATCTTGTGGGGTGATTGCCCTTACTATGTGCAAATTAATTGGTGTATGTGTATCAAGCATGCATTCACACTTTTGCTAAAATTAAAATCAAACAATCATCACAAAATTTCAGGCTATTTAGGAATCAATTTAAATATGAAAGGTTCAGATGTTACCAAGAGGAATTTTTCCAGCAATTTTTAAAGCAAACCTTTATAGCATTCCTCTGCCAATAGTTCCCTTTTTTATCGCTCCAGATTTTTTTCTTTGATTCCTGATCAAATAATATCAAAAGAAAAATCAAAAATTAGTAAGAGGTAAAAAAGATAAGGAAAGTAACAAAAATAGAAAATATTTTTATTCTATTTTTTTTATTTTTCGAATTTTTTTTTGAAATTTTTTTTTTAATAAAAAGAAAAACAACTATGCTACCAGTCCCCGGCAACGGCGCCAAAAATTGATAGTCAACTTTAAAGACCACGCAATAGCACGTATCTAGTAGGATAGTGATTACGGGTATCGATCCACAGGGATTGGGGTATAGTTGTTTTTCTTAAAAATAAAAATATTTGAAAAAGGATGAATTTGTGAAACTAAGCAATTTAATAAAAGAAAATGCAATTAAAAGGATATCAGTTGGAGGAACCTAGGGCATGGAATTCACCACTAACATCGGAACAAGGATTAATTATATTTTATTTCGTTCTTGGATTAACATGCAAATTGGCTACAAGCCTAATAAGCATTTAAATAAAAATTCACTAAAGTAATTTGGGCATAATCCATCTTCAGTAGGCATGAAATGTCTACCCTAATCTAAGGTGGCAGTACATCGCATCTTCCCTAAGCATGGACTATCTTATATTTACCTAGTGATCATGAAGAACAGTTGTACGAACATCATACTTAAAATCACAGAAATTAAATATGATTCCAAAGAATATATCCATTAAAAACAATAAGTTCATACAACCCCAAGAATATAAAATCAAATATAAAACCCATGTCCCTGTGTTAAGGCTGCATCCAGCCCTAGAGAAGAGATCAGCCTTGCATGGAGTTGGAGACGGCAGCAGCAGCACAGCAGCAGGCTCCCATCTCTCCCTCTTTCTTTATTTTTTTTCTTTGGGAAATCATTCCCAAAATGACCAAAACTCTTCTCTCCCTTCTCTGTTTCCGTGGGACTCCGCCTCCGAAGAGCTTCATGATGGGAGCAGCCCCCTATGGGGGAAGAGGGAATGCCCCCCGGTGGGGAAGGAGGAATGAGTCCCAGAGAAGAGAACTCCCTTCCTTTTATAGCCTCTGTTAGCATCCGGAGGATAAGCTTCCCGAGTGAAAAGATGAGGATGGAGGAACGGCTTCTGTTCCACGGCAGCGAGCGACGCGTAGAAGATTTAATCCGAGCGTTGGGATTATAGTTTGGGAACTGATTTCGTTGAAGTTAGCTTCATCCTTGAGTTGGTATGCTGTTGGGATTTGATTCCGAAGCAGAGGAAGGTGAGCTGGTAGTTGATCCAGAAGTCTGTTGCTTGATCTTCGGCTGCAGGGGGGTGACGAGGATGTTGAAGAAACAGGATGGGGGGAATCCAGAAGCAAGGAATCACGGAAAAGATGGGCACAGGCGCGAGGGATTCGGAAGAGATGAAGCTGGGAGATGATGTGGAACAGGGGATGACACGCGGATGGATCTGTGATGAAGAAACGATGGGAAGACGACACGGATGCGAGGGGAAGTTTGGATGTGAGCGTGGGAAGGATGAGGATGGGTTTGTTAGAGATGTTATCCTGGCTGGCAGCAGGATATCCGGATGAAGAGGGTGGCTGGGAAGGACATGGAGGAGACGCAGCTCTATCGTGGAACAGGGGAGTTGGGATGTGATCTGGACTTGGTTCGGAAGAAGGATACGGCTGGGATTTGAGTTTATCCCACGGGCGTTCGGAAGAAATGGGGTGCTGATCCGAACGGGAGAAGATCACGGTTGGGAGAAAGATGCGGGATGAAGTTAGATCAACGTGGATGTGATTCCGAGGGAAGTTGCTTGTTTTGCGGAAAGGATTAAGGACTGAAGCTGGGAAGGATAAGATTGAAACAGGGGAGCTGGGAACGCTTGGATGAAGGGAGTTTGAAAAAAAACAAACGCGAGAGAAGGAAGATTGTTTGGGAGGAAATGGATGTGAGAGAAAGATGAGCTCGGAAAAGGGGAACCGGGAGCTGATCCTTGAATCACGGACGGGAGGGAGGACACGCGTGAGATGAGCGGAAGCCTGGCTTTATCCATGGGCGATGAAGGCTAGATTCAGCTGGGATTTGGAACAGGGGTTTGATCTGGGATGCTGAAAGTGGGAGAATCAACGTGCGGGTAGCAACCGATTCCAAACAGAAAGGAGATTGACTTGTGATTCGGAAGAGAATATCAAGTTCGGAAGGCTCATCCTCGTTGGGATCTAATGCTTATCTTACGGGAGGGAGCTTGGACTCGGTTGTATGATGGAATGATCTGGAAGTTGGGAGGAAGGAACTCGGGATGAGCGTGGGAGCTGTCCGTGAAGAAAGGGAACGGTTGGGTAGTTGGGATCTCTGTTCTTCCGTGGCGGATGCAGAGGATTGGAGTTTATCCGGGTTGTATTTGGACGTGGAGATCACATGGGATCCGGCTTTGGGATATAGATTAACGGGATGAAGGCTGGGATTCATCACAGATGATTCGGGAGGATATGGCTCATGAACGAGATGCACGGAGATTCGTGAAAGAAATTTGTTCGGGATGAGCTCAATGTTGGAAAAGAAAATTGGGCTCGACTCTAATTGGTTGGAAAGATCCAATTCATGGGGTGCATGCTATTTGGGTTCAGGGGTCATCCCAGATGAATTTGATTCGACCTGCATACATTAGATGGACTAATAAAATCAAGCAAAATCGAATTATTTTTAATAATGCAATGATGAAGGGGAACACGTTTTCTTTAGTTAAATTTATAAAATATGTGAATTAAAATAATGATAAGTGCTATGAATAAGATATTAATTTGTACATTATTTAGCACTTATCAGAAACCTAGGGCAAGGAATTCACCACTAACATCAGAACAAGGGTTATTTATAATTTATTTCGTTCTTGGATTAATATGCAAATTGGCTACAAGCCTAAAAAGCATTCGAATAAAATTTCACAAAAGTAATTTAGGCATAATCCATCTTCAGTTGGCATGCAATGTCTACCCTAAACTAATGCGGTAGCACACCACATCTTCCTTAAGCATGGACTATCTTATATTTACCTAGTGATCATGAAGAACAATTGTATAAACGTCATATTTAAAATCACAGAAATTAAATATGAGATGAAATAAAATATTCATTAGAAGCAAAATAAGGTTTATACAACTCCAAGAATAGAAATCAAAATATAAAACCCTTGGCCCTTTGCTAGGGCTACATCCAGCCCTAGAGAGAATATCAGCCTTCCATGGAGTGGTAGACGGCAGCAGCAGCACAGCAGCAGGCTTCCATCTTCATATAAAAATCTTTTCCTTCCATCCCACTCTCTCTGTTCCCAAAATATCACAAAGTATTCTCTCCCTCTCTTTTCTCTTTTTTTTTTTTATTTTTTTCGTGGGAACTTGGCTTCTGCCCTGTTCTCCCAGGATGCTCCGCCGACTCCCTTCGGTGAGGAAGAAGGGATAAAGGGAGCAGCCCCCTCCCCTGGTGGGGAAGAGGAGGAATGCCCCCCGGTGGGGGAAGAGGGAATGAATGCTCCTCTGTTCACGCTTGACCCCTTTTATAGGCTACCCACCTCCATCTCTCCTCCTCCCTATTTTCCTTCGAGATAAGGATAGATTAAAGTGGGATAAGGCTGCGAGATCTCTGCGTTGTAGATGCTGGCTCTGGTCCCGATCACTTGAACAACCTGTGAGGATAAGCTTTGATTTCGTTTTCTTGTAACAGAGGATCCGGCAAAGATGAATTGGCTGGGAGCTTATCCACCGAGAAGAATGCGGGGATTTGTTCTTTGGATGGCTGGTTGCAGACAAGAGGATGATGCTGATTTGTAACCGGGATAAGATTTGTTCCGTTGGGAACAGAGGAGCTGGTAGCAGGGGATAGCGGGGATGCATGATTGATGCATACGGCTGAAGATGCGGAGAGGATGAGCTTAATCCATGGGCGATGGAATTCCGTTCCGAATGGGATAAGATCTAGGAAGATGATGCGGATGCTGGGGAGATTGGTTTTGCATCGCGGAAGGAGTTGGGAAAGATGCGGATTGGCTCACGGAAAGCTGGAGACGTTGTGAAGATACGATGGGAAGAGGATGAGGATGGATTGGTTCGAAAACAGAGGAAGATGTGGACGCGGAGTAACAGGGGTTCCTTTGGTTCTAATCTAGATTCGCTTTGAGGAGGACTCGGAAGAGGAAATGGACTGGGAGCGTGGAGTTGGGAGGTTAGGAAGATGCTGGGAACAAGAGGAAGAAGCTGGGGTCAATCCGGAGTGCGTGATGCATGGGAGGAATTGTCACGGGTGGAAGCGGTTTGGGATGCAGAAGCTTCGGAAGAATGAAGCAGCTGGGAGCAAGGGATTTCGTTTGGATATTGGTTTTAGATGAATGGCGTGGAGAAGATAAGGATGAGTTCGGTGGGTGATGAAGATGAACTCCTAGATTTATTTCGCTGAGAGGAGACGTTGTGGATGAAAGGTTGGGAGTGAGCAGGCGATGGGAAGATGAACACGGTTGAAGCTGGGAGGAACTTGGATCAAGCTTTGGAGCAGATGTTTCGGGAGGATATGGCTCACGGCTGAGAAGACTTGATCCTTTGATGCTTGGAGGTTTGTGAGATTTGATTTTATCCTGTGGAGATGGAATCAATTCCGAACGGGAAGAGGAAACGAATTCATGAGCTGGGATGTTCGGAAGGAATCAAGTGAAAGGTGGAATGTGGGAGGAAATTGGATATGGATGAATCTGGGAGATGATAGGATGTTGTCCACGGTTGAGATGAAGATGCCGGGAAGCTAATCCGTGGCATTGGAGATTCACTGGGATTTGAAGAAGGGATAAGGATGCAAGCGGCTGGATTGGTTTGGAAGAGGAAAGAGGCTATCGCGAATGAGAGTAATCCAGAGAAGATGGGATCCTGGCTCTATCTTGGGATGCTGGGATCTAGCGGAAGGAGCTGTGTTTTTGAATCCATCCCGTGGATCATGCGGGAGGTCTTGTTTTGGTTTTGTCCGTGGGAACTGAGAAGGACGTGGATGCACTTGGATAGTTGGATGTTGATGAGGAACGCATGGGGTGCATCACGGAAGGTAGGAAATGCTGGATCATGATTGGATGTATGTTTGTTTGCAAAGTAATCCTGCCATCCAGGCGTTCATAATTCTTCTTACTTTTGAAATCCCATGTACTTTGGCATGTGTCATTCGGGATGGCTACCATGTGTGCTCTAGCGTGATCAGGCTTCATGGTTATAAGTCAGATGATGGGTTTGACCCGACCTGCATACGTTGAATTCGACCCAAAATAATTAAATCAAACTCGAATTATCGAATAATTTATTAAAATGCAATGATGAAGGGAAACACATTTTTTTATGTTTACATTTAAAATATATGCATAATAATAATAATAAGTGCTATGTAAAATAAATAAATTTATTCATTATTTAGCACTTATCACACCCCCCAACCTACATTTTGCTAGTCCTCGAGCAAAATAAAAACTAACTCACTTTCGCAGGAATCGCGATTGCATTTACCGTATGCAATAAGGCTTTAAACCCCTAGGTGGCCCTAGTGGACGAGTTTTGTCTCGTGAGGGTTTCCGGCTCAGATACCCACAAACTGTTGTCTCTACCCAAAGAGTTTATTGCTTTATAAAATCTAATTTCAAATGCATAAGTGTCAAGAATTTCAAAAGCCCACAAAGTTTTAATTACTAAGTCAGCCCAAATCCTAGGTCAGTATGCAACTTAAGTTGAAGTTATTAAGTTTCCGTTAGAGAGTTGTAAGGCTTATTTATACTTGGGTGCTCGGTGATATATGGACCATACACAAGCTAAGGCTTTAGATTCCTCAAAATACTGCTAAAACTAGTAGTTTCCAAGAATTGGTCAGATAAGACCTAATCACTGATTCAAAATCATCCTACCTTGCAGGATTTCGAGAGTTGTGGATGTTTACTTTAATACCTCATGGGCTTTATCTGTAATATTCCAGTTTACTCGAATTTTTACAACGACGGCTTTCACACTATCGTCTTTTTCAAGGTCAATATTATTTTCTCTTTTCTCTTTTTTTTATTTTTTTTATTTTTTTTTATTTTTTTATTTTTTATTATTTTTTTATTTTATATTTATTACGCACTTTTACTCTTGTAATGATTCCTCCATGTAACGAGCATTCAGTCAACACTCCCACACCAGATGGCATAAGGTGTTAGGCATCAAGACTCCCCTACGGACCTATGCTCGGATTCATCATTGCAAGCCCGCTGACCTTTAACAATAGGTAGCCCTTTTCGATGTATCTGACTAAATTCGCTTCTTTTTTTTTTAATAGCGAATTAGATAGGTATGATTCATCAGGACTCAAGGTTGCTACCAGACTTAACAACATCATGTTAAACCTAACCCTTAGAAGTGCAGGCCATACGTGTTGTGAAATTTCAAAGTAAAAATTATCTTACAACTCGCTAAAAGAATTTTTAATGAAAAGAACTCAAATTGACTTATTCCTGACTAATCATTGGGCTTTTTAGATTTTATATACTTTATGATCATTTCAGCACTAAGGCATAGAAATTAGATTTTTTTTTTTGAAATTCACTTTTTTTTTGTTTTTTTTTTAAATTCACTTTTTTTTGAAATTCACTTAAAAATGTGAAAATGCGAAAAATTTCTTTAAAAATTCGAATCCTATACCCCCCAACCTAGATCAAACATTGTCCTCAATGTTTTTTTTAATATTATATTATTATTTTTACTTTTTTATTTATTTTTTTATTTATTTTTTTATTTATTTTTTTATTTTAGTTTGGACGAAAATATGATGCAAATGGAGGATAGAAGCATTTTACCGTAGTTGCATCAGTAATATGAGGACACCTGAAAAAAAATACGACAAGAAAATATGCAAAAATAACCTACGAGAATTGGGTTGCCTCCCAACAAGCGCTAAGTTTAACGTCTTCAGCCAGACGCAGTGCATCCTTATCAAATCATACCGGGTATAGTTGATTCTAATGTTCTGATCTCAGCTCGAATATTCCTAAGGGTCCGTTCTATTTCAGGGTCAAAAGGTAATAGTTCAGGAGATCTGGAACGACACCCTAGCATGCACCAATACTTTTCAGATCAGTCACGTACAGTCAAGCATGCACTAAAAGAAAAATACATCAAATCCTTGTATTCGCCCTAAAATCACTAGACAGCTCCTAACTGGTTTGAAGATGGCACCTAAGCCTCCAATCCGGTCTAATGACTGAGTTGACCAGGTAAGCTCCCAGGTAAGTGGGGGGGTCACGATGCGTTGCAAAGGTCCCACTTAAAAACTACTTGCCTCGAACAGATGAACTGTCTCCCTTGGGACAAAGCTTGCCTAGACATCAACTGAGCCACAGAGCAAAATTGGTGCAACTTTCGGTGATCTTCATCCTATTGAGCTCGAATGTCCCTAGGGGCCAACGTCTAATTGATTTTAATTAAGGTGATAGCTATGTGCAAATTGGTTCACCTAATTTGGGCAAGAATCTGGTGATGAAATTCAGTTCTTATCTTGATGGGGTGATTGCCCTTACTATGTGCGGATTAATTGGTGTATGTGTATCAAGCATGCATTCACACTTTTACTAAAATTAAAATCAAACAATCACCACAAAATTTCAAGCAAACTGGGAATCAATTTCAATAAGAAAGGTTCAGATGTTACCAAAGAAAATTTCCTCAGCAATTTTTTTATTTTTTTTTCTTTCGGCAAACCTCTACAGCAGTTCCCTTTTTGATCGTCCCAGATGTCCTCTTCGATTCCTGATCAAGAAAAATCAAAAATTAGTAAGAGAGAAAGGAGATAAGAAAAGTATCAAAAATAGAAAATATTTTTATTTTATTTTAGATATATATATTTTTTGAAAGTTTTTTTTTTAAAGTTTTTTTTTTTAATGAAAAGAAAAACAACTATGCTAACAATCCCCGGCAACGGCGCCAAAAATTGATAGTCAACTTTAAAGACCACGCAATAGCACGTATCTGGTAGGATAGTGATTACGGGTATCGATCCACAGGGATTGGGGTACAGTTGTTTTTCTTTTAAAAAAAATAAAAATATTTAAAAGGAAGAGTTTGTGAAGAAAAACTAAACTAAGGAATTTAATAAAGCAAAATGCAATTAAAAGGATAGCAGTTTGAGGGAAACCTAGGGCAAGAAATTCACCACTAACATCAGAACAAGGGTTATTTATAATTTATTTCGTTCTTGGATTAATATGCAAATTGGCTACAAGCCTAAAAAGCATTCGAATAAAATTCACAAAAGTAATTTAGGCATAATCCATCTTCAGTTGGCATGCAATGTCTACCCTAAACTAATGCGGTAGCACACCACATCTTCCTTAAGCATGGACTATCTTATATTTACCTAGTGATCATGAAGAACAATTGTATAAACGTCATATTTAAAATCACATAAATTAAATATGAGATGAAATAAAATATTCATTAGAAGCAAAATAAGGTTTATACAACTCCAAGAATAGAAATCAAAATATAAAACCCTTGGCCCTTTGCTAGGGCTACATCCAGCCATAGAGAGAATATCAGCCTTCCATGGAGTGGTAGACGGCAGCAGCAGCACAGCAGCAGGCTTCCATCTTCATATAAAAATCTTTTCCTTCCATCCCACTCTCTCTATTCCCAAAATATCACAAAGTATTCTCTCCCTCTCTTTTCTCTTTTTTTTTTATTTTTTTCGTGGGAACTTGGCTTCTCCCCTGTTCTCCCAGGATGCTCCGCCGACTCCCTTCGGTGAGGAAGAAGGGATAAAGGGAGCAGCCCCCTCCCCTGGTGGGGAAGAGGAGGAATGCCCCCTGGTGGGGGAAGAGGGAATGAATGCTCCTCTGTTCACGCTTGACCCCTTTTATAGGCTGCCCACCTCCATCTCTCCTCCTCCCTATTTTCCTTCGAGATAAGGATAGATTAAAGTGGGATAAGGCTGCGAGATCTCTGCGTTGTAGATGCTGGCTCTGGTCCCGATCACTTGAACAACCTGTGAGGATAAGCTTTGATTTCATTTTCTTGTAACAGAGGATCCGGCAAAGATGAATTGGCTGGGAGCTTATCCACCGAGAAGAATGCGGGGATTTGTTCTTTGGATGGCTGGTTGCAGACAAGAGGATGATGCTGATTTGTAACCGGGATAAGATTTGTTCCGTTGGGAACAGAGGAGCTGGTAGCAGGGGATAGCGGGGATGCATGATTGATGCATACGGCTGAAGATGCGGAGAGGATGAGCTTAATCCATGGGCGATGGAATTCCGTTCCGAATGGGATAAGATCTAGGAAGATGATGCGGATGCTGGGGAGATTGGTTTTGCATCGCGGAAGGAGTTGGGAAAGATGCGGATTGGCTCACGGAAAGCTGGAGACGTTGTGAAGATACGATGGGAAGAGGATGAGGATGGATTGGTTCGAAAACAGAGGAAGATGTGGACGCGGAGAAACAGGGGTTCCTTTGGTTCTAATCTAGATTCGGTTTGAGGAGGACTCGGAAGAGGAAATGGACTGGGAGCGTGGAGTTGGGAGGTTAGGAAGATGCTGGGAACAAGAGGAAGAAGCTGGGGTCAATCCGGAGTGCGTGATGCATGGGAGGAATTGTCACGGGTGGAAGCGGTTTGGGATGCAGAAGCTTCGAAAGAATGAAGCAGCTGGGAGCAAGGGATTTCGTTTGGATATTGGTTTTAGATGAATGGCGTGGAGAAGATAAGGATGAGTTCGGTGGGTGATGAAGATGAACTCCTAGATTTATTTCGCTGAGAGGAGACGTTGTGGATGAAAGGTTGGGAGTGAGCAGGCGATGGGAAGATGAACATGGTTGAAGCTGGGAGGAACTTGGATCAAGCTTTGGAGCGGATGTTTCGGGAGGATATGGCTCACGGCTGAGAAGACTTGATCCTTTGATGCTTGGAGGTTTGTGAGATTTGATTTTATCCTGTGGAGATGGAATCAATTCCGAACGGGAAGAGGAAACGAATTCATGAGCTGGGATGTTCGGAAGGAATCAAGTGAAAGGTGGAATGTGGGAGGAAATTGGATATGGATGAATCTGGGAGATGATAGGATGTTGTCCACGGTTGAGATGAAGATGCCGGGAAGCTAATCCGTGGCATTGGAGATTCACTGGGATTTGAAGAAGGGATAAGGATGCAAGCGGCTGGATTGGTTTGGAAGAGGAAAGAGGCTATCGCGAATGAGAGTAATCTAGAGAAGATGGGATCCTGGCTCTATCTTGGGATGCTGGGATCTAGCGGAAGGAGCTGTGTTTTTTAATCCATCCCGTGGATCATGCGGGAGGTCTTGTTTTGGTTTGGTCCGTGGGAACTGAGAAGGACGTGGATGCACTTGGATAGTTGGATGTTGATGAGGAACGCATGGGGTGCATCACGGAAGGTAGGAAATGCTGGATCATGATTGGATGTATGTTTGTTTGCAAAGTAATCCTGCCATCCAGGCGTTCATAATTCTTCTTACTTTTGAAATCCCATGTACTTTGGCATGTGTCATTCGGGATGGCTACCATGTGTGCTCTAGCGTGATCAGGCTTCATGGTTATAAGTCAGATGATGGGTTTGACCCGACCTGCATACGTTGAATTCGACCCAAAATAATTAAATCAAACTCGAATTATCGAATAATTTATTAAAATGCAATGATGAAGGGAAACACATTTTTTTATGTTTACATTTAAAATATATGCATAGTAATAATAATAAGTGCTATGTAAAATAAATAAATTTATTCATTATTTAGCACTTATCACCCACCCGAACGGATTAAACCCATAGGATGTAAGTGGATATTCAAAAGAAAATGGGGTGCAGGCAGAAAGGTAGAGACCTATAAAGCCCGGCTGGTTGCCAAGGGATATCATCAACGTTATGGTATTGACTATGACGAGACATTTTCTCCTGTGGCAATGCTCAAGTCCATTCGGATTGTGCTTGCGATAGCAGCATATTTAGACTATGAAATCTGGCAAATGGATGCAAAGACCACATTTCTAAATGGAGATTTAGAAGAGGAGGTATATATGATACAACATGAAGGTTTTATATCTACAGATGAGTCTAAGGTGTGCAAGCTACAAAGATCCATTTATGGATTAAAGCAAGCTTCACGGAGTTGGAACATACGATTTGATAAGGTGATCAAATCATATGGCTTCATTAAGAATGAAGAGGAACCTTGCATTTATAAATGGGCAAATGATTCAGTTATCATATTTCTTGTTTTGTATGTGGATGACATTCTTTTAATCAGGAATAACATTCATGCATTACAAGGAATAAAGGTTTGACTATCATCTCAATTTGCCATGAAGAATTTGGGAGAAGCATCTTACATCCTAGGGATGAAGATCTATAGAGATACATCTAAAAGATTGCTTGGATTATCCCAATCCACATACATTGATACTATACTGAAGAGGTTCAGTATGATTAATTCCAAGAAAGGCTATCTTCCGATGGGCCATGGAATTAATCTCTCTAAAAGGGATTGTCTGACAACCCCTCAAGAAAGAGAGAGTATGGATAGAATTCCATATGCTTCGATAGTGGGATCTATAATGTATGCCATGATATGTACTAGACCAGACGTGGCATACTCACTAGGAGTAGTGAGCAGATACCAGTCTGATCCAGGTAGCAACCACTGGAAGGTTGTAAAAACCATCCTTAAGTATTTGAGAAATACTAAATTAGTGGCTTGTCTACGGTGATTCTGACTTAAAACTTGAGGGATATACCGATTCAAGTTTTCAGTCAGATCAAGATGATAGTAAGAGCGTGTCGGGATATATCTTCACTCTTAAGGGTGGTGCTATCTGCTGGAAGAGTTCCAAGCAGCACACAGTGGCGGATTCTACAGAAAAATGAAACAAAAGAAAATATGGCTGACCCATTTACCAAAGTCCTCGGCGTCAAAGAGTTCAACGAATACAAGTCAAAGATGGGTATTAGATACTGCGCCGATTGGCTTTAGGCTAAGTGGGAGTTGTTGGAAATTGTATCCTAAATGTCAATCGTCAGCATATTGATGATTGAATTTTGTAAATAAATTGACAAATTAATAAAGTATTATTTGGCATTATTCATCATTTCATCTTCAAATGAACTCTTATATGATGAAGTCCTTAGGACTTATGTTATGATAAAGGAGGATTTATCTTTGAGTCCTTAAACTTGTTCACGACCAAATGATATGTTGTTACTAGGATGACAACATTATCGAGATTAGGTCGTTGTGTGACATATACGTTGGTTGTCCTCTTAACTAAGGAGTGTGGAGACACTGGTATGCCATACAGGTGAAGTGTAGGAGTACATTTCACTGAACGTGACCAATTCCGGAACGCTCTACTGTCAAAAGATGTTCCGAGTGGATATGGGTATAAATTTGGCTCTCTGACCTGAGATCGCAACCTGTGACTAGCAAGCAACTCATTGTACTTTGGTATCGGACTATCTGAATTTCTAATTCAGTGACAGAAGGTCACTGGGTATAGTCAAGTACTTGCGTAGTCAGTTGTGAGTCGAGATGGAATTGACCCCTCCTGCAAACAGGAGATAATGTCTTGTGATTAATTTAGCAAAACCTTGGCCAAGGTAATCCCAGTGAGGAGTCACGGGATATCTAAAGTTAATCACATAATGGATGTACTAATTATAGGGTTGACAGTGAGCTCTAAGTCATCCTGGCATTAGGAGTCAAAGGGATTGAATTATACAGTAACCATAGTCTAGGGTTCCAGAATATTTGCTTCGCATATATTCGGCCTATCCGGACGTCGGGTACCATTGCTAGATGGTCTCATCGATTAGTATAGGAAGACGTTCCTATACTACCGGCTTAGGTTTGAACCTATGAGGTCACATGCATAGAAGTTTCTAGGTTGATCAAATGGCTGATTGATGATTAAGAATCATTCAGGGGTAATTTGGTCAATTCGATTGACAAATTATCCAAAGCAAAAATTGTATTAAAATAATTATTGAATTATTGGAGGATTAATTAGCAATTAGATTGCTAATGAACTCAATTTGACTGAGTAATTGGGCTTAGGTTGAGCCAAATTGAATAGAATTCAATTTGGGCTGCATCAGGATTTGACCTAATTGGATCGGGTTCAACCCAAGTAGATTGAGCTTGACCCAATTGATGGGACTTGATCCAATTGGATTGGGCTTGATCCAAATCAATTAGAAGACCTTATTTGATGAGGATTATGAGTCCAAATAATCAGAATTGGATAAGAAGAAGAATCCCTAAATTTTAGGAACCCATCCTTATCTTCTTGGAGAAGAATGACACCTTAATTTATTCCCAATATTTTCTATGCCTATCCTCTTTATTTTTGGCCAAAAATTGGTGTGAGAAGAGAGGAGGCGTGGGGCTATAATTCCTATAAAAATGGCGCCTTAAATCTTTCTAGAAAGATTTAGATGAATTTCCTAATTTGTAGGGATTGCATGGTGCATGAAATAGGATGGTTTGCGGCTAAATTTTGGACGCCTGAATTCCTATCTTTTAGGGATCCAAAATGCACAAAATTTGGATATGTTTATCTCCTCTTAGCTGCCAAACCACCAGAATTTTTTGGAAATTTTATCAGCCAAATTAGTTGGCTAAATTAGGTGTGAGGCGTGGGGTGGTCTTTTGGCTATAAAAGACCCCCATGCCTTGGGTTCAAGATATACCATATTTAGAGGTTTCAAAAAATTCTGAAAAAATTCTCTGAGGGCCTCCATCCCTTCTTCTCCTTTTTTCTCACATCCATGCTCCATCTCCTTGAAGAACAATCAAAGGTTGAGTGTTTAGAAGGAGAAAGCTTCAGCCATTGCTGCGTTCCTGCACGAGCTAGCACTCCCGCGGAAGATGATCTACCTAGGGCTTCGTGTGTACTTCTCATAGAGGTCATTCGTGTGCGTGGCTGCGAAGTCAAGGATCAGATCCATAAGTTTCTTCCATCATAAAAGGTATTAATTCCACATCAATATTTTATTTTGGAGTCAGGGTCTAGGTCTGATTTTCCGAGGTTTTACCCTCCTTTGGAGCTCCTCACGGAGTTATCTCTAGAATCCATTCGATGGATATTCGAAGATTAATCAGAATAGAGTTCTTAAGTTTCAGATCTGATAGTTAATCATGCATGAAAGTTTTAGCATAATTGTTTAAACGATTCCGGCATAATCCTATGTGTTCTTAAGGTGCTGATTTTTAGATTTGATCTTGTAAGCATGCATGAATTAAATTGTTTGATTCGATTTTTCCGCTGCGTTTTAAAACTTAAAAAGAACTACGTATGGCTTGATCCTCCTTATGAAGGGGTATGTAGGCAACCCGATCAGGTTCAGCCATGGTTTAAAAAAAAAAAACAGCATGCTTAACACCGAAGAACCTAGGATTTCCTTTCATCTTCTTCCTCCTCCCAAGCACAATCAAGGGTTGATTCAAAGGGAGGACATCAGCCATTAAAAGAAGTCTCTGCAAGGGAGCTAGCACCCCGGGGAGACAAGGAAGCTTTGATCGGATCTCTACTTCGTGTGGATACCCATAGAGGCCGGACGCGTGAACGGCTTCAAGCGAACCTTCATCCTAAACCACGAACTTCAGTTTGCGGTGATCATCTACTGCACAAGGTGAAGATCTGATCTTCATAATTAGTTTAAAAGTTTTTTAATTCTAATCTATCTACGAACGGTTATTGAACAACGTTCATAGGATGAACGATTGATCCCGCTTATGCCTCTTCCGCTGCATCTGAATTTTTTTTTTAATTTTCTGCGGCATGGGCAGGCTCCCAACAGTGGTATCAGAGCTTAGGCTTCATAGATTAAGATTAGAATTAATTATAAACAGGCTTGACAGATCTGAAATTTAAAAGGATATGTATGCTGAAATTTTCTGCATGCAGAATTTTTCAGGGTTGCTGATTTTTGCATGTTGATTTTTATGTGATAAATTGATGATTCTAATTGCATTGTTAATGGGATTACTGTTGGCAGCGACCTGCACCGGAACCCACTCACACCGGTACAACCACCAACGTCGGACAAGCAAAGAGAGAAGCAAACAGATAAGCACTCTCTCGCTCCCTCGACACCGGACTCAAGGATCACCGCTTCGCTTCCGCTACGAAGGGCAAAAGATTACCCCGTGGTATCAATAGGGTAAAACACTTGAGCACCGCAGCGGATTATCAAACCAAAGGAAGAAGAAATAGGAAGAAAATAGTAAAGCAAACACAAAGATGTAACGAGGTTCGGCTACAAGTAGCCTACGTCCTCCACCGCTCCAAATCTCAATTAGGATGAACAGATTACAGAGATAGCACACACCCGAACGATCACACGTGATCGCTCTACAAGAGATTCACACAGAATTCCCTTTGCACAAGAAGTAGGATCCCAATCCTCTTCTTCTCTATAACCCTAGCCGCACAAAACAAGAGTCTCTCTCAAAATATCCTTGAATATCTCTATCCTCCTAGGGCTCTCATGAGTCCTATATATAGTCTCAAGACCTTCAGATGATCATAGCCGTCGAAACGCCACCAAAAAACACCAAAGGAAAATCGTCCGTACGATTTTCCGCGAGCCCGAGTCGACTCGACTGTGGTTCGAGTCGACTCTGGCACGTCTGGACAAAACTGGCACGATCTCGGGTCGACTCGACTGTAGCTCGAGTCGACTCGACGATGCTTCGAGTTGACTCGACTGTAGCTCGAGCTGACTCTGACAGTCCAGACAGAAACATGGTTTTCTCGGTCTTCTGGCCTTTCTCCTCCCAGGTCGACTCGACTGTTCCCAGGTCGACTCGACTGTTCTCGAGTCGACTCGACTGTTCCTGAGTCGACTCGACTGTAGCTCGAGTCGACTCTGACAGTCCGCCAGACAGAACTATGCAGAATTGATTCTCCTTCAATTCTCTTCATCACCAATGGTCTCCACATACCCCAACAATCTCCCACTTGGAGACCTTGGGTATATCCTCTTGTTACTTGGCTTTCCTCTGTGCTCCCACTGAAACTGAATCATCCTAGTGAGATAGGTACGATGCCTCCTCAACGTCTTCAAGCATGAAGACCAGCAGAAGCTGAACAACTCCTCAGCTTCTCCACCGTGACGACCTTCGTCAACATATCTGCAGGATTCTGACTTGTATGAATCTTCTCCAACTTGACGAGTCCCTGCTCGAGCAATGACCTCACAAAGTGGTACCGTATGTCAATATGCTTCGTCCTTGAATGGAAAGCTGAATTCTTTGCCAGATGAATTGCACTTTGACTATCTGAATATAACATGCAATCCTTCTGCTCCTTCCCAAGCTCCTTCATCAAGCCCTGAAGCCATATTAGTTCCTTGCATGCCTCTGTGGCTGCCACATACTCCGCCTCCGTAGTAGACAATGCAACAACTGGTTGCAACCTGGAAATCCAACTGACGGCTCTACTGCCCAAGGTGAACAAGTACCCTGTCGTGCTCCTCCTGCCGTCCAAGTCCCCTGCCATGTCTGAGTCCACATAGCCCTGTAACCGGATCTCAGAACCTCCATAGCACAATGACATGTGCTCCGTGCCTCTCAGATACCTCAGTATCCATTTGACCGCACGCCAATGCTCCAAGCCTGGGCAGCTCATAAAGCGACTCACAACTCCCACTGCTTGAGCAATGTCAGGTCTCGTACAGACCATAGCGTACATCAAGCTCCCCACCGCCGATGCATATTGAGCTCCTCCACCCGCGTCTTCGGACTTTGTCCTTTTGAAAGCTTTAAGTGGGCACCTAGTGGTGTGCCAACAGGTTTGGCACCCTCCATGCAGAATCTCTTGAGTACTCGGCTGATGTACTCCGCCTGAGATAGTCTGAGGATATGTTTAGACCTATCTCTGCTGATCCGCATCCCAAGGATCTGTTTCGCTGCTCCTAGATCCTTCATTGCAAATTTTCTTGACAGCTTCAGCTTCAATTTTGCAATCTCATGCATGCTAGCTCCTGCAACTAACATGTCATCAACATATAATAGCAAGATAATATAAGATGTACCGAAGTCCCGGAAGTAGCAACAGTGATCCTCCTGACATCTCCTGTATCCTATCTCAAGCATGTAACTATCGAACTTGAGATACCATTGCCTGGGTGCCTGTTTCAAACCATAGAGGCTTTTCTTCAATTTGCAAACCAAGTCACCCGTGCCAGCTGCAATGTATCCCTCCGGCTGCTGCATATATATCTCCTTATCGAGATCTCCGTGAAGAAAAGCTGTCTTCACATCAAGCTGCTCTAAGTGAAGATTCTCTACTGCCACCATGCTCAGCACCGCCCGAATAGAACTCATCTTGACTACAGGAGAAAAGATCTCCGTGAAGTCGATACCTGCTCTCTGCTGAAATCCTTTTACAACCAGCCTGGCCTTGTACCGTTTCTTCCCATTCTGCTCTTTCTTCAGCCTGTAAACCCATTTGTTTGACAGTGCTTTCTTCCCCTTGGGCAGATCCACCAAATTCCACGTTTGATTCTGCTCCAATGACTCCATCTCATCATCCATGGCCAACTCCCACTCCTTCCTGGTATCAACCTCCAATGCCTCCGTGAAGCATTCAGGTTCGCCATTATCTGTGAGCAGCAAATAACTAAGAGTCCCATCATACCTTTGAGGAGGCTTCCCATGAGTACTACGAGTGGACCTTCTTAGTTGTGGAGAGGGTGCCAATACTTCAGGTTCTTGCTCTGACTGAGTCTTCTGACCAGAATTTGTAGACTCCTCTTCAGGATCCACAAAACACGGCTCAACAGGTTTTGTTTCTGATTCAGTGCTCTGCTGCATTTTCTCATTAAATACCACATCATTACTATGAATGATCTTCCTGTGTTCGGGATCCCAAAACCGATACCCAAACTGTTGACCTCCGTATCCAACGAAAATGCACTTCTTTGATTTGGCGTCTAGTTTGCTTCTTTGATTGGAATCAACATGGACATAACTGGTACAACCGAATACTCGTAAGTGCGCCAAATCAATCTTCTTCGCTGTCCATGCTTCCTCAGGAATTCCAAATTCAAGTTTCTTTGATGGCCCTCTGTTGATCAAGTAGGCAGCAGTGTTAACTGCTTCCGCCCAAAACTGCTGTGGCAATCCAGCATGTATCCTCATACTCCTGGCACGCTCATTAATTGTTCTGTTCATCCTTTCAGCAACTCCATTTTGTTGTGGTGTCCCTAGAACTGTCCTCTGCCTGACGATCCCAGCCTCTGCACAGTAGTCCTCAAACTCCCTGCTACAATACTCACCACCATTGTCTGATCTCAGGCATTTTAACCTCCTTCCTGTCTCGAGTTCTACCATTGCCTGCCATCTCCTGAAGACCCCAAATACCTCTGACTTGTGCTTCAAGAAGAACACCCAAAGCTTCCTGGTAGCATCATCAATAAAAGTAACATAGTACTGAGATCCACCAATGGAAGAAACCGGTGCAGGCCCCCACACGTCCATGTGCACGAGATCTAGCTTTTCTTGCTTCCGAGGTTTACCTTCTTTGTTGAATGAAACACGCTTCTGCTTTCCGAGAATACAATCCTCACAGAAGTCCACCTCAACACTCCTGAGACCCTGCAGCTTTCCCAACTTGTGCATCACCTCCAGTCCCTGATAACTCATGTGCCCAAGTCTGCAATGCCATAACTTGGCGTCCACATCTGCTGCAGCAACTCCAATAGAGTTTTTCATGCCGTTGGCGATATAAAGTGTCCCAACCTTCTTGCCACTAGCCACCATCAACGAACCCCTGGATATCTTCCACTGATCAGCTGTGAAAATAGTCTTGTACCCCTGGCTCGCCAACTGTCCAACAGAAATCAGATTCCTCTGCAGTTGAGGCACGTGCCGTACGTCCTCAAGCTCAAGTGAAGATCCAGAAATCAACTTCACTTCCGCGCTTTCCCTTCCTTGTATGGTGCAAGGCTCTCCATCCCCTAAGTAGACTTTGCCGAAGTCTCCCTTCTCATATCCTCCAAGAAGCTTCCGTTGGGATGTAGCATGGAAAGACGCGCCCGAGTCTATCACCCAAGACTCGTCACCGGTAGATAAAGATAGAACGAGGGCATCCATGTCACTGTTTTCAGCAAGATTTGCCAGATCCTTGCTGACTCCTTCGGTGTGGTCGCCTTGCTACCCTTTAGAAGATTTGCAGTCCCTCCTAAAATGCCCCGTTTTTCCGCAGTTCCAGCACTTCGCTCCCTTGTTCTGAGGTGCTCGAGACCTGCTGGATCTCGACTTTGAGTCGCTTCGAAATCGACCGTTTTGCTTTTGTCTTTCCCGATTAGAGATGTTTAGTGCACTTCCAGACGACTCCGTAGCTCCAGAAGATTTCCTTCTTGCTTCTTCACTCAGAAGCACTCCCACAACGTCATCAAAGATCAACTTCTCCGTCGCCGAAGAGTTGCTCACCGCCATCACCAGGCCCTCCCAGCTATCAGGCAGTCTGGAGAGGATTAGCAATGCCCGAATCTCATCGTCAAAACTAATCTCCACTGACTCCAACTGGGCCGTGAGTCCATTGAACTCGTTGAGGTATTCTGCTACGCTGCCGCCATTTTTCATATGAAGATTAAACAACCTCTTCATGAGAAATACCTTGTTTGATGCTGAGGGTTTCTCGTACATCCGCGACAATGTTGCCATCAACTCCATCGTCGTCTTCTCGTTTTTGATGTTGAATGCCACTTGGGATGCAAGTGACAATCTAATGGTGCCGAGCGTCTTTCGATCGAGGACCTCCCAGTCTTCATCGGACATCTTCTCTGGTTTCTTCGCTCCACCTCCAAGAGGTAAATAGAGATCCTTCTGGTAAAGATAATCCTCTATTTGCATCTTCCAAAATCCGAAGTTCGTGCCATTAAACTTCTCAATTCGCAACTTCCCTTCATCCGCCATTGTAGAATACCAATAGCTCTGGTACCACTTGTTGGCAGCGACCTGCACCGGAACCCACTCACACCGGTACAACCACCAACGTCGGACAAGCAAAGAGAGAAGCAAACGGATAAGCACTCTCTCGCTCCCTCGACACCGGACTCAAGGATCACCGCTTCGCTTCCGCTACGAAGGGCAAAAGATTACCCCGTGGTATCAATAGGGTAAAACACTTGAGCACCGCAGCGGATTATCAAACCAAAGGAAGAAGAAATAGGAAGAAAATAGCAAAGCAAACACAAAGATGTAACGAGGTTCGGCTACAAGTAGCCTACGTCCTCCACCGCTCCAAATCTCAATTAGGATGAACAGATTACAGAGATAGCACACACCCGAACGATCACATGCGATCGCTCTACAAGAGATTCACACAGAATTCCCTTTGCACAAGAAGTAGGATCCCAATCCTCTTCTTCTCTATAACCCTAGCCGCACAAAACAAGAGTCTCTCTCAAAATATCCTTGAATATCTCTATCCTCCTAGGGCTCTCATGAGTCCTATATATAGTCTCAAGACCTTCAGATGATCATAGCCGTCGAAACGCCACCAACAAATACCAAAGGAAAATCGTCCGTACGATTTTCCGCGAGCCCGAGTCGACTCAGCTGTGGTTCGAGTCGACTCTGGCACGTCTGGACAAAACTGGCACGATCTTGGGTCGACTCGACTGTAGCTCGAGTCGACTCGACGATGCTTCGAGTCGAGTCGACTCTGACAGTCCAGACAGAAACATGGTTTTCTCGGTCTTCTGTTCTTTCTCCTCCCGGGTCGACTCGACTGTTCCCGAGTCGACTCGACTGTTTCTGAGTCGACTCGATTGTAGCTCGAATCGACTCTGACAGTCCGCCAGACAGAACTATGCAGAATTGATTCTCCTTCAATTCTCTTCATCACCAATGGTCTCCACATACCCCAACAATTACAAAGATTAGAATCATGATTAGCATAATCAGCAACCTATGTCATAACATAATCAATTAAGTTTCAGATATGAAAATTATAATTGCTGCATGTGGTGATGATCATAGGATTCAAACCCTTTTGGTATCAAATGTAATGACCTGCGATGTGATCTGTAATGTCATGTAATTTTTTAGATGCTTGCATGCATCTTATTTGATGTTTTGAGATATCTGCGTGCCTACTAAAAGGAGATGTAATTTATTATTATTTTTATTTAATATCTGGTTATATTTCTATGATGTGATGTACGTCAACGATCAAGTCGAAGATAATGCATGAGATGAACGACGATCTGAGCGGTTGATGGCGATTGGATCAAGAGTTGGTCAAGGATCGAATCAAGGAGGCTTGGAACCAATTCAAGAGTTGAAGACCAGTTGATCGATTGACGTGCATGTGCTTGTAATATGACCTAATTAGAATCCATGATCATCACCTATTTAAAGTTTAGCTTTATTCATTGCTGCGATTATAACTGCCTGCGATGTGTCATTTGCATGTGATGTGAATGAGAGCGGGGTAGATAGGTTTACATGTGATGTAGCAAACCCAATGAGATCTAAACTAAAAACTTCCTCAATCAAGTCGAGAGTGAACCAACATAAGCGAGTCATATTAGATTAATTGATCTAATTGGTGTCTAGGAAAGCATGAAAGGTGGTTACTTAATTAGGACCTTACTCTCTGAGTAAGGGGAGCCTCCAACCTACTTACCTGGCCAATTGGTCGATTACCTCTTATGAAGAGCTCAAGGTTGCAAACACTAAGACATGATTAACCAATATTAAGTCAATAGGTCTTCCACCGTAGTAGAGCTGCTAAGGTCTTTCTGATTTTGATTTGTCTCGGCTGGATACAGCGGGCAAGTTGCATCGGAAGGCTGGACCTCTCTATAGACATGAGATGTTGTAGGGTAAATGTGGGGTTGGGCACCAATAACTGTTAGGTGAGGACCCAATGACGACTTTATTTCTACGGTCATACGGTGGGTCTGACTTAACTAAGGAATGAGACCAATAACTGTTAGGTGAGGTCTGCATAGCTTAGAGACCAAGTAGCACTGCAACATACTTGAGAAGCATTATACAAGAATTGTACACTCATCCATTTATGTATCACCAATAACTGTTAGGTGAGGTGGCCTATAAATCGGTGGGACCGCAGCACCCACTAGAAACCCTAGTCGTGTAGGTTTTCCGTTTTCCTACCAGGAGAGTGTGAGGAATTCGAGAAAATAGTGGGAGGCATATTTGTTCTAAAAGATCTTAGAATAAATTAAGATCAAGTACAAAATTCTAACTAGAATCTTTACTCTCTGAGGTTTAAAATGTTAGCTTCTAGACTTTTAACTCATATCCTATAGAACAACCGTTTGACCAAATCCAATTATAAAGACTGCCTTAGCAAATTTTAAAATAGTTTTGAATTGTGAGAAATTAGGGTATGTGCTAGACCATGGAATCCCCGTGTTACCAATCTATCCGATCACTGATCAGCGTAAGACACATGCTAAGTGGACGAACAATGACAATAAAGTTAGGTGCTGCACAATGGCATCCATGTTCAATGAATTACAATGTCAGCATGAGAATATGAGACTGCCAGGGACATATTAAATCACCTGCAAGAGTTGTATGGTGATCAGAGTCGCGCAGCATGTTTTGAAGTGTCCAAGAGGCTCTTCAAGGCAAAGATGCATGAGGGGCAGTCTGTCCACGATCACTGTTTGACTATGATCAAAGACATAGAGGAGCTTGAGAAGCTCGGTATAACCATGCATAAGGAATTGCAAATAGATCTAATCCTGCAATCCCTTCTAGATTCATATGTGCAGTTTATAGTATACTACATATGAACAAGATTGTATGCACCAAAAACAGAATTGTTAAATAAATTGGTAACTACCTTAGGAACCGTGAAGAGTTCAAAGGGCATCGTTCTCACTGTTGAGCTGGTTTCTACTTTCAAGAGAGAGTCTATATGGAAGAAGAAGAAGCCTGCGAAGAATCAGAAGACTGAGAAAATGCCAAGTAAGGAAGTTTCAAGAAAAAGGCCAATTGCAAGAAAAAGTATTTCCATTGCATCATGGACGGCCATTGGAAGAGGAACTGTCCTACATACATGGGAAGCATAAAAAACATGAAGGGTAACAGACCTTCAGAAGGTATGTTAGATATGCTCAGGATACTTAGGGATTGTTACCTGTTGCTAGCAGAAATTTGATTTCTGTATCTTGTTTAGCACAGAAAGATTTTTATAAGACTACTGTTCCATTTATTTAAGAAATAAATTGGTTCAACGTGCTTTTATGATTGACAGTCTCTATCACATATATATGGATGTATCTGTGAATGTATCTGAGCATACAGTAAATACCATAGGATCTAATAGATCCAGAAATGAGATAAATCTAAAGTATTTTTGGCACCTCAGGCTTGGCCATATAGAAGAAGACAGAATAAACAAATTGGAGAAACATGAGCTTTTTGGCTCATTGACTTTCGAGTCATATTTGATTTGTAAATTCTGCCTTCAAGGAAAGATGGCCAAATTATCCTTTGTAGGATACAGGAGGTCCACTGAAATACTTACCCTAGTACACACTGATGTGTGTGGCCCATTCGATGTACAGGCTAGGGAATGTAATTTTTTACTTCATTTATCGATGATTACTCACGGTATGGATATGTGTATGATACACAAATCTGAAATTTTTGAAAGGTTCAAAGAGTTGAGATATGAAGTAGAAAAATAAACAGAAAAACTCATTAAGGTTCTTCGATCAGATCGAGGAAGTGAATACCTTAGTGGAGAGTTCCATGATTATCTCAAAAAAATGGTATAGTTTCATAATGGACTCCTCCTGGTACACCTCAGCTCAATGGAGTGTCAGAGAGAAGGAATCGGACTCTATTGGATATGGTCCGGTCCATGATGAGCTTCACTGATTTACCCTTGTTTCTTTAGATAGATGCCCTATTTTCAACTATTTACTTATTGAATAGAGTTCCCTCCAAAGTCCGTTCCTACCACACCGTATGAGATATGACATGGTAAGAAGCTGAGTCTTGGTTATCTCAAGATTTGGGGATGTCCAGCTCAACTCAAGCGACAACAGGCGGACAAGTTAGAGGATAGGATAATTAATGCTTATTTTATAGCATATCCTAAAGAGTCATTAGGATACGACTTTTCGTCCCAAAGGATTACAAAGTGTTTGTGAGCCTAGATGCTATCTTCATGAAAAATAGTTTATCCTTGACAGAAACAGTGGGAGAAAAATTGAGCTTTAAGAGAAAGTCTCTAAAACAGCAACGAGCCATTATTCCTATAGAACCTATTTATATTAAGCTAGTACACGTAGTACCTCCTCCACCTCGTAAATCTAGTAGGATCTCCCGTCCGTCTGAAAGGTTCTTAGGTATGCTTACAGAGGATGTAGAGGAAGTGTTCCTCATGGGAGATAGGGATCAAGGTAAGGATCTTAATACCTACAACGAGGCGATGTTAGACATCAATTCTGAGAGATGGCTGGAAGCGATGAAGTCAGAGATGGACTCCATCCATTCCAACCAAGTCTGGACCTTAGTAGATCCACCAGAAGGTATAGTACCTATTGGGTATAAATGGATTTACAAGAGAAAATTAAGTTCGGATGATTAGGTAGAGACCTATAAGGCAAGGCTGGTGGCGAAAGATTATAGTCAGTGCGAAAGTACTGATTATAGGGATACTTTTCATCCTGTAGCCATGCTGAAGTCCATTCGAATATTGCTTGCTATTGCAGCATAATATGATTATGAGATATTGTGATAGTGATCACAAGGTCTGTAAACTGCAAAGGTTCTTCTATGGACTAAAGCAAGCATCTCGGAGTTGGAACACTCGTTTCAACGATATAATCAAATCGTTTGATTTCATCAATAACGAAAAGAAACCATGTGTATATAAGAAAGTTAGTGGGAGGGCTATTGCATTCTTCGTATTGTACATAGATGATATCCTTCAAATTGGGAATGATATTCCCATACTAACTTAGGTCAAGATTTGGTTGTGTAAGGAATTCTCCATGATAGATCTTGGGAATGCATCCTATATTTTGAATTAAGGTCTATAGAGATAGATCTAAAAGGATGCTTGTCCTGTCATAAAATATATATATATAGAGGGAGTGCTGAAGAGGTTCGGCATGGAAACCTCTAAAAGGGGATTATTATCCCTTAGGCATGGAATAAATCTCTCCAAGAAGATGTACCCCAACACATCTGAAGAGATTCAGCGGATGAGCAAGATCCCTTATGCTTTGGCTATATGGAGCCTCATGTATACCATGCAATGTACGTGACTTGATATAGTACATGCTGTGAGTGTCACAAGCATATATCAGTCAAATCCAGGCAAGAAGTGCAAGATAGCTGTGAAGAACAGTCTTGAGTACTTAAGAAGAACTAAAGACATGTTCTTGGTCTTTGGAAGAAGATAAGAGTTGAAGGTAGAAGGATGTAGACATATTGATGATAGAAAGTCTACATTAGAATATGTGCAACGGTGGTTCAGTAAATTGGAAGAGTGCCAAACAACCGATCATTGTAGATTCTACCTTAGAAGCTGAATGTCAAACCGTCTCTAAGGGTGCAGTGGAAACCTTTTGGTTTAAGAAGTTCATTACAGAGTTAGGTGTAATATCATCAGATGCCACAACACTCTACTATAATAACAAAGGCACCATAGCACTAGCTAAGGAGCCAAAGGTCTCACCAGAAACCGAAGCACATAGAGCGGCGGTTTAACCTAATAAGTGACTACCTCGAAAAGAAATAAGTAGAGGATCAAAGAGTAGACTCCACAGGAAATGTGGTGGACCCATTCACTAAGCAGATAAGTCAGCAGAAAACTGAAATGCATCTTGAGAAGATGGGGCTTAGGTTTATGGCTGATTGGCTTTAGTGCAAGTGGGAGATTGTTAGAAGTATGCCCTAGAAGTCAATTTGGCTGACGCATTATTTTATTCTGGAACATAAATTTGTACTTGACCTAATTAAGTTGGGCATTCTTTTCATTCATGTTCTTATGTGTCCATGAATCGTCCAAGGAATTAATAAGATAATGATGCATATTCTCAAAAGTTGAGAATTTGAGGCATGTATCATTGGTGATTAATTTCTGAATTGCTCCTGATCGATGGATCATCACGAGGACGGTGATTGATCCGCTGAGATTAGTGCATATATTGCTTTCTTTGATGGACGAGTCTTGAGTCCACAGTGTAGGGACACTAGAGCAATTGTGCAAGTGCTTGTTAGAGAACAAGGGTACTGAGCGTGATCAAGATAAGAAGTCACTTGGATTTCTATCCACTCGTCAGTGACTTGCTTGATGTTGCAGTAGTGTGACTGGTCCTTTGACCTGCGGTGCTTCGGCTACTCATAGTGAGGTTATTGTAGTTTGACTGCACGTATACATGGTATCTAGCCATATGGGTTCATGCAGTGTAGATTGGCTGCAGTAGGTTCACTGTAGGAGTAGGGTATGCACCTATAAGGAATCTATCGACCTTGATTGACAAGGAGAGATCCGATGTGATTTATAAGACTGAGTTCGTAAGACCTCGGTCGGGGCAGATTGTACAGTGGAGAAAGAGTTTTCCACTCTCGAGCTAAAGTCGAATAAATCTTGACATATGACGGACGATGGGATTTGACGAGTTGTCCATGACCTCCGTCCTGTAGGGATCCACGATAGTAGGACTGTATCATACGACAACTGCACCTAGAGGTTCATTATCCAATTCTGCTGGGTAGCCACTACATACTGCTAGGTGTCACTGGTGGATGGTAAGACTCACAGGGAATATCTCGATGATCGATAAATCCTAATGAGTTGAGTTGGAATCGTTCCAACCTATTGAAAGGAGTTTTCAATGATATTGTGATAGAGATCGCAATATATCTTACTACCAGTCAGAATAGAACCTATGGGGTCACACACACTAGAAGTATTGACCGATCCGATGGTTGAAATGTGATTATGAATCACGAGTAATCAATTTGATTGATGATCAGTTGAAGAAGGAACAATGGAAATTAATTAATTAGACTTAAACACGAATTCTACTTGGAGTAGAATTTCGGAAGTCCTAATTGAATTAGGACTGGAAATCCTACTTGGAGTAGGACTGGAAGTCCTACTTAGTGTTAGATGTATGCCCTAGAAGCCAATCTGGCTGACACATTGTTAATTCTAGGAACATAATTTTGTACTTGACTATTAATTATTGAATAAATGAAAGGCATCTTTTTATTCATATTGTTTATGTGTCTATGAATCGTCCAAGAATTAATAAGATGATGATGCGTATTCTTAAGAGTTAAGAATTTGAGCCATGCATCATTGGTGATTAATTTCTGAATGCTCCTGATCAATGGATCATCACAAGGATGGTGATCGATCCGATCAGTGCACACATTACTTTCCCTATGGATGGACGAGACTCGAGTCCACGGTGTGGAGACACTGAAGTAATAGTGCAGGTGCTTGTTAGAGAACAAGGGTACTGAGCATGACCAAGACAAGAAGTCACTTGGATGTCTATCCACTCGTCAGTGACTTGCTTGATGTTGCAGTTGTGTGACTGGTCCTTTGACCTGCGATGCTTCGGCTACTCACAGTGAGGTTATTGTAGTTTGACTGCACAAATACATGGTCTTTAGCCATATGGGTCCATGCAGTGTAGATTGGCTGCAGTAGGTTCACTGTAGGAGTAGGATATGCATCTACAAGGAACCTATCGACCTTGATAGATAAAGAGAGATCTTATGTGATTTATAAGACTGAGTTCGTAAGACCTCGGCCGGGGTAGATTGCACAGTGGAGAAAGAGTTCTCCACTCTCGAACTTAAGTCGAATAAATCTTGACATATGACTGACGAAGGGGTTTGACGAATTATCCATGACCTTCGTCTTGTAGGAATCTACGATAGAAGGACTGTATCACATGATAACTGTACCTAGAGGTTCATCATTCTATTCTGCTGGGTAGCCACTACATGCTGCTAGGTGTCACTGGTGGATGGTGGGACTCATAGGGATTATCTTGATGATCGATAAACCCTAATGACTAGAGTTGGAATCGTTCCGACCAATTGAAAGGAGTTTTCAATGATATTGTGATAGAGATCACAATATATCTCACTACTAGTCAGAGTAGAACCTATGGGGTCACACACACTAGAAGCATTGACCGATTCGATGGTTGAATCGTGATTAGGAATCACAAGTAATCAATTCGATTGATATTCAATTGAAGAAGGAACAATGAAATTAATTAATTGGACTTAAACACAAATCCTACTTCGAGTAGGATTCCTAGAGTCCTAATTGGATTAGGACTGGAAATCCTAATTGGAGTAGGACTAGGATTCCTACTTGGAGTAGGATTCCTACAATCCTAATTAGATTAGGAGTTTTGAATTAAAATTGGATTCCTACTTGGAGTAGGATTTCTAGAGTCCTAGTCGGATTAGGACTTCGGATTCAAATTAAAGTCCTAATTGGATTAGGACTAAAATTAAAATAAGTCCTAATTGGATTAGGATTTCTTAAATCATAATTAATTATTAATCTAATGAATCAACATGACTCCTAATTGGGCTAGGATTGAAGAGTTCAATTGAGTCATGGTTCATTCAAGTTCTAATTGGATTAGGACTAGCATAGATTGAACCCGATTGATTCATGATTTGGTTAATCCTAAATTAGATTAGGACTAAATCATGAGAAGGACACAAGGAGGATTAGGTTAACCAAGTAAGAGGGGCATGAGCCCCTCTCCTCTTGATTGGTATGGCATGAAAAGAGGGGGCCGGCGCCCCCTCTTGGAAATAAGTCAAGGGCTCCTAACTTGTAGGAGCCCTTCATGTCTTTAAAAAGGGAGGTGGGCGGCAGCTAGGGCATGCATTAGAAGCCCTCTCCCCTCCAAGCCGTGGCCTCCCTCTTCTCTCCTTTGGTTCAGCCGCAAGCAAGGAGAAGGAAAGAAGAAGGCCTTGGCGGCCTCCTCCTCCTCCTCTTCCTTCTTCCAATGCAGGGAAAAGAAAAGGCTGTGACTAGCCTTTGGTTCTTCTTCTTCTAAGATCCTTTCTTCTTCTTCCTCCTTCCAAGCATAATCAAGAGTTGATTAAAAGGAAGAAATCATCCATCAAAGTTATCTCTGCAAGGGAGCTAGCACCTTAGGGAGATAGAAAGCTTGGATTGGTTTTCTGCTTCGTGTGGATACCCGTAGAGGCCGGGCACTTGAACGGCTTCAAGCGAACCTTCATCCAAAACCACGATCATCAGTTTGCGGTGATCATCTACCCGCACAAGGTGAAGATCTGATCTTCTAATGTTATTTAAAAGTTTTTAATCCTTATCTATCTGCGAACGGTTTTAAACAACGTTCATGCGATGAACGGTTGATCCCGCACATGCCTCTTCCGCTGCATCTGAATTTTTGAAATTTTTCTGCGGCATGGGCGGGTTCCCAACAGTGGTATCAGAGCCTAGGCATCGTAGATTAAGGTAAGAATTAATTATTAATAGGCTTATTAGATTTGAAATTTAAATGATTATGCATGCTGAAAATTTTCTGCATGCAGATTTTTTCTAGGGTGCTGATTTTTGCATGCTGATTTTTATGTGATAAAAAGATGATTCTAATGTTGGGATTTGTATCCTAAATGACAATCGTCAGCATATTGATGATTGAATTTTGTAAATGAATCGACAAATTAATAAAGTGTTATTTGGCATTATTCATCATTTCATCTTCAAATGAACTCTTATATGATGAAGTCCTTAGGACTTATGTTATGATAAAGGAGGATTTATCTTTGAGTCATTAAACTTGTTCGCGACCAAATGATATGTTGTTACTAGGACAACAGCATTATCGAGATTAGGTCGTTGTGTGACATATACGTTCGTTGTCGTCCTAACCAAGGAGTGTGGAGACACTAGTATGCCACACAGGTGAAGTGTAGGAGTACATTTCACTGAACGTGACCAATTCCGGAATGCTCTACTGTCGAGAGATGTTCCGAGTGGATATGGGTATAAGTTTGGCCCTCTGACCTGAGACCGCAACCTATGACTAGCAAGCAACTCACTGTACTTTGGTACCGGACTACCTGAATTTCTAATTCAGTGACGGAAGGTCACTGGGTGCAGTCAAGTACTTGCGTAGTCAGTTGTGAGTCAAGATGGAATTGACCCCTCCTGAAAATAGGAGATAATGTCTTGTGATTAATTTAGCAAAACCTTGGCCAGGGTAATTCCAGTGAGGAGTCACGGGATATCTAAAGTTAATCACATAATGGATGTACTAATTATAGGGTTGATAGTGAGCTCTAAGTCATCCTGGCATTAGGAGTCAAAGGGATTGAATTATACAGTAACCATAGTTCAGGGTTCCAGAATATTTGCTTCGCATATATTCGGCCTATCCGGACGTCGGGTACCATTGCTAGATGGTCACATCGATTAGTGTAGAAAGTCGTTCCTATACTACCGGCCTAGGTTCGAACCTATGAGGTCACACGCATAGAAGATTCCTGATTGATCAAGAAAGCTGATGAATGATTAAGAATCATTCAGGGATAATTTGGTCAATTTGATTGGCAAATTATCTTATAAAATAATTAAAGTAATTATTGGAGGATTAATTAGTAATTAAATAACTAATAAACTCAATTTGATTGAGTAATTGAGCTAAGGATGAGCCAAATTGAATTGGCTTCAACTTTGGGCTCAATCAGGGTTTTGACCTGATTGGATTAGGTTAGAACCAAAAAGACTTAAGCTGATCAAATTAATTTTAAATTAATTTGTGCTTAATTGGAGATTTACCTAATTGGATTAGGTCCAACACAAAGTAATTAATTCAATTTGATTGAGTTTGGATGAGCCAAAAATTGAATTGGATTCAATTTGAGCTCAATCAGGGTCTGACCTGATTAGATTGGGTTCAACCAAATTGCTTTGTTTTAATTCGGGTTGACCAAATTTGATTAGGTGAAACCCAAGGGGATTAGGCTCAGATGATGTGGCAATTATTGGTGACATGGAATTGGATTTCATGAATTTTAAATAAACCAAAATTATTGCATGGCACATGGACCCATTGCTTGACACATGGCGACATTGTTTGTTATTTGAATTTAAATTCAAACATTAAGCAATGTGTTAAATGATTTTAATCACTCAAACCATCAGCCAAGGTGGCGTATGAGTTTTTTTGAATGGATTAAATTCGAATTTCAAGAGGTGATTTCGAAATTATGAAGTGTTTTACCTTGCCGCATGGATTTCAAATTCCTTTCCTCTTGCACATGTGTTTAAAATTTGAATTTAAATCAGATTTGGTTGAGATCTGATTTGGGTTGTTCCTATTCCTTTGCATGTGCCAACTAAAAGAGGTTTTCTGAAAATAAATTTCGAATTTTGAATAAAAATTCGGAGGCCATTAAAAGGGGTCAAACATGGGCACCAAAAACACATCCATTGCAGCCTTCTTCCTCACCCGCCTCCTCTTCCTCTTCTTCTCCATTTTAGATAGGATTTTCAGGATGAATATCTAGAAGATTCAAGATCAGATCTGAGTCCTCTACTTTCCTTACAAACCTCATCTCCATCTGCTTCAAGACGATTGATCAAGAGTTGATTGAATTCCGACGGGCAGATTTCAGCTTTCAAGTGTTCTGCAACTGCTAGCACTGTTGCGGAAGAAGATCCTTCAGGACTTCGCGTGTACTTCTCTTAGAGGCCATTCGTGTGCGTGGCTGCGAAGTCAAGAATTAGATTCACAACTTTCATCCATCATAAAAGGTATTAATCTAGCATTAATCATTTATTATGGTGTCAAGGTCTAGGTCCGATTCCCCGAGGTTTTACCCTCTTTTGGGGCTCCTCACGGAGATATCTCCAGAATCCATTCGATGGATATTCGGAGATTAATTGGAATAGAGTTCTTAAGTTTCAGATCTGATAGTTAATCATGCATAAAAGTTTTAGCATAATGGTTTAAACGATTCCGGCATAATCCTATGTGTTCTTAATGTGCTGATTTCCAGATTTGATCTTGTAAGCATGCATGAATTAAATTGTTTGATTCATTTTTCTGCTATATTTTTGAAATTTTAAAAGAACTACGTGTGGCTTGATTCTCCTTGTGAAGGGGTACGTAGGCAACCCGATCAGGTTCAGCCATGGTTTTCAAAAAAAAAAAATTCAGCATGCTAAATACCGAAGAACCTAGGAATAACTTTCATCTAATCGTATTGTTAGTGGGATTAATGTTTAGAATCATGATTAGCATGATCAGCAACCTATGTCATGAGATAATCAATTAGATTTCAGATCTGAAAATTATAATTGCTGCATGTGGTGATGATCATAGGATTCAAACCCAAATTTAATGACCTGCGATGTGATCTGTAATGTCATGTAATTTTTCAGATGCTTGCATGCATCTTATTTGATGTTTTCTGTGATGTGATGTACGTCAACGATCAAGTTGAAAACAAGGCATGAGATGAACGGCAATCTAAGCGGTTGATGGCGATGGGATCAAGAGTTGATCAAGGATCGAATCAAGGAGGCTTGGAACCAATTCAAGAGTTGAAGACCCATTGATCGATTGACGTGCATGTGCTTGTAATACGACCTAATTAGAATTCATGATCATCACCTATTTAAAGTTTAGCTTTATTTGTTGCTGCAATTATAACTGCCTGCGATGTGCCGTTTGCATGTGATGTGAATGAGAGCGGGGTAGATAGATTTACATGTGATGTAACAAACCCAATTGAGACCTAAATTAAAACCTCCTCAATCAAGTCGAGAGTGAACCAACATGAGCGAGTCATATTAGATTAATTGATCTAATTGGTATCTAGGAAAGCATGAAAGGTGGTTACTTAATTAGGACCTTACTCTCTGAGTAAGGGGAGCCTTCCACCTGCTTACCTGGCCAATTGTTCGATTACCTCTTATGAAGAGCTCAAGTTGCAAACACTAAGACCTGATTAACCAATATTAAGTCAATAGGTCTTCCACTGTAGTAGAGCTGCTAAGGTCTTTCTGATGTTGATTTGTCTCGGCTGGATACAGTGGGCAAGTTGCATCGGAGGGCTGGACCTCTCTATAGACATGAGATGTTGTAGGGTAAAGGTGGGGTTGGGCACCAATAACTATTAGGTGAGGACCCAATGACGACTTTATTTCTACGGTTATACGGTGGGTCTGACTTAACTAAGAAATGGGACCAATAACTGTTAGGTGAGGTCTTCATGGCTTAGAGACCAAGTTGCACTGCAACATGCTTGAGAAGCATTGTACAAGAGTTGTACACTCATCTATCTATATGTCACCAATAACCGTTAGGTGAGGTGCCATGTAGATTGGTGAGACCGCAGTACCTACTAGAAATCCTAGTTGCGTAGTGTGGAGTGATTGATTAAAACCCTATTTGATTTTGATGAGCTCAAAGCATTTGAGTATATTTCTTGTTTACTAATGAATTCAATTAAGTGTTTCAGTGAAAATCTTGTCTAAGTGTCTCAAGACTTGGTTCATAATTTTTGGATAAGTTAAGAAGTCAGCTTGAACCAAAGTCTGAGACTCGAGTCGACTCCAGAGTATCACGAGTCGACTCCAAGCGTATCAAGTTCACTGGCACGAGCTCGAGTCGACTCCAGATCAGTACGAGTCGACTCCGACTGAGAACAGACAGACGAACAGAAAGCTTCAACTCAGAACCTGTCAACGAGTCGACTCCCGAAGTGTGCGAGTCGACTCCGAGGTTCACCGAGTCGACTCTAGGGTAGTAAGAGTCGACTCCAAGAGGAATACAAAGAAAAAGTCAGAGAGCAGTTTTCGGGTCTGAGATTCGAGTCGACTCCAGTGGAACGCAAGTCGACTCTGATGGTTGGCAGGTCGACTCCAAAGACAGCAAGAGTCGACTCTCAGCAGTACACAAAGAAAAAGTCAGAGGGCAGATTTTGGACTCTGAGATTCGAGTCGACTCCCGTATTACGCGAGTCGACTCCGAGACTCCGCGACCACAAAGAAGACAGAAGACCAAGTTACTGCCTCTGAGATTCGAGTCGACTCCCAGACAGCTAGAGTCAACTCCAAGGCAGCTTCACATCAAAAGGGCAGAAGACCAAGTTTCGGAAACTGAGAGCCGAGTCGACTCCGAGGAAGCTCGAGTCGACTCCAAGACTGGACGAGCCAAAAGACAGAAGATAGGGAGTTCGGGCTCTGAGCGCCGAGTCGACTCCCAGGACAGTCGAGTCGACTCGAGTGGACCAAATTCAAAAATACGTCCACGGACTTCATGGGATGAGCCGACTCCGAGAAAGCCAAGTCAGCTCCAGAAGTTGGCGAGTCGACTCTGGGTCAAGACGAGTCGACTCCCAGTCGTGAAGGCAACTTTAATTCAAATCTGGAACAGTTGCAGAGTCGACTCCGGAAAAGTATGAGTCGACTCCCGCTACAGACGAGTCGACTCCTGATCGCGCGAGTCGACTCCAACCCACCAACGGACACATTGTCAGACTGTACAGAGTGCAGAACGGGCAGAAAAAGCTCTCTAACGGCTAGTTTCCGTGGGGGTTGGTTTAAATAGCCACAGAGGACTGTAGCAAGGAAAAGAACAACCATTCCACTCCAAGTAATCGAGCTTTCAATCTCTGCAACTTGTTCTTCAACGAAAAAGAGGGAAGAGCAGCATTAACTGCATCCACCTACTTTTTTCCAACATTGAAAGAGCCTTCTCCTGCATTCAAGTCGACTACACATTCAAGAGGAGACCCGAAGTTCAAGAAGCCCTTCCTCTTCTCCAACTTAAAAGCGTTTGAGGGCTCTTAACTTCGTTATTGTTCATATTGCCATTTATCTGCTTTTGAGAAGCTGTATTTTTCTGTTTGTCTCTTTTATCTACACCTTTGTCTTTGCTTGGTTCAATCGGGGCATTGAATCAAGAGTATTGAGGTTGGTTGGTGAGCCGAGTGTAAAACCAACGTGTAAGGGTTCGATTGTAATCCCGGAAAAACAATCGGGGTTGGTTCTAGTCGGTGAGCCTGGAAAAACCGACCGAGTTCGTTGTGAGCTCGTAAAACAACAAGTTTGGTTGTGAGCTTGGAAAACAACCGGCTGTAATCCAAGAGGTTATAGTGAATTCCCAAGAGAGACTTGGGGAGTGGACGTAGGAGCAAGGGTTAGCTCCGAACCACTATAAAAGCTTTGTGTTTGTGATTGCTTGTCTCTTACCATTACTCTCATTTCATACACATCACAGCAACTAATTAATCATCTTGTAAAAAGCATTAATTAGTCACCCACAAACGCTTTAATAGTTAAAATTATTTTAAAACCCAATTCACCCCCCCTCTTGGGTTGTCTATCTGGGCAACAAGTGGTATCAGAGCCTAAACTCTTCCACCCAAGAGTTAAAAGATCAAAATGACAACCCCATTTGGATCTTCCCACATTGAGGGTCAGTCCACCCAAAGACCCCCTTTCTTTAATGGATCCGACTACTCATACTGGAAGGCTAGGATGAGAATATTCATCCAAGCCCAAGACTATGAGATGTGGACCATTGTAGTAAATGGCCCATACATCCCATCCACATATGTAGAGGGTATCACGGTACCTAAATTAGAAAAGGATTGGGATGAACATGACATGAGAAAGGCACAACTAAATTCTAAAGCTATGAATGTGTTTTACTGTGCCTTAGACAGAAATGAATTCAATAGGGTCTCTACTTGCAACTCTGCAAAAGAGATCTGGGATAGACTTGAAGTGACCCATGAGGGCACAAATCAAGTTAAAGAATCCAAAATTAATATATTGGTTCATAAGTATGAACTATTTAAAATGGATTCTAATGAGACAATCACTAGCATGTTCACTAGGTTTACTGACATTGTCAATGGCCTAAATAGCCTTGGCAAGAACTATACTAACAGTGAGCTTGTCAGAAAAATCCTTCGGTGTCTACCAAGGTTGTGGGAAGCTAAAGTGACGGCAATCCAAGAAGCCAAGGACTTGAACAAATTACCACTCGAGGAGCTTCTTGGATCCTTAATGACGCACGAGCTAACCATGAAGCAACACAACGAGGAAGAGTCCTCCCACAAGAAAAAGGTAATAGCTCTGAAATCTACTTCATCTAACAAGGAATTATCTTGCAGTAGCAGCAGTGAAGGAGAAGAACATGAGGAAGATGATGGTGAGGCACTTCTTGTGCGCAAGTTCAAAAAATTCATCAACCACAAGAAGGCTTATCATCAAAGGAGAGGCCCCTCAAATTCCTACCGCAAGGACAAAGGTAAGGAAAGGGAAAATGAGGGGATTGGGTGCTGTTACGGGGGAACTAAGCCGCCATGCTCCACGTGACCGGCACGCGCGCCCATGAAGACTACGGCTGTCCTTTGATCCAGCAATCCGACCCCGAGTCGGACATCTTCGGCTCCACAGCCCGACCTCGAGTCGGCTGCCCTTCGATCCAGCAGTCCGGCCCCGAGTCGGACATCTTCGGCTTCGCAGCCCGACCCCGAGTCGGCTGCCCCTTAATCTAGCAATCCGACCCCAAGTCGGATATCCTCAGCACCGCAGCCCGACCCCGAGTCGGCTGCCCCCTGATCCAGCACTCCGACCCCGAGTCGGAGATCTCTTGATAACGACAGGCTGCTTCCCAGAGGCACGCCGAGGCCTCCTGCTCCACTACTCCCTGCAACGGCTGTATCCGATGCTGTTCCACGATCTCCTGTATCAGCCGTACAAAGCGGAACTCCACTACGCCCTGTCATGGCCGTACCCAGCGCTGTTCCACGACGCCCTGTAACGGCCATGTCAGTGGCCACTCCATCGCGCCCCACGATGACAAACCCCCCTGAGAGACCCCCCAGCCAGGTATATATGCGGCTGGGGGGAGAAGGGGGGGTAAGCAATATCTTCCAGAGCACTCTCTTGCTTGCTATTATCATCTCTCCTCCTCCTCCAATCTCCTCTGACTTGATCGTCGGAGGGCCCCCACTGCCCCAGTGGTGGTGCGAGGCTTGCCTGCAGGTTTCCCGGTGGAAAGTGGAGCACAATCAACATCAACCAAGGCAGCTCAGACGGAATCCCGTTCACACCGCTGTGCCAATCGTTCTCGGTTTGGACCACCAGCAACAGTTGGCGCTAGAAGGAGGGCCCTGATCTCAGAGCGATCGTAATGGCACGACGAGGTGGTCGTGGAGCTTCCAATGCCTCCGGTCGCGGGGCCTCTCGCGCCTCCGGCCGGGAGGCCGCTGCGTCTCCAACACATTCTCAGCAACACTCCACCATTCCACCCCCCATTCAGATGGTCGAAGCCGCTCAGTTCGACCAGTTAGCCCAGCAGGTTCGCACCCTCGCGGAGGCAGTGCAGAACCTGCAGGGTGTGATGTCTCGAGCGCCACAGCGGGCCCAGGAGCCGCTGCCCCCCGAGCGCTCACCTGTCTTCCTCAACCCGCGCTCCTTCCTCTCCCATGGGGAGGAGCGCCGGCGCGAGGAAGGTTCTCGAGCACGGTCCATTCTGCCAGGACCTTCTCATCGAAGCTGCGCGGGGTACGAGAGGCGGACCCGGGCGCGTTCTCCGACCCCCCAGTCCTCGAGGGGCCCGCACTCCAGTCGGTCCCCCTCGCGCCGCTCCTTGTCTCCCACCCACCGGTCGCGCTCCCTGGACCGGCGGGTGGACGATCTCCACAGACAACTCCAGGTCCTGAAGGGCCACTCCAAAGATCTCTTCGCCGACTTGGAGATCTCCTCCCAACCGGCGCTTGCCTCGAGGATCCTGCGGACCCCAAATCCGCCGGAATTCAAAATGCCGGCGATCGAGCCCTATGACGGGGCGGCGGACCCGCGGGATCACGTGGAGAGTTTCAGGACTCTTATGCTCCTCCATGGAGCATCAGATCCCCTCCTCTGCAAGGCCTTCCCGGCGACCCTCCGTGGCCCAGCCAGGGCGTGGTTCGCCGGCCTGGAGGCTGACTCTATCCAGTCCTTTGACCAGTTCACTCGCCTCTTCATCAGCCATTTCGCCGTCAGTAGCCGGCGGCGATTGGTTTCCGACTCCCTCTTTGATGTCCGGCAAAACGAGGGAGAAAGCCTGCGGGATTACCTTACCCGCTTCAACAAGGCTACATTGGAGGTCCGGAACCTGAGCCAGGAGGTGGCTCTCTCAGCCCTGAAGCGTGGCTTCCGGAAGGGCAGACTCACCTTCTCCCTGGACAAACGCCTGCCGCGGAGCTTTCCGGAGCTATTGTCTCGGGCGAACCAGTATGCAGACGCCGAGGAGGCAGCCGCCCACCGGAACAAGGAGGTCGCCGAGGCCCCTCTAAAGCTCGGGAAGAAAAGGCGAAAAGAGGCACCCCAGAGGAGGAGCCCGACGCCTCAACATCGGCGCAGAAGCCCGTCACCGGCGAGGAACCACGGCGCCCCACGCCCTCGTTCTCCGCACCGACGCTTCAACCGGTACACCCCACTCCTGGCCCCCCGGGCCCAGATCCTTATGGAGGTCAAGGGGCGGGAGAACCTTCCGGTCTCGAGGCAGATGAAGAAAATCCCTGGGAGGAGGCCCTCTCGGGCGTACTGTGAGTACCACCGAGACCACGGCCACGACACCGAAGACTGCTTCCAGCTTCGGGACGAGATCGAGGCTCTCATCCGCCGAGGGCGTCTCGGTCGATATGTAAACGACCGACGTCCCCCCGCAGACCCGCGTCCGGCCGACCCGGCCCCTCAGGAGCCTCGGGAGCAGAATCGACCCGTCGCGGGCGTAATCCACACCATCACTGGGGGCTGCTCTCGGCCCGTTAGGAACGCAGGGGGCTCGGTGGAAGCATCAGGGGTGGCCGTCGCGAAGAGGCAGCGGGTCGGAAATGTAATCACTTTTTGTGATGAGGATGTAAAGGGGGTTCAGACCCCCCATGATGATGCCATGGTGATCTCCTTCACTATGGCGAACTATGATGTAAGGCGTGTTCTTGTGGATAGTGGAAGCTCAGCTGATATTTTGTTTTACGAGGCCTTCCAAAAGATGAGCTTGTCCCGACAAGTGTTGCACAAAACATCCACCCCCCTCATAGGATTCACTGGAGACGCTATCTCGGCCGAAGGTGTCATTGAGCTGCCTGTGACTGCGGGCGTTGCACCCGCAGAAGCCACGGTGCGGCTCGGGTTCTTGGTCGTCCGTGTTCCCTCGGCCTACAACGCTATCCTCGGACGACCCGGACTGAACGCCCTTCGCGCGGTAGTCTCTACATACCATTTGCTAATGCGGTTCCCCACGGCGGCCGGGATTGGAGAGGTCCGAGGTGACCAACCGACCGCACGGCAATGTTTCCTAGCAACTCTCAAAGGGAAGAAGCCCGTGGAGGCCCTAAGCGTCGAGTCCCTTGACGCCAGAGACGAGGTGGCCTTGCGGCACGGGGAGCCGGCCGAAGGTGTGATCGAAGTTCCCCTCGAGGAAGGTCGCCCGGACCGGACGGTCCGGGTCGGCACCAATCTCGACCCAGGAGCTCGGGCTCGGTTGGTGGAATTCCTCCGAGCCAATGCTGATGCATTTGCCTGGTCGGCGGCCGATGTACCTGGGATCGACCCGGAGGTCATTTCTCACGCCCTCAACGTCGACCCGACCCACCGACCAGTAAAGCAGAAGAAGAGACACTGTGCCCCGGATCGGATGCGGGTGGTCGACCAGGAGGTAGACAAACTCTTGGATGCAGGCTTCATAAGGGAGGTGAGCTACCCCGAGTGGCTGGCAAACGTCGTACTTGTCCGGAAGGAGAGCGGGAAGTGGAGGATGTGCGTCGACTACACCGACCTGAACAAGGCGTGCCCCAAGGATAGCTTTCCGCTTCCACGGATAGACCAACTGGTCGACGCGACTTCCGGATATCAGCTGCTGTCTTTCATGGACGCCTTCTTCGGCTACAACCAAATAATGATGGCTCCACAGGACGAGGAGAAAACTGCCTTTATAACAGACCGGGGGCTGTACTGTTACAAGGTAATGCCCTTTGGTCTGAAGAATGCTGGCGCCACTTACCAGCGCCTCGTCAATAAAATCTTCAAGGAGCAGATTGGCCGGAACATGGAGGTGTACGTGGACGATATGCTGGTGAAGAGTCGCCATGCAGACCAGCACATTGCGGATCTGGAGGAGACTTTCGCCACCTTGCGGAAGTTTCGCGTGAAGCTGAACCCAGCGAAGTGCGCCTTTGGTGCTTCGGCCGGGAGGTTCCTCGGTTTCATTGTCAACCAGCGGGGGATCGAGGCCAACCCGGACAAAATCAAGGCCATCCAAGATATGTCCCCTCCGACCAAAGTGAAGGAGGTTCAGGAGCTCGCTGGAAGGGTCGCCGCGCTCGGACGATTTGTGGCAAAATCGGCCGAACGCTGCCAACCGTTCTTCAAGGTGTTGAAGCGCCCGAAAGACTTCCTTTGGACGGCCGAATGTCAAGTGGCATTCGACCAACTCAAGGAGTACTTGGCGTCTCCTCCCCTGCTGTCCAAGCCGCAAGAGGGGGAGATGCTCTACCTCTATCTGGCGGTCTCCCCAACCGCAGTCAGCGCAGTACTGGTTCGGGAAGAGGCAAAGCTCCAGAAGCCTGTATACTACATCAGCCGGGTCCTACGGGATGCCGAGACGCGGTATACGAAGGCGGAAAAGATCGCCTTCGCGCTGCTCACCGCGGCCAGGAGGCTTCACCCCTATTTCCAGGCTCATCCTGTCACCCTCTTGACCGATCAACCACTGCGGCAGATCCTCAGCAATCCTGAGAATGCGGGACGGCTGGTGAAGTGGGCAGTAGAACTTGGTGAGTTCGACATCCGCTACCAGCCCCGACCCGCCATCAAGGCCCAGGTGCTCGCGGACTTCCTCGCTGAGTGCACTGTGCAGGAGGCGGAACCTAGGCCGCCGGAAACACCCAGCCTCGACCTCCCAATCTGGACGCTTCACATTGATGGGTCGTCGAACCCCGAAGGTGGAGGGGCCGGGCTGGTCCTTACCAGTCCCGATGGAATGATAGCCGAGTATGCCTTGAGGTTCGGATTTCCAGTGACCAACAACGAGGCGGAGTATGAGGCCCTAGTCACGGGACTCAAACTCACCAAGGAGCTCGGCATCCGGCGACTGAAGGTCTTCACTGACTCCCAGCTGGTGGTCGGGCAGGTCCGTGGGGAGTTCAAAGCCCGGAACCCGACCATGCAGAATTACGTCCGGAAGGTGCAAGCACTCATTCCCGACCTCGGCAGTGTCGACATCCAGCAGGTCCCAAGAAGTGAAAATGCTAGGGCCGACAGGCTGTCCCGCTTAGTGAGCGCAGACGCGCACAACTTGTCGAGGGCGATCTACCTGGAGACCCTGGATGCCCCGAGCATCGGCGAGGCTGGAGCGGTGATGGCGATTGACCCGGAGCCGTCTTGGATGGACCCGCTTGTCGCCTACCTCGCCGAAGGGATCCTCCCTGAAGACGAAGATCAAGCTCGGCGACTTGTTATGAAGTCCGCCCACTACGTACTCAACGAAGGGAGGCTATATCGGACCTCGTTCACCGCCCCCCTCTTAAAGTGCCTCCGCCCCTCGGAAGCGGCCTACGTCCTCGGCGAAGTCCACGAAGGCATCTGCGGATCGCACCTGGGGGCTAGGTCCTTGGCGCATAAGATCATGAGGCAAGGCTATTATTGGCCTACCTTGTTGGAGGACTCAAAGGATCATGTGCGGAAATGCGACGCCTGCCAGCGCCACGCCAACGTCCAGAGAGTCCCTTCTGTCCCCTTGGCACCAATCACGGCACCCTGGCCCTTCGCCCAGTGGGGAATGGATATCCTTGGACCATTCCCCGTTGCTTCAGCTCAGCGGAAATTTTTGATCGTTGCAATCGACTACTTCACCAAGTGGGTGGAGGCGGGGCCACTGGCCACTATCATGGAGGTGCAAGTCCGGAAGTTCGTGAAGAAGAACATCATTGTCCGATTTGGGGTACCTCGGGTCCTCATCTCGGATAATGTGCGACAGTTCGACAACAAGCATTTCCGTGACTTCTGCGAGGAGTTCGGGATCGAGCATCGGTTCACATCTATGTCGCATCCCCAAACCAACGGCGAGGCCGAGGTCACAAATCGGACAATCCTCCAAGGAATCAAAGCGCGAATCGGTCAGACGGGGCAAGCTTGGGTCGAAGAACTCGAGAATGTCCTTTGGGCGTATCGGACCACGCATCGGACCCCTACCGGGGAGACGCCTTTCAGCCTAACCTATGGCACGGAAGCCGTTGTCCCCGTGGAGCTCGGACTCCCCTCACCTCGGGTGGCCGCGCACCGACCCGAGGCCAATTCGGAACAACTCCGAGGGAACCTGGATCTCTTGGAAGAAGCGAGGGAAATGGCGCAGGTTCGGATGGCGATGTATCAGCGGAGGGTGGCCCGATATTACAACTCCAAGGTCCGACCGAAGCTTTTCAGAATCGGAGATCTGGTGCTAAGGCGAGCTAAAGCATCTCGACCTGCGGAAGGTGGGAAGCTAGCGCCAAATTGGGAAGGCCCATATAAGGTTCGCTGGGTAAACCGACCTGGCTCCTACCAGTTGGAGGCCTTAGATGGTCGAGAAATTCTAAGGAGCTGGAATTCCGCTAACCTGCGGATGTATTACCAGTAGAACGACGATGCCAGAAAGACAGTTCAAAAATGTATAACACTTTGCATTTCAATAATTTCGGGTTACAACGGCGTGCTCGTGTGATTACAAGGAATTCCCAGAGGAGAATTAGGGTGTAAAGAAAGTAAAGAAGAGGTGGAGACTCCGAGGAGCTGAAGATCTGGGATCCCGAAACCTCCGTCTGAAGCGGTTGCAATCCCGTCGGAAGTGGGTGCTTCCAACCGGAGGCACCATCGGCGTCTCACGAAAGAGACGAAGAGCCGGCGCGGATGAAGAAGAAGTGGACGAAGGAGAAGTCCACACTGCCTCCAACCGGAGGCGCCATCCACGCCCCACGAAGAGGATGAGGAGCCGCCGCAGACGAAGCTCCCGCTGCCCCCAGGGGAACGCCGCCTCCAAAGGATATTCCGATCCTCCCCAGTGTCAGAGGAGAGAAGGAATACGAGGGAGAAGAGCATATGGAGGCGCGGTCCCGGATCGAGCGTCTGGTGCAGAGCTCAATCGGGAGGCTGAACTTCAAGGAGGGGAGATGTGATCCCGGATGAAACGCCTAGAGCGGAGTTCCGCCGGAGAGACCCTCCTTGCTAATCCCAGATGAAACGGCTAGTTGGCTGAAGTCGCGAGGGGCGCGCCTCCCGTTCCTTCGGCAGGAGTCTCTCAGCCATGCGCCAGAGAGAAGGTCCACGATCCATGGCAACTTGAACAGCTCCGGCTTGGCAAACTCCATCGCACCTGCACCTGTATTTATAGCCAAACTGCAGCCCCCCGGTCGTTCCGATGCGGGTGGCTCCCATAAATGCGGACGCATTGAATCCGGAGCCGTTCTGGCTCTCGAGGCGTATCTTCCTGTGATTTCCTAAGCGTCATTCTCCTTAATCGCATTCTTTGTGCAGGACACTCCGGGTGGCACGTACCCCTAGGTCCACATATCTCCGCTCGCGCCCAGGCCGCATCCGCCTCGAAGAACGCGCGCATCGCGGCCGCTTAACTGACACTCCTCGCAAGCAGCAACTGGCGATCCGATTTCCCAGGTAACGCATCAATTAGCGTTTAATGCCCTTCTGGTGTTCCCCAGGCAACGCTTGGAGAAGAGGAGAAACACGATCGCAGCTGGCCACGGAGAAACCCCGTCGGGCTGCAAGCGACAGGCGCATGGCCAACGAGCGGAATCTCCCGAGGCTCGGCCCTCGGATGCCAGGCTAACCCGATGATCATCCCGAGAGCAGACTAGCCTGAAGCCCCGACCGGTCACCTTGGCTTGCGCCAGCCTTGGCCGACCAACGAGCGGAATCTCCCGAGGCTCGGCCCTCGGATGCCAGGCTAACCCGATGATCATCCCGGGAGCAGACTAGCCTGAAGCCCCGACCGGTCGCCTTGGCTTGCGCCAGCCTTGGCCGACCAACGAGCGGAATCTCCCGAGGCTCGGCCCTCGGATGCCAGGCTAACCCGATGACCATCCCGGGACCAGACTAGCCTGAAGCCCCGACCGGTCGCCTTGGCTTGTGCCAGCCTTGGCCGACCAACGAGCGGAATCTCCCGAGGCTCGGCCCTCGGATGCCAGGCTAACCCGATGATCATCCCGGGAGCAGACTAGCCTGAAGCCCCGACCGGTCGCCTTGGCTTGCGCCAGCCTTGGCCGACCAACGAGCGGAATCTCCCGAGGCTCGGCCCTCGGATGCCAGGCTAACCCGATGACCATCCCGGGACCAGACTAGCCTGAAGCCCCGACCGGTCGCCTTGGCTTGCGCCAGCCTTGGCCGACCAACGAGCGGAATCTCCCGAGGCTCGGCCCTCGGATGCCAGGCTAACCCGATGATCATCCCAGGAGCAGACTAGCCTGAAGCCCCGACCGGTCGTCTTGGCTTGCGCCAGCCTTGGCCGACCAACGAGCGGAATCTCCCGAGGCTCGGCCCTCGGATGCCAGGCTAACCCGATGACCATCCCGGGACCAGACTAGCCTGAAGCCCCGACCGGTCGCCTCGGCTTGCGCCAGCCTTGGCCGACCGACGAGCGGAATTTTCTGAGGCCTAACCCTCGGATGCCTGGCTTAGTGCCGGAAGAATTTCCTGAGGCCTAACCCTCGGATGCCTGGCTTAGTACCGGAAGAATTTTCTGAGGCCTAACCCTCGGATGCCTGGCTTAGTGCCGGAAGAATTTCCTGAGGCCTAACCCTCGGATGCCTGGCTTAGTGCCGGAAGAATTTCCTGAGGGCTAACCCTCGGATGCCTGGCTTAGTGCCGGAAGAATTTCCTGAGGCCTAACCCTCGGATGCCTGGCTTAGCGCCGGAAGAATTTCCTGAGGCCTAACCCTCGGATGCCTGGCTTAGTGCCGGAAGAATTTCCTGAGGCCTAACCCTCGGATGCCTGGCTTAGTGCCGGAAGAATTTCCTGAGGCCTAACCCTCGGATGCCTGGCTTAGTGCCGGAAGAATTTCCTGAGGCCTAACCCTCGGATGCCTGGCTTAGTGCCGGAAGAATTTCCTGAGGCCTAACCCTCGGATGCCTGGCTTAGTGCCGGAAGAATTTCCTGAGGCCTAACCCTCGGATGCCTGGCTTAGCGCCGGAAGAATTTTCTGAGGCCTAACCCTCGGACGCCTGGCTTAGTACCGAAAGAATCTCCTGAGGCCTAACCCTCGGATGCCTGGCTTAGGGCCGGAAGAACTTCGAGAGTCAGGAGTCGGCAAGACGCTGCCAAGAGTTAAAAAGAAAAAAAAGAGGAGGACGAAAGCGAGATGAAGAAACATTCGACTTGTATTAATTTTCATTGTTTCAGGGCCAAGGCCCATACAATTTGGCAAAACGCCGACATACAAAAAAAGAGGACAACGAAAGGTACAAGGGGTCAGCTTGGAGGAACCCCCGCGTCGGGAGCGTCGGGCTCGTCCGCAGGGGGTAGGGAGGCGGTAGGAGAATCAGCAGGCGATGGCGCCGGAGTGGAGTCGAGAAGGGAAATCCCACTCAGGTCAACTTCGGGGTACTTAGCCGACACCCTTGCCAGGCCCTCCTCGAAGCCTAAGATGAAGGATTCGGACCCCGCGTCCGACGCGTCACGGACGAACTCGTCAGACTGACGATAGGCCCGTACCGCCTCCGACATATCACGGGTGAACTCGGCGGACTGACGATAAGCCTGTACCGCCTGGCGCCCGATCTCCGCACTCTTCTCGGCCAGCGCCGCCTCTGCTCGCTCCGTAATCTGAGCCTTAGCCTCCAAGACCTTCGCCACAATCCGGTCTTCAGCCTCGGAGGAGACCCTCAGCAGATTAGCCTGAGCCTCCTTATGCTTCGCCTCGGCAGCAGTGCGAGCGGCTTCAGCTTCCTCCAGGCGCGAACGGAGCTCTTGGTCGTTCGCGCGGGACCTCTCCAAGGCTGACTCCAATTCGCCCAGTTTGGCTTCAAGAGACCGGGTTCAGTTGCGGGCGCTGTCGGCAGACCGCTGAGCCTTCTCCCACCTCTCTCGATAGTCCGCGACCTTCCGGGACTGCTTTTCAGCTCGTTTCTCCGCCTTCTTAACCCTGCTTTCGAGGCCCGAGGCGACTTTGAGTTGCTCCCGAGCTTCCAACAGTTGCTTCTCGAGGGCGGCGAAGCCGAGTGCCCGCTCTTCGGCCTCCCGGAGCCTCGCCTCGAGGTCCCCGGTCGTCCTGCCCGCCACAGCCTGGCCTCCCTCTTCCACTGCTTTCAGTCGGTCCTCGGCCTTCGCCAGAAGCCCCGCCTGTTCCTTGCAGCACTCCTCTAGACGGATCATGTACTGGGCGAGCTAAGAGATAGGAAAAGTGAGGGCGTCAGGCGGAGAACAACAGAGCTAATAAATGGTGAAAAGCGGCCAGAAGAACACTCACCGACATGAGACAGACGCAGCTGGCAGCCCCGACGTCAGAGACCCCCAACTCCCGGACCCGCCGACGGTCCTTCTCCAGTAGCACTGTTTCGATGAGGTTTCGGGCGCCATCGGTAGTGAAGGCCGACCCCGATTTCTCCCCGGAGCCGGATGGTGGTTCTGCAGCCTTACCCTTATCCATCGCCTGGGAAAGAGTCCTGCTGATTGTGCTCGGGGCGGGGGTCACTCCAGGAATTGATAGGGCCCCGCTCGGCCGGGGCCTCGGCGCGTCCCTCCTCGAATCATCAGGAGCCGGCTGAGTCGAAGGCCGGGCCGGGGACCGATCACGTCCGACCCGTCCGTCTCGAGTGGGCTCGGATGATACCTTCGGAATAGCGGCAGTCTCACCACCGGAGGGCTGATACAGCGTCAGCTGCCGGTCCGTGCCCACGGCGTCTCCCTGATCGGTGGGCCCGGACTCGTCGGTCGGCGTCGGAGGCACCTCCTTGCGGGACTTCTTCGCCGGCGGGGCCCCGCTCGGAGGAGCTCGTTTCCTCCTCCGGACCGCTTCCAGTAGGGACGACCTACCAACAGCCGGTCCTTTGTCCGACCGCATGACGTCGTCAATCTCTGCAACAAGAACGAGATGGTCGAGGGCTGAGAAACCGAAGGAAAGAACGAGACGAAAGAGGAGAAAAGAGTCAAAAAAGAAATGGTGGCGGGCTCACGGTCGGTGGGGACCGAGCTCAGACCGACATTCACCAAGGTATCCTCGGAAATAAGGCGGGCCACCGGGGGGAGCAGGCCCTCGGCAACCAACCCCTTCAAGGCGGCCAAGCCATCGGATTCCTCCCTCGACAGTCTCGATAGGCCGATCGGGGACTTCATCGGCGTCTCTCAGGTCGCCCTGATTTCCCAAGAGGGATCTACATCGATGAAGAAGAAACGCTCCTTCCAGCCGTGAATGAAGGAAGGAGCCTCTTTGACGAGGCCGCACCCTCGCCGCGCCGCAAAGCACCACCACCCTTTGTCCTGGGGGTGGCCACTCAGGCTGTAGAACTCCCAAAAAACATTCAGAGTGGCGGGAATCTCGTGCATGCGGCAGAGAACCTGGAAGACCGTCAGGGCACGCCACGAGTTCGGCACCAGTTGCGTCGGCGCAACTCTTAAACTCCGGAGTACCTGCACGACTAAGTCCGAAGGGGGAAAGCGGAACCCGGCCTGGAGAATGCCCTCATTGATGGCGATCTTCCCTGGAGGAGGATGGGACATCCTCTCCTCAGGCCCCGGGAGCGTAACGTTGCAGGCCTCGGGAAGGTGGTACCGAGCCACGAGTTTGTCTAAGTCTTCGGCGACCAGCTCCGACTTAATGTGGTCTGCTCTCACTTCGCCCATTCCTAATGGCCAATAAACCTACGGTCAGGACGGGGACAAGAAGGGGGGAAAGACCGGGACGACTGGGGTACACTAGTACAAAAGGAGAAAGTATGGAGAGCCCTAAGTAGAAGAATGGGGTAACTCACCGGAAGAGAAGGAAGAACGGCTCCGAGAGCGTCAAAGGAGAAGCAAGCGAACAGTCCGACGGCAACAACGGCAGCGCAAAGGGGAAACTCGAAAATGTCTGTAAAGAGGAAGACGGACGGGGGAGGGCCCCCGGTTAAATAGGCGGAAAGGCGGGTGATGCCTCGATGACGCCAGAGGACGCCTGGCCGCCGAAGGGTCGCTCGCGCCCCAAAGGCGAATCGACACCATTAAGGAAGGATGTCCGCCGAAATCCTCAGACTGCCAGGTCAGCAACAACCGCCATACGCCATAAGGAAGGCGGGGAGCTCGAAGCGCGCGCGCCTATCCGAGGGATGGCGGCAATCTCGAAGCATCACTCCCTTCACCCGTTCCCCTTCTGGTTCCAGGCTCGGAAGTGGGGGGCTACTGCTACGGGGGAACTAAGCCGCCATGCTCCACGTGACCGGCACGCGCGCCCATGAAGACTACGGCTGTCCTTTGATCCAGTAATCCGACCCCGAGTCGGACATCTTCAGCTCCACAGCCCGACCTCGAGTCGGCTGCCCTTCGATCCAGCAGTCCGGCCCCGAGTCGGACATCTTCGGCTTCGCAGCCCGACCCCGAGTCGGCTGCCCCTTAATCTAGCAATCCGACCCCAAGTCGGATATCCTCAGCACCGCAGCCCGACCCCGAGTCGGCTGCCCCCTGATCCAGCACTCCGACCCCGAGTCGGAGATCTCTTGATAACGACAGGCTGCTTCCCAGAGGCACGCCGAGGCCTCCTGCTCCACTACTCCCTGCAACGGCTGTATCCGATGCTGTTCCACGATCTCCTGTATCAGCCGTACAAAGCGGAACTCCACTACGCCCTGTCATGGCCGTACCCAGCGCTGTTCCACGACGCCCTGTAACGGCCATGTCAGTGGCCACTCCATCGCGCCCCACGATAACAAACCCCCCTGAGAGACCCCCCAGCCAGGTATATATGCGGCTGGGGGGAGAAGGGGGGGTAAGCAATATCTTCCAGAGCACTCTCTTGCTTGCTATTATCATCTCTCCTCCTCCTCTAATCTCCTCTGACTTGATCGTCGGAGGGCCCCCACTACCCCAGTGGTGGTGCGAGGCTTGCCTGCAGGTTTTCCGGTGGAAAGTGGAGCACAATCAACATCAACCAAGGCAGCTCAGACGGAATCCCGTTCACACCGCTGTGCCAATCGTTCTCGGTTTGGACCACCAGCAACAGGTGCTATGAGTGCAAAAAGCCGGGACACATCAGAGCTGAGTGTCCCTTACTAAAGAAGGGCAGCAAGTACAAGAAGAAGAAAGCCCTTGTCACCACCCTATCAGACTCCGACACATCATCTTCATCATCGGATGAAGAACAAGAAGAGAAGGCCAATTTCTGCTTCATGGCCAATGAAAATGAGGTAACTTCCGAAACACAGCTTGATTTTACATTTGATGAATTTTATGATGCTTTTAATGAATTAATGATAGAATATAAGGCAATAAATCTTAAGAATAAAGAACTAAAAATAACTAATCAATCATACCTACATAAATACGATAAATTAGTTAAGGATAAGGATTTAATCACCAAAGAAAATATAGAACTTAAGACAAGCAACCAACTTTTAACTCAAAAGACTAATACCTTAACTAAAGATAATGAAAAACTAACTAAGGAACTCTCAGAACTTAAAAACCATAAACAAATCTTAAACAAGGATCTCACAAAAGAACTAAATGATCTAAAGGCAGAAAATCAAACACTAACCAAAGAACTTAACAAATACAAACCCTTAGTTGAAAAATTTACATATAGCTCAGAAAAATTGAATATGATACTAAATAGTCAACGAGCAGTATTTAATAAAGCGGGTTTAGGATATCAACCAAGAAATAAACAAAAACATCTTAGTAACTTCTTTGTTAAAGCTGGAGAAAGTAAAACTAAGAAAATAACCTGCTTTTGTTGTGGAACTATAGGTCATAAAGCAAATGTGTGTAATTTTAGGAAAGGTAAAACAAAAAGAAAAATTAAAAGGGTATGGGTTCCAAAAGGAACCAACTTGACTAACCATGAAGGACCCAAGAAAACTTGGGTACCTAAGATGACATGATTTGCTTGTGTAGGAGTGTCTTGCAGCCAAGGTCAACAAAAACTGCTGGTATTTGGATAGTGGCTGCTCAAGACACATGACGGGTGATAAGGATCAATTTTTCACCCTTGAAGCTAAGAAGGGAGGTGCTGTGACTTTTGGAGACAACAACCAAGGTCACATCATTGGTACTGGTAAAGTTCAAATCACCCCTTCTACTTTTATTGATAATGTTAGATATGTTGATGGTCTTAAGCATAACTTGTTAAGCATTAGTCAATTATGTGATAAAGGGTATGATGTTATGTTTAAACCATCACTATGCATTATAACAAACCCTAATGACAATAGTTTAGTCTTTAAAGGAATTAGACGTGGAAATGTATATGTTGTAGACCTTGAAGATCTTGCAAAACATAACCAATGTTTAGTTGTTAATGAAACTAAAGATAATGATGCTAGTTGGTTATGGCACCGTAAGTTAGGTCATGCAAGCATGGACACAATAACTAAACTAGTTAAAAGAGATTCCGTGATAGGTTTGCCAAAATTAAAATTTGAAAAGAACAAAATATGTGAAGCATGTCAATTTGGCAAACAATCTAGGAACTCATTTAAATCCATAAAATGTGTCTCTACCTCTAGACCTCTAGAATTATTACACATGGACCTATTCGGACCAACTAGAACAACAAGCCTAGGTAGAAATAAATATGGTCTAGTTATTGTAGATGATTATTCTAGGTACACTTGGGTTATGTTCTTAGCACATAAAGATCAAGCTTTTTCAGTATTTAAAAAGTTTCATAAGGAAGTAACCAATGCTAGAGATACTTCAGTAATAGCCATTAGAAGTGACCATGGTACCGAATTTGAAAATCAGTTATTCAATGAGTTTTGTAGTAAAAAGGGAATAACTCATAATTTTTCTGCACCTAGGACACCACAACAAAATGGAGTTGTAGAGAGGAAAAATAGAACTCTAGAGAAAATGGCTAGAACTATGTTGTGTGAAAGTAACCTCCCTAAATACTTTTGGGGAGAAGCCATTAATACTTCTTGTCATATACTAAATAGAGTTTTATTAAGACCCATTATAAAGAAAACACCTTATGAACTTTGGAAAAACAGAAAACGAAAGGTAAACTACTTTCATGTTTTTGGATGTAGGTGTTTTGTTCATAATAATGGGAAAGATAATCTAGGTAAATTTGACTCTAAATCGGATGAAGATATTCTTAGGTTACTCTACAACTAGTAAAGCCTATAGAGTCTTTAATAAAAGAACCTTAGTTATAGAAGAATCTATACATGTTGTATTTGATGACTCTAGTGACATCACCTCTAGTAAGAAAGTTAATTTTGATGATGATGTTGAAATTCTTGAAGAAAAGATAGATGAGATGGCATTACAAGATGATAATCAAAAGTTGAGTGAAGGAGCATCATCAAGCCAAGAGGCTATTGTGGATCATGGGCTAACTAAAGCTTGGAGGTATGCTCACGGGCATCCTAAGGAACTAATTCTAGATGATCCATCTCAACCGGTTAGGACTAGAGCATCCCTTAGAAATTTAAATAACCATCTAGCTTTTGTCTCACACTTTGAGCCCAAACACATAGAAGAGGCCGAAAATGATGTAAATTGGATAAATGCAATGCAAGAAGAATTAAACCAATTTACTAGAAACAAAGTATGGAATCTAATAGAGAGACCTTCTGAATATCCTATTATAGGCACGAAATGGATTTATAAAAATAAACTTGATGAAAATGGAATTGTTATAAGGAATAAGGCTAGACTAGTAGCAAAGGGTTATAATCAAGAAGAAGGTATAGATTTTGATGAAACCTTTGCTCCTGTAGCTAGACTTGAGGCTATTAGACTATTATTAGCATATGCATGCTCTAAGGACTTCAAACTTTTTCAAATGGATGTAAAAAGTGCATTTTTAAATGGGTATATTAATGAGGAGGTATATGTAGAACAACCTCCTGGTTTTGAAAATCATCAATACCCTAATCATGTATATAAACTGAACAAAGCACTTTATGGTTTAAAACAAGCACCTAGAGCATGGTATGAGAGACTTAGCAAATTCCTATTAGAACATGAATTCTCTAGGAGAAATGTAGATACAATCCTATTTCTGAAAAAGCAAAACAAAGATATGCTGTTAGTACAGATTTATGTTGATGATATTATTTTCGGTGCTACTAACAATCGTCTCTGCGAAGAATTTGCTAACTTGATGCAGAGTGAATTTGAGATGAGCATGATGGGAGAGCTGACTTACTTCCTTGGACTCCAAATCAAACAATCTGAAGGAGGCATCTTCATCAATCAAGCCAAATATATCAAGGAGATGCTCAAGAAGTTTGATATGGAGGGAAACAAATCAATCAGCACCCCCATGAGTTCATCATGCAAATTAGACCAAGATGAATCAGGTAAATCTGTAGATCAGAAACTGTATCGAGGTATGATAGGATCCTTATTGTATCTTACTACAAGTAGACCTGATATTATGTTTAGTGTTTGCATGTGTGCTAGATATCAGGCTAATCCTAAAGAATCACATCTAGTTGCAGTTAAGAGAATTTTTAAATATTTAATAGGAACTAAGAATATAGGGCTATGGTACTCTAAAGAATCTAGCCTAAACTTAATAGGATACACAGATTCAGACTTCGCTGGATGTAAGCTTGATAGAAAAAGTACCAGCGGGTCGTATCAATTTCTAGGAGAAAACCTTATCTCATGGTTTAGCAAGAAACAAAACTCGGTTGCATTATCTACTGCTGAAGCTGAATATGTTGCAGCCGGGAGTTGTTGTGCTCAAATCTTGTGGATTAAACAACAACTAGAAGATTATGGCATTAAACAAGATAAAATTCCCATTAATTGTGATAATACAAGTGCCATTAATATAACTAAAAATCCAATTCAGCATTCAAGAACTAAACATATTGAGATAAGACATCACTTCATAAGAGATCATGTATTGAATGGTGATGTGACACTCCAATTTGTTTGTACTGATGATCAATTAGCAGACATTTTTACAAAACCCCTAAGTGAAGAGAGGTTTAGCGTGCTTAGGAGGGGATTAGGAGTGATTGATCCATCCTAGTGGTAGTTTCCACTAGATTCATTGATTCTGATGATTAGTTTGTGGTTAAAATAGAGTTTCTCTTCAATGATCATCAAATCAGATCCTAATTTAGTGATTTTCCCTCGTTTGGCACAAACGAAGCATGATTTTTAGGTGCGTGCCAAAGTTAGAGACGACTCGAGTAAGTTTCAGAGTCGGCTCCTAAGGGGGAGTCGACTCGCGCAATTGCGGGAGTCGACTCGCAAAGATGGCAGCAGAGGGGGAGTCGACTCGCATATAGTCGGGAGTCGACTCGAGGTCTACAGGCGCATACGAAGAGTCGACTCGCGCATATTCTGGAGTCGACTCGAGGTCGAGTCGACTCGCGACTCAGTGGAGTCGACTCGCAGTCGGGATCCGACTTTTTAACCCTAGCTTTGTCGTTTCGAAAACACTTTCTTTCTCAGCCGCCACTGTTCACAAGCCCTAGAGCCGACTCCTAGGTCGTCCCCGATTGTCTCCAAGCCCTTTTCCGTCGACCTTTCACCGTCCCTTAGGATTTTCCTCCCTTTCTAGGTCGTCCCCGGTCGTCCCCAAGACTTTCCCGTCGGTTCTTCACCGCTCATTAAGTTTTCCTCCCATTTTAGGTCATTATGCCGCGTAAGACCGTAGTCCGGAAGAGGTCCCGACCCGAGGCCGGTCCCGAGCGGCGCTCCAAGGCGCGGCACGATCCCGCGAGGCCACCACCTCCGGCTCGTTCCCCGCCTAGGGCGGTTCCCGTGAGGCCATTGGCCGGGAAGGCCGTCACCACCGGGAGATATGTCGACTTCGACTATCTCTCCCGGGAAGGGTTCACCATAGGTGATAGGCTTAGGGTCCAGGGCTTAGAGTTCTTCCTTACATTAGACCTCCCCACTTACCCTGGCCTTGTTAGAGAGTTTTACGGTACCGTCCATCGGGGAGATGGGGGTATCGAGGGCACAGTAGCCGGTGTCCCTCTGTTCGTTACGGAGGATCTCATTGCCCACATCCTCCACCTTCCACAAGTAGGGGTGGCTCCCACACACCCTAAGGATAGGGTTGAGGCCCTTACGGTCGTTCTAGAGCATCCACCCCAGTCACCTTTAGACGAGGTATCCGCTAGCTCACTACCGATTGAGGTGCGGATCCTCTTGAGTATATTGTCTAGGTCCATCTTCCCTAAGACAGGGAGATTTGATTTTGTAAATGAGAGAGACCTAGCTCTGATGTTTTATATTCTTCAGGACACTCCAATCAACTTCCCCAAACTCATCTATAGGTATATGTGTGAGCCCCTAGATAGACCTAGGCTCACCCTCCCATACGGCATGATATTCACTCTTCTGTTTAGGGAGTACGAGATTTCCATTCCTGAGGGGGAACCCTCTAAGGCATTGCGATGGACAGATCGCATGCGAGCGGGGACCCTACACAGGATGGGGTTTCGGAAGAGAGAGGGGATCTGGGTTAGGAAGTCATCCATCACCACACAGACCACCAGACCTTCCCCCAGTCCTAGCCCGATTCTGACTTTCCCGACGTACCAGACTTTCCATCCACTTCTGCTCCTACCACCTCCGCTGGACCCTCCTCCTCAGCTCCACCCACTCAGCCTATGGAGGTCCGGATCTCGTCTGAGCAGCTCCGGGAGCTGCGGCAGGAGATAGTCCGAGATCTGCTCCAGGAGCTCCGGGGTGCGGTGCCTACTCCCTCTCCTGCGCCCACATCTTCCGCATTGGTCCCTTCCCTGACAGCCGTGACAGACATGACGGCTGAGGTGCGGCAAGAGATATACAACATGAGGACCTTGATACAGGCCCAGTTCCACAGCATGAGTGAGGTCACGAGCACCACTCGACAGATGCGGGATGGCATCGGCCGTGACATGTCCACCACCACCGCAGGGGCCGAGCGCTTGTCGAATGTGCTCATCGACAAGCTGGACGGACTGCAGAAGTCAGTACTCGAGCTGGATACGACACAGAGCAGGGCCATTCAGGCCATCATTCGCCAGCTAGAGAACGTGACCAATGCGGTCCAATCACTCGTGGAGCGCATGCCTCGAGGAGATACATCCTCGAGAGGAGGAGCCACATCCTCGAGAGGAGGAGTCACATCCTCGAGAGGAGGAGATACATCCTCGAGAGGAGGACCTACATCCTCGAGGAGACCGTAGCTACTTTTTGTATTTTGCTTTGACATGTATTGCTTTACGTTACTTATTGTATTCTGAAATGTACTTACATACAAATTAATACAATGAGTAGCCGCATTTTTCTTCAATAATGTGCCTTTTGATCTATGTTTGATTGTGTGTTCTGTTTACCTCCTTTTTGATATGATGACAAAAAGGGAGAGAAATATGTAAAAGAAAGAAAAATATGCATAAAATATGTAAAAGGAATCAATGGAAATCAATAAAAAGATAAACTCTTAAACACACAAATTTGTTCTAAGTGGATTCGGTACCCCGAGGCTCATTATCTCTCTTTTGGGGCTCCTAATGGAGTAATCTCCAGAATCTATTCAAGGGATATTCGGAGATTAGCTGAATCCTACTCAAGAACAAATTGACAGATTTTCCCTCTAAAAACCAAAATTTCAGTTCAAAAACTTCAAAGCATTAAAAGGAAATTCAAAGAATCAAAACAAAGTAGAATGCATATCTTGAGGGGGAGAATCTGAATTTTTAAGAAAGCTAAATCATTAAATATATATAAGCCAAACAATTGATTGCATGATATGAAGGCTTATATAATTCCAAATGAAAGGGGGAGCTTTAACTCCGAAATTTATTGTTTCACTCCTTTCAAGCTTGGATAAATTGAACTACCAGACATTTAAATTCATTTATGGATTTTATTTCATTGTTTATTGTGCAATTCACTTTACATATACTCAATGTTTTGTCATCATCAAAAAGGGGGAGATTGTGGAGTGATTGATTAAAACCCTATTTGATTTTGATGAGCTCAAAGCATTTGAGTATATTTCTTGTTTACTAATGAATTCAATTAAGTGTTTCAGTGAAAATCTTGTCTAAGTGTCTCAAGACTTGGTTCATAATTTTTGGATAAGTTAAGAAGTCAGCTTGAACCAAAGTCTGAGACTTGAGTCGACTCCAGAGTATCACGAGTCGACTCCAAGCGTATCAAGTTCACTGGCACGAGCTCGAGTCGACTCCGGATCAGTACGAGTCGACTCCGACTGAGAACAGACAGACGAACAGAAAGCTTCAACTCAGAACCTGTCAACGAGTCGACTCCCGAAGTGTGCGAGTCGACTCCGAGGTTCACCGAGTCGACTTCAGGGTAGTAAGAGTCGACTCCAAGAGGAATACAAAGAAAAAGTTAGAGAGCAGTTTTCGGGTCTGAGATTCGAGTCGACTCCAGTGGAACGCGAGTCGACTCCGATGGTTGGCAGGTCGACTCCAAAGACAGCAAGAGTCGACTCTCAGCAGTACACAAAGAAAAAGTCAGAGGGCAGATTCTGGACTCTGAGATTCGAGTCGACTCCCGCATTACGTGAGTCGACTCCGAGACTCCGCGACCACAAAGAAGATAGAAGACCAAGTTACTGCCTCTGAGATTCGAGTCGACTCCCAGACAGCTAGAGTCGACTCCAAGGCAGCTTCACATCAAAAGGGCAGAAGACCAAGTTTCGGAAACTGAGAGCCGAGTCGACTCCAAGACTGGACGAGCCAAAAGACAGAAGATAGGAAGTTCGGGCTCTGAGCGCCGAGTCGACTCCCAGGACAGTCGAGTCGACTCGAGTGGACCAAATTCAAAAATACGTCCACGGACTTCATGGGATGAGCCGACTCCGAGAAAGCCAAGTCAGCTCCAGAAGTTGGCGAGTCGACTCTGGGTCAAGACGAGTCGACTCCCAGTCGTGAAGGCAACTTTAATTCAAATCTGGAACAGTTGCAGAGTCGACTCCGGAAAAGTATGAGTCGACTCCCGCTACAGACGAGTCGACTCCTGATCGCGCGAGTCGACTCCAACCCACCAACGGACACATTGTCAGACCGTACAGAGTGTGCAGAACGGGCAGAAAAAGCTCTCTAACGGCTAGTTTCCGTGGGGGTTGGTTTAAATAGCCACAGAGGACTGTAGCAAGGAAAAGAACAACCATTCCACTCCAAGTAATCGAGCTTTCAATCTCTGCAACTTGTTCTTCAACGAAAAAGAGGGAAGAGCAGCATTAACTGCATCCACCTACTTCTTCCCAACATTGAAAGAGCCTTCTCCTGCATTCAAGTCGACTACACATTCAAGAGGAGACCCGAAGTTCAAGAAGCCCTTCCTCTTCTCCAACTTAAAAGCGTTTGAGGGCTCTTAACTTCGTTATTGTTTATATTGCCATTTATCTGCTTTTGAGAAGCTGTATTTTTCTGTTTGTCTCTTTTATTTGCACCTTTGTCTTTGCTTGGTTCAATCGGGGCATTGAATCAAGAGTATTGAGGTTGGTTGGTGAGCCGAGTGTAAAACCAACGTGTAAGGGTTCGATTGTGATCCCGGAAAAACAATCGGGGTTGGTTCTAGTCGGTGAGCCTAGGAAAACCGACCGAGTTCATTGTGAGCTCGTAAAACAACAAGTTTGGTTGTGAGCTTGGAAAACAACCGGCTGTAATCCAAGGGGTTATAGTGAATTCCCAAGAGAGACTTGGGGAGTGGACGTAGGAGCAAGGGTTAGCTCCGAACCACTATAAAAGCTTTGTGTTTGTGATTGCTTGTCTCTTTACCATTACTCTCATTTCATACATATCACAGCAACTAATTAATCATCTTGTAAAAAGCATTAATTAGTCACCCACAAACGCTTTAATAGTTAAAATTATTTTAAAACCCAATTTACCCCCCCTCTTGGGTTGTCTATCTGGGCAACACGTAGGATTTTCGTTTTCTAACCAGGGGAGTGTAAGGGATTCGAGAAAATAGTGGAAGGTACATTTGTTCTAAAAGACCTTAGAACAGATTAAGGATTAAGTACAAAAGTCTAACTAGAATCTTTACTCTCTGCAGATCATAATGTCAGCCTCAAACCCTTTGACCCGTATTTTTGAGACCAACCAATTGACTGGAACCAATTACAAGGACTGGCTAAGAAACCTCAAAATTGTTTTGAACTGTGAGAAATTGGGCTACATACTCGAAAATAATATTCCTAGACTACCAGCACGTCCTATTGATGATCAGCGTGTGACGCATCAAAAGTGGACGGATGATGACATCAGAGTCAAGTGCTATATCATGGCATCCATGTCCAATGAACTACAATGCCAGCATGAAAATATGAAGATTGCTAGGGACATACTGGCACACCTGCAAGAGTTGTATGGTGAGCAGAGTCGCACAGCTTGTTTTGAAGTGTCCAAGAGGCTTTTCAAAGCAAAGATGCGCGAGGGGCAGTCTGTCCATGATCACGGTCTGACTATGATCAAGGACCTAGAGGAGCTTGAGAAGCTCGGTAGGAACATGCACAAGGAATTGCAAGTAGATCTGATCCTTCAATCCCTTCCTGATTAATTTGGTCAGTTTATAGTAAACTACCACATGAATAAGATTGAATGCACTAAGACTGAATTGATAAATATGTTGGTAACTGCTGAGGGAGCCTTAAAAGGTTCAAGGGGCAATGTCCTTGCTGCTGAGTTGACTTCTGGTTCCAAGAGAAAGTCTACTTGAAAGAAAAAGAAGCCTGCTAAGAAGCAGAAGAAAGACAAGAAGCCAAAGAAGGAAGTTCAAAAGAAAAAGGCTAATGACAAAGGAAAATGTTTCCACTGCAATGTCGACGGCCACTGGAAGAGAACTGTCCTTCATACCTCGAGAGCCTGAAGAACAAGAAAGGTGACACACCTTCAGAAGGTATAGACTTGCTCATAATTGAAACTAATCTAACGGTTTCTTCTACTTCTAGTTGGGTTATAGATTCTGGTTCTAGTGCTCATTTGTGCACTACCATGCAGGGTCTAAAGGAAAGTAGAAGGCTGGCGGAAGGTGCGGTAACTCTTCGGATTGGCAACGGGGCAAAAGTTGCTGCTATGGCTGTGGGCACCTACCATCTGCGACTACCGTCTGGTTTTAGTTTATTACTTAGAGACTGCTATTATGTACCTGCCGCTAGCAGAGATTTGATTTCTGTTTCATGTCTAGCATTGGAAGGTCATGTTTTTACATTTGACAAAGATTGCTGTTCTATTTATTTCAGAAATAAAATAGTCGCACGTGGTTTTATGATTGACAATCTCTATCATTTGCATATGGATGTATCTGTAAATGTGTCTGAGCAAGAAGTGAGTGCCAAAGGATCCAAAAGATACGGGGATGAGATAAACCAAAAATATTTGTGGCACCTCAGGCTTGGCCATATTGGAGAAGATTGTGGAGTGATTGATTATAACCCTATTTGATTTTGATGAGCTCAAAGCATTTGAGTATATCTTATGTTTACTAATGAATTCAATCTAGTGTTTCAGTGATATCCTTGTAAATTTATGGCTAAGTGTCTCTATATTTGGTTCAAGACAATTTGGATAAGTTAAGAAGTCAATGTGAACCAAAGTCTGAGACTCGAGTCGACTCCGGAATATTTCGAGTCGACTCCAAGCGTATCAGAAGCACTGGCACAGACTCGAGTCGACTCCGGGACATTACGAGTCGACTCCGACTGAGAACAGACAGACGAACAGAAAGATACAACTCAAAACCTATCAGCGAGTCAACTCCTGAAAAGCGCGAGTCGACTCCGATGCTTGCCGAGTCGACTCCAGGGGGTTACAAACAGAAAGACAGAGAAGGTATATTGGACCCTGAGAGCCGAGTCGACTCCTGAGGAATGCGAGTCGACTCCGATGGTTGGCAGGTCGACTCCAAAGGAAGCGAGAGTCGACTCTCAGTGTAATACAAGGCAAAAATCAGAGAGCAATTTTCGGACACTGAGAGCCGAGTCGACTCCCGCAAAGGCCGAGTCGACTCCGAGACAGCGCGATCCCAAAAAGACAGAAGACTGCTTTTCGGATACTGAGAGCCGAGTCGACTCCAGAACAGTCCGAGTCGACTCCAAAACAGCACGAGCCAAAAGACAGAAGCTCGGGAGTTCGGACTCTAAGTGCCGAGTCGACTTCCAAAATTCACGAGTCGACTCGAGTGAGCAAACTTGGAAAATGCATCCATGGATTTCTTGGGATGAGCCGACTCCAAAAGTGCCAGGTCAGCTCCAGACTCTGGGGAGTCGACTCCGGGTTAAGTCGAGTCGACTCCCAGTCGAGAAGAGCACTTTAATTCAAATCCGAAACAGTTGCCGAGCCGACTCCAGAAAAGCATGAGTCGACTCCTGCTACAGTCGAGTCGACTCCAGATCACGCGAGTCGACTCTGATCCCAACGAAAACATTGTCAGGTTGTGCAGAATGTGCAGAACAGCTAGTAGATTGTGTCTAATGGCTAGTTTCCGTGGGGAATGGCTTAAATAGCCATAGAGGACTGTAGCAAAGCAGAGAAGTAACATTCCTTTCAAAGAAAACACAGTAACTTCATCTGCCAAAGGGATTTCAGCGGAAAAGAAGGAAGAGAGCCATTAACTCCATTCAACCAACTCTTCCCAGCATTAAAGAAGTCTCCTTCTACCTTCAAGTCTTCAAGACATTCAAGAGGAGACCCAAAGTTCGAGAAGCCCTCCACTACATCATCATAAACTTGTTTGAGGGCTCTTAACTTTTCTATTATTCATATTGCTGAATATCTGCTTATTTAGAAGCTGTATTTTTCTCTTTGTTCTTTCTATCCATTTGGTCCTTACTTGATTCAATCAGGGGATTGAATCAAGGGTGTAAAGGTTTTTTGGTGAGCCTAGGTTGAAACCAACGTGTAAGGGTTCGATTGTGATCCCGGAAAAACAATCGGGTGGTTCTAGTCGGTGAGCCTGGGAAAACCGACCGAGTTCGTTGTGACCTCGTAAAACAACAAGTTAGGTTGTGAGCTTGTAAAACAACCGGCTGTAATCCGAGGGGTTATAGTGAACTCCCAAGTGAGGCTTGGGGAGTGGACGTAGGAGCAAGGGTTAGCTCCGAACCACTATAAAATCTTTGTGTTTGTGATTGCCTTGTCATCTCTTACTTTCATTTCATTCTCTGCACATAGCATCTAATTAATTAACTTGCAAAAAGTATTAATTAGTTATCCACAGACATTTTAATTGCAATAATTATTTTAAAACCCAATTCACCCCCCCTCTTGGGTTGTCTATCTGGGCAACAAGTGGTATCAGAGCCTGAACTCTACTACCTAAAGAGTAAAAGATCAAAATGACAACCCCATTTGAATCTTCTCACATTGAAGGCCAATCCACACATAGACCTCCATTCTTTAATGGATCCGACTACTCATATTGGAAGGCTAGGATGAGAATATTTATCCAAGCCCAAGACTATGAGATGTGGACCACCATACTAAATGGACCATACATCCCATCCATTCATGTAGAAGGTGTCACTGTACCCAAGCTTGAAAAGGATTGGGATGACAATGACATAAGGAAGGCACAACTAAATGCCAAAGCTATGAATGTACTTTATTGTTCTTTAGGTAGAAATGAATTCAATAGAGTCTCTACTTACAATTCTGCAAAAGAGATTTGGGATAGACTTGAAGTGACCCACGAGGACACAAATCAAGTAAAAGAATCCAAAATAAATATATTAGTACATAAGTATGAATTATTTAAAATGGATTCTAATGAAACAATCACTTGCATGTTCACTAGATTTACTGACATTGTCAATGGCCTAAAAAGCCTTGGCAAAAATTATACTAACAGTGAGCTTGTCAGGAAGATTCTTCGCTGTCTACCAAGGTCATGGGAAGCCAAGGTGACGGCAATCCAAGAAGCCAAGGACTTGAACAAGCTTCCACTTAAGGAGCTTCTTGGATCCCTAATGACGCACGAGCTCACAATGAAACAACACAGCGAAGAAGAGTCCTCCCACAAGAAAAAGGTAATAGCCCTCAAATCTGTTTCTACTAATAAAGACTTATCTTGCAGCAGCAGCAGTGAAGAGGAAGACAATGAGGAAGATGATGATGAGGCTCTTCTCGTACGTAACTTTAGAAAATTCATCAACCGTAAGAAGACCTTTCATCAAAGGAGAGGCCCCTCAAGTTCCTATCACAAGGATAAAGGTAAGAAAAGGAAAAATGAGGGAATCGGATGCTACGAATGTAAGAAGCCAGGACACTTCAGAGCAGACTGTCCTTTGCTCAAGAAGGCCAGCAAGTACAAGAAAAAGAAGGCCCTCGTCTCCACCCTATCGGACTCCGATACATCTTCATCATCATCGGATGAGGAACAAGAAGAAAAGGCCAATCTATGCTTTATGGCAAACGAAAATGAGGTAACATCTGAAACGCATTTAGATTTTACCTTTGATGAGTTATATGATGCGTTTAATGAATTAATGGATGAATATAAGACAATAAGCTTTAAGAATAAAGAGCTAAAACTAACCAATCAATCTCACCTCCATAAATATGATAAATTAGTTAAGGATAAGGATTTTATCACTAAAGAAAATTTAGAACTTAAGACAAGCAACCAAATGTTAATTCAAAAAACTAATACCTTGAGTAAAGATAACGAAAAACTAGCCAAGGAAATTTTTGAACTTAAAAAGGATAAACAAACTATTGGAAGTAATTTCACAAAAGACTTAGATGCACTAAAAACAGAAAAACAAAAGTTGGCACTAGAACTTGAGAAGTACAAGCCTTTTGTAGAAAAATTTACTTATAGTTCAAAAAAATTAGAAATGATACTTAATAGTCAACGAGCTGTGTTCAATAGAGCTGGTTTAGGGTATAAACCTAAAAATAAGCAAAAACTCCTTAGTAATTTCTTCGTTAAAGCAGGAGAAAGCAAAACTAAGAAAATAACATGTTTTTGCTGTGGAACACTAGGACACAAAGCAAATGTATGTGATTATAGAAAAGGAAAAACTAAAAGAAAAATTAAAAGGGTTTGGGTTCCAAAAGGAACCAACATTACTAACCATGAAGGACCCAAGAAAACTTGGGTACCTAAAATTGTATGACTTGCTTGTGTAGGAGTGTCTTGCAGCCAAGGTCGACAAAAATTGTTGGTACTTGGATAGTGGCTGCTCAAGACACATGACGGGTGACAAGGATCAATTCTTCACTCTTGAAGCTAAGAAGGGAGGTGCTGTGACTTTTGGAGACAATAACCAAGGTCACATTATTGGTATAGATAAAGTACAAATTACCTCTTCAACCTTTATTGATAATGTTCGATATGTTGATGGTCTTAAGCATAATTTACTTAGCATTAGTCAATTGTGTGATAGAGGTTTTGATGTTTTGTTCAAACCATCACTATGCATCATTACCAACTCAAATGACAATAGTTTAGTTTTTAAAGGAATAAGACGTGGAAATTGTTGGGAATTGTGTCCCAAAGCCAATTTATTAGTTGTAAGAAATTGAATTATGTATATGTTTTATTAAAATGAATAAAAATTTATTCTGGCAATTTTCTATTCATCACAAGTGTTGCATCTTCAAATTGAACTCCTGTGTATTGTGATGAAGTCCTTAGGACTAATTTAGTGGATAAAAGAGGTTTTATCATTTAGTCCTTAAACCAGTTCGCGACCAAATGACGAGCTGTCAATTGGACGATAGCTATGTCAAGTATAGGTCGTTGTGTGCCATTTAGTTGGTTGTCCTCTTAAACCAAGAAGTGTGGAGACACTGTATGGCATACAGGTGAGATGTAGGAGTACATCGTCACTGAATAGTGACTCACCTGTGTAGCACTCCACTGTCGGGAGTTAGTTCGTAAAACGTATGGGCATAAGTACCCCTTAGACCTGAGACTGTCACGGTGACTTGCAAGCAACTCACTGTACTTAGGCACTGGATGACCTGAATTTCTAATTCAGGGATCGGAAGGATGCTGGGTGCAGTCAAGTACTCGCGAAGTCTGTGTATGAATCAAGATGGGATTGACCGCTTCAGATTTTAGGAGTTGATGTCTCACTGTATTTCAATTCAGTAAAACCTTGGCCAGGGTAAACCAAGTGATAAGTCACTTGATTTGATTAATTGAAATACACTATGAATGACCGGACCCAGAGTTCGACAGTCCACACTGAGGTCATCTTGGGCATCGAAGGTCATAGGGATGAATTATGCAACAACCATACGTCTAGGTTCTTGAATGTTGCTTTGCATATTTGACCTATCTAGACGTCGGGTATCATTGCTAGATGGTCACCTCGATTAGTGCATGGAGTAGTCCATGTACTACCGGCTTAGTGTTCGAACCTATCGGAGTCACGCACATTAGTCAAGCTAAGTAGGAAGGTCTTGACCCAATTTAATTAAGAATTAAATTATGGGTCATTTGGAATTTAGCTCTGTCTATGTTCAGCTAGCACTGAACATGAGGTACATGCTAAATTTCATGGATGAACAACTAATTAAGTCTGTATTTCGGGTCAATCAAGTTTTAATTAATATAATTGAACTTGATCAGGACTCAATTGTTGAGATTGGATTTGATTGGGTCTAAATTAGTGTAATTGGGCTCGATCATGATTTAATTGGAATTTAATTTCGTATTTGTTCTAATCTAAGTCGGACTTGGATCGAGCCGAAACTAGACCCAATTGAATCTCCTATGAGTCAGACTCATGTGGAATTTTTTCGTGTCAAAAATTCATTCAAATGGGCTGCAAATTTGGTTTAGAACCAATTTGACTAACTTATGATCAAATGGGCTAACCCATTTGTATCACAAGTTGACTTTTCCCATTTAGAGTGGTTGCTGACCATGAATAAATCCCATGGACCCGTGGACCACTCCCTTCACATGGACCCTTAGCACCTTTTTTGTGAGCCGCGACTCACTTGGGACGCATGAAACAGAGCTTCTCTGTTTCACGCGTCCGCAACCCTTCCGACCGTCGATTGCGCGGCCAACCGGCCTCCGGCCAGACGGCCGACTGGACCGGAATGTGCGGTTTTGAACCGCCAACATTCCAGTCTAGTTTGATTTTTGAAATCCAGCAATAATTGACATTAATCACTATTTTATTCCACGGTTGTTTTTGAAACAATCGTTATCAAATTCATTCATATTTGATAATGAATGAATTCAATAACGCTAGACCATTTACGCCTCTTAACTCCTCTCAGCGTTGGCCTATTTGTAGGCCACCGTTTCCTCTCGAATGGAGAGAGAGAGAAAATTTTCTTGGGAAGAAAACGTGAGACAGAGAGATAGGTTGATTCTGTGAAGAAGAAGAAGAGTGAGGAAGGAGTTCCTCTCTCTCTCTGGTGGTTTGGAGTTCGGCCCAGGTCCGGCGTCCTCTCCTCCCTTCCATTCCTCTGTGATCAGGATCAAAAGACGGGTGTCTCTTCGGCCTAGGCGTGCTGTGAACAAACGGGAGAAAGAAACCGAAGAAAGAAAGAAAGAAAGAGAAGAAAGAAAGAAATAGGAAGGTCCTTTTTCTAGTTTTCCTTTCTTCCAAGGGTCCTTTTGCAAAAGATTGTTTTGCACGAGTAAAGACATCATCCAACCTTCTTGCGAAGCTTGACGTGCGTGCGAAGTAGAGGGCTTGCAGATCCAGGCCTTGCAGAGCTACCTTCAGGGATCTAGATCCAGATCCAGATTCAAATTACCTCGACCAACTTCCGCTACGGGCTTGAGGTAATTTTACATAAAAGTTAAATTTAATATTTATAATTATTATAAATAAAATAAAAAAAAATTTTAAAACTAATTTTTCATGCCTGGCGTTCGATTTTATCGGACAACTCGGGAAATGTTTCCTTCAACTGGTATCAGAGCCAGGTTGGCTGATGGAATTGGCCTATAATATCTAGAATTATGCATGATTTAATTTTTAAATTTAGATTAGATCTAGATTTATTGATAAAATATCAATCTTGTGCTGAATTATAAGGTTGTCCTGCTATAAGGTTAACCCCTTATAGTGAAAAGGTTGTCCTAGCACAGAATTGAGATAAATTTGTATCATAAAATAAATAGTTTATTTTTGTGAAATTATGCATAATTGATGTTTATGAAATTTCAGTTTTAAATTTATTATGGCCACAAAATTTAAATATAAATTGTTTATATTTGGAATAAATTGACACCTTGAATCCATGATCATAATGCATTTAATAAAGAATTAAATGTTGAATTTAAAATTTAAAATTTGAATTTCAAATAAAGATTTAAAATTCAAAATTTGAAATTCGAATTAAAATTTAAATTTGAACATGGGATTTGGGGATGGGTTAGCACAATCAGATTAGTTGACTAGGTTAGACCTAATCATGAAATCAAATTGAAATGGACTAACTTAAGAAACATGATTTAATCTAATCAATAGTTGAACTAGACTAAATCAAGGTTTATAAAATGATCAAACTCAATAGTTGTAGTTTATCATATCCAAACATTTCAATTGGATCTGATTGTGGCTTAGTGGTCGAGTCCGAGTTCCCAAGGATAACCTAAATCAACTTGATAAACCAATTGGTGTCTAAGGTAAGTCGGCATTTGATCATGGTTTTTAATTGGGGCTACCTCTTACCTGGCCAACATAGTTGGTGTCTAGGAAAGAGGTTAATGGCGTAACCCTCCCATGATCTCTCTTACCTGGCCAATTTGGTCGATCAAGTTTTGATTAAGGTACCTTGAGACTTGGCACTCACCCATGCCATTAAGAAAAATCAGTGTGACTGATTTAGGTGTCTAATAGACCAATAAGAGCTAGTCCTCTATATGATTTGGTGAAGTCAGTGGGAGGATTTAGAATTATCTGTCAGTGTTACATATCATTTAAAATCCTCTAAATTATTAGGTCCTTAAAATGATAAAGTTATATAGATAACTAGATCATAGCCTCCCATTAAGGTGAATCATAATGGGTCCAATATTACAGTTGAACATGCAGGACGCTTCCGTCTGGTGTTCCTCTGAATACTGGAATTATCCTTCGTTATATGATAGCTTTTTGAGCTATCTAATTGTGATTAGGTTGGCCGAGCCTTCCTCGGGCCTGATCATACATTAGGTAGTATCATCGAGTTAGTTCATTAATGGTTGGACCTAACCAGGATCTTCAGTGGAGGCCTCCGCCTACTGATTACCACTTGGGGCAAAATTGATTGCTAGAAATTGTTTAGAGAAATAATTGGTAATGTACCTACCCTTAGATGCACATGGGTTGGCCGAGCCTTCCTTGGGCCCGTATGCAGTCTATACGGATTCTAGTACCCACTAGGGAATTAAAGTAATTCCTCGAATTAAAGGTAGAGGCTATTAATTCGATTAAAATAGTGGGAGAAAACTTTTGACTAAAGTCCAAGTCTTTAGGATTAAATAAATCATATACTGATTAGTCAGGTTTTTCCTTTATTTTTCAGATATGGCTAACTCATTGTCCCTCCGAACACTATTAGACAATGATAAGCTTAATGGACCTAACTTCGATAGCTGGTATCGAAAGATGAAAATAGTATTAGAGCATGAGCAGATCCTGTATGTGATATCGGATCCTGCACCTAAGGAACCTGCAGCCAATGCACCACGTGCAATCAGAGACGCTTATCAGAAGTGGCTCGACGATCGCACTACAGTGCGTTGCATCATGAGGGCCTCGATGAATGACGAGTTTAGTCGTAAATTCGAAGAAGCGCAGCCAGTGAAAATCCTTCAAATATTGAAGGAGTCTTTCGGCACACCTGATGATGTTGAACAACATAAGACCTCCTGCGCTATATTCAATGCCCGCATGAGGGAAGGGGCATCGGTCACCGATCATGTATTGTATATGGTCGAACAAATCGATCGCCTAAGTAAACTTGGCTTTCCTTTGCACGAGCAATTGGGCAAGGACGCCATTTTGAACTCACTTCCCAAGTCCTACCTGACCTTCCTTAGTCATTATAGAATGACTAAACCTGAAGTATCCTATCATGGTTTGCTAGGTTTACTACAGACCTATGAGAAGGATCACCAACTCAAAAAGGAGTCGGTGAATGTGGTAGGTGGGACTTCTGCAGGACTTTCTTCCTTTAAGAAAGAAAAGAAGAAGAAGGTGCAAAAAGCTCGTGCTGGGGTCTCTAAGCCCAGCCAGACTAAGAAGCGTAAAGCCGATAAGAGCAAGGCAGAGTGCTTCTTCTGTAAGAAGATGGGTCATTGGAAGCAGAACTGTCCGGCTTACATAGCGTCCCTTGATCCAAACAGGCCTAAGAAGAAAAAACAGCAAACAGTTGCTGCACAAGGTAATTATATGATAACACCTTGTAATTTTTCTATTTATGATTCTACTGCTTGGGTATTGGATACCGGAAGTCCAATTAATATTTGCAATTCATTGCAGGGACTTCAAGTTAGTAGAAGATTCAAGAGTGGCGAAAGATTCCTGAACGTTGGAGATGGAAGATCAGTTCCAGTCCTAGCTTTAGGAGTCATTGAGCTTGTTTTTGAATCTAGAGTAGTCATATTAGATGATTGTCATTATTGTCCAACATTTTTAATGAATGTCATCTCTGTAGGCCTTTTGGCCAAAAATGGTTATTGCTTATCAATAAAAGAAAATTTTTGTGATATCATTTTGAATGGTATTAAAATTTTTCGTGGACAATTGAAATATGGCATTTATACTCTATCACTGCCTGTGAATGTAATGTACACCTCTAATAAACGCCCTAAGTTAGATAATGTCAATGAAGCCTATTTATGGCATTGCCGGCTAGGTCACATAAATAAAAACAGGATAAACAGGTTAGCCCAACAGGGCATTTTAGAAATCAATGATTGTGAATCATTGCCAACTTGTGAATCCTGTCTTCTGGGTAAGATGACCAAGTCACCTTTTTCTGAAAAGGGTGAACGAGCCAGCGATGTTCTTGGCCTCATACATACTGATGTATGTGGACCTATGAATGTAAGTGCCAAAGGTGGTTATGCCTACTTCATAACCTTCACAGATGACCTATCCAGGTATGGGTATGTCTATCTAATAAAGCATAAGTCGGAATCATTTGAAATGTTCAAACGATTTCGTAATGAAGTAGAAAAACAGACTGGAAAGAGTATTAAGATCCTTCGGTCAGACCGAGGAGGAGAATACCTTTCCGGTGATTTTTTGACTTATCTAGAGGAGAATGGGATTCTCTTACAATGGACCCCTCCAGGAACACCTCAGCACAATGGTGTATCCGAAAGGAGGAATCGAACTCTGTTAGACATGGTTCGATCCATGATGGGGTTTACTAGTCTGCCTCTATCTTTTTGGAGTTATGCTTTAGAGTCTGCGTGTATAATACTAAATAAGGTTCCAAGTAAGTCTGTTGAGAAGACTCCATATGAGATATGGACTGGGCGTAAGCCGACACTTTCATACCTTAGGGTTTGGGGATGTCCGGCTTATGTTAAACGTTCTCAAACTGACAAACTTGGTCCTAGGTCCGATAAGTGTTATTTTGTAGGGTACCCCAAGGAAACTAGGGGTTATTACTTTTACCTTCCTAATGAACAAAAGGTGTTCGTAGGACTTAAGGCAACCTTTTTGGAAAGGGAATTCCTTAGTGAAGGAATTGTTGCCTCTAAGGTTGAACTTAGTGAAGTTCAGCAGGTGGAAGATTTAACACAATCTACTGAACCCACAGAACCGGATTCAATTAGATCAAACCCGGAGCCCAATGTAGAAGCACCATTAAGGCAATCAGGTAGAGTACCGCGTCAAGTGGATAGATACTATGGTTTCTTGGTTCAAGACGCAGATCCCATTGAGCTCGATGAGAACAATGAGGATCCGATCACCTATATGGATGCTATGCAGAGGTCCGACTCTGAGTTATGGCTTAACGCCATGAGATCCGAAATGGAATCCATGGAAATCAATAGTGTATGGACACTAGTTGATCCACCCGAAGGGATAAAACCCATAGGATGCAAATGGATCTTCAAAAGAAAGAGAGGCGCAGACGGAAAGGTGGAGACCTATAAAGCCCGTCTGGTTGCCAAGGGGTATCGTCAACATTATGGCATCGACTATGACGAGACTTTTTCCCCTGTGGCAATGCTAAAATCTATTCGGATCATGCTTGCTATTGCAGCATATATGGATTATGAAATCTGACAAATGGATATGAAAACAGCTTTTCTAAATGGAGAGCTGGGAGAAGAGGTGTATATGATACAACCTGAGGGTTTCACATCCACAGACGAGTCCAAAGTATGCAAGCTACAAAAGTCTATTTATGGACTTAAGCAAGCTTCTCGAAGTTGGAACATACATTTCGATAAAACTATCAAAACGTATGGCTTCGTTAAGAACGAAGAAGAACCTTGTGTCTACAAGTGGACTAACGATTCAGTGATCACATTCCTTGTCTTGTATGTGGATGACATTCTCTTAATTGGAAATGACATTCCTGCATTACAGAATGTGAAACTCTGGTTGTCATCACAGTTCTCCATGAAGGATTTGGGAGAAGCATCCTACATCCTAGGGATGAAGATCTATAGAGATAGATCTAAGAGGTTGCTTGGATTGTCCCAATCCACGTACATCGACACTATGTTGAAGCGGTTCAACATGGAGAATTCCAAGAAGGGCTATCTTCCGATAGGCCAAGGAATTTCTCTCTCTAAGAAAGATTGTCCGACAACTTCCGAAGAGAGAGAGCGTATAAGTAGAATCCAATATGCTTCTGCAGTAGGTTCTATTATGTACGCCATGACATGTACAAGACCGGATGTTGCTTACTCACTAGTGAAAGAGTAGATGCCCTACAAGCCAATCGCAATATGTATTGCGAAGGGTTTTTCTTTTGATTTGTCCAAATCATGTACATGACATTTAAATATGAATAAAGGCGTTATGTTTTATCATATGCTGTTGATTATATTTATGATAAACTCCTTAGATTAGGGCAATGGTTTTAAGACTATGATGAGATCATACTAGTGAGACTTAAAATCCTAAAATCCTAATCTTAAATATTCCCAGTCATTGGTACATTGAGTCGGGGATCAATGATTACCGGAAAGACTGGCATGTCTTATGTATGCTCGATGCAGAGGATGATTGATCTCACAATCATTTGTGTGGAGACACTAATACAAAGATATGGGTGCTCATTAGAAGAATGAGTTCACTGAATTGACCTACAAAGAGAAATCTTATGAAGTCTTACTTACATGTCAAAAGATGATTCTCTTAGTGGGAGTTGTGCAACTGATCCTTTGACCTGAGATCACCATGGTATCTTGTGCACATGAACCTATGTTTTGGTTTACACTCATTCATGACAATAAGTTATGTACGAGGTCTTCTAGATATGGTGGATTGTGTACGAAGATTATGAGTAGATCAACAAGGAATTAATCACTTCTAGTAAGAGAAGATAGCATCCTATTTATTCTAATCATATGATAATTCAGGAAGCCTTTGATCAAAGCAGAATGAAAATTAGAAAGAGTTTCTAATGTTTCATTATTTGAATTATCATTAAAAGATTGAGAAAAATATGAATATGAAATTGAGTTTGACATATATTCATACTCATATACATATTTGGGATGCAGTTTGATTAAAGGATTGAATTGCATAGTAACTTGCCACTGAAGGGTATTTTTGGTATTTCCACCAAATTTCATATTTTTTGGATAGACATGACACGTTGCTAGACGTCAATCTTGTCTTATAGGTTTGATCGAATTAAAGAGTTTAATTCGATCACCAATTAGAAAGGATTCTAATTGTTAAGTTCGGGTTCGCGCAGTTTGGACTTAAATCGATTAGAAGAGTTCTAATCAAGTTGGGTCAACTCGCACTCACACCTATTGCTGGCTAAGTATGGAACCCAATGGGTCACACACAAGAAAACTTATCAAGGGTCTAATTGGATTAGATCATGTTTGCAAGATAAACATCCTAGCAGGTGTTGCAAACCTTAGCTCCTGATTCGAACTGGATTTGAATCTGATTCGAATTGAATTCGAATCTGATTCTTAATTGATCTAATTTGATTAGATCATATTCTAATATGGGTTAGCCAAGAGTTGGCTCCTAATTGGCTTGGTTTGAGTCTAATTGGATTAGATTTGATAAATCATTCATTTTTGACCGTTGGATCAACATTTGGATGAAGAGATGGATCAAATGGATGGCACCATGAATTGGAGCCATTGGATTTTCATCATAGGATGATGGGAGATCATGATGACGTGATGGATATCATTGGGAGGCGTGGAGATGAAAAATAGGTGAAGGAAAGAGAGAGAATACGTGAAGATTAAATGGATAAGGATGAACCATTTATTTGATCTTATCCATTCTCTCTCTTCTCTCTTCATCACGCCTAAGGGATATATGGCGCCTTCTTTCATGGCCTTTGGATCATCATCAACCCTTGATGAATGGATAAGGTTGGTTCCTATTTTTCTTGCGTGAGAAGAAGTGAAAAAAGGGAAGAGTACGGCGCATTTTCATGAAGAGGTGCTTAGGGAATCAAGCGCCACATCATAAGCGCTTGATCTTATCATAACCACTTTTGATACGCCTCTCCCTATTTTTGTGGCGCCTTCTCTCCTCTTATCACGCCCCATCTGAAGGATGTGTGGATGGGATGCATCCTTTGGTGATGCATCCCCACGCCATCTATAAATAGGAATGCTCCCGGTGTTTTCTAATCATCGAAAATCAATCCAACTCTCTCTCTCTCATATCCCTTCTTTCTTACATTAGTTTCTTTCTTTCTAACATTGCTTCTAGTGTGTCCTAAGCCAAGACAAGGTGGTCTTCCTTAGGACAAAAGGATTAGAAGTGATTTTAGAAGGCTAAAGAAAAATAGAAAGGAAGGAAAGCAAGCCATTAGAGTTCTTTAGAAGAATTCTGCTTTAAGGATCAAAAGTCTTTGGAGCTAAAGTCTTGATCAAGTTTTCGTGTGGATCACCATTGGAGGGCGGACACTTGGACGCCTCGTGGAGATTGTACACTTTGGATTAGCGTTTGAGGTATTCTACTAATTCTGTATTTATTTTATATTATTTGATTGTAATCATTAAGGTGATCTAGGCTTAAAAGGGTTTCATGCATAGGGACTTTATTAAGAAAATTTTAAAATCCCTAGCTTCCGCTGCCCATTATGACATGCTAGAACCCTACAGTGGTATCAGAGCTATCCTTAATTGGTTCAATCAAATAATAATGCATGATGTATGATTATTAATTTACTATGAGATAGTAATGTCATATGCTTAATGAAATGCTGAAATATATGATTCATATATGATATGATATGTAATAAAATGTCATGATATGAAATTTTCCATATGAAAATATGTTGAAGCATGTTAATTAGTTGCTTATGATTTATACATGCTATGAGATAGCTATGATGCATGATAACTTATTTTAGATATGTTAAATATATGTTACAATTAAAGAATGTGCTAGAGACTAGTAAGCCCTCAATAAAAATTATATAAAGTCATAGTGTTAAAAAAATTTTGAGCTAACCCATTCTAGAACAATTAATCTAATTGGTGTCTAAGGAAAGCACTAAAGGTGGTTACTTAATTAGGACCTTATATTTGAGTAAGGGGAGCCTCCCACCTGCTTACCTGGCCAATTGTTTGATTGTCTATTATGGAGAAGCTTAATATTGATATAACACTATTGATAGCCTTCCTTCATGCCTCGATATTATTATGTCAAGATCCATGCTAGTTTGTTGTGCTAACACAAAACTTGCAATGGGGACTGATGTTATACTGTCTTGGTGCATTAAGATGCTTATGGCATATTTTAATATATTGCCTTGTTGTGTAACCACAAGGGCAATATTATTCGAATATGACTATATGGAAATGAAGGGTTTGACTTAACTAAAATATTATTGTTTGTTGTGCTAACACAAGGCAATAAGTATTTTAAGAGGACAAGATAAAGTTGAGAATTGCATGAGATGCAATTGGAAAGAGTTTCCTACCTTTGAACTCATAAGAGTTTGTTGTGTAAACACAAGGCTTTTTATGATGAATTAGGATCTCAACCCTACTAAGAAAAATTATATTTTCACGTTTATCATAGGAGAGGGCTATGATATTCGATAAAAATAGTAGGAGACAAATTAGATTAAAGTCCTTATCTAGTTGCAAACATGTCATCATGATTGGTCTGCTTATATTAGTTATGTTCTTGCATATGTAGAATTATTAAATGGCTTCACTTTCACTAAGAGGCATCTTAGATGCCAACAAGTTGACCGGACCAAATTATGTGGACTGGTTGAGGAATTTAAAGATAGTACTCACTCAGGAGAAAATTTTCTATATACTTGAAACCCCTGATCTTGGAGATCTAGGGGATGATGCTACAGAAGAGGAGGTTGCCACACATAAGATGTGGAAAAATGACAGTTTGACTGTCAAATGTATCATACTTGCCTCTATGAGTAATGAATTACAGAGGCAACATGAAGGCATGGACACTCAATCCATACTTCTCAATCTAAAAGAGTTGTATGGAGAACAAAGCAGGACTGCTAGGTATGAGATATCTAAGCAGTTGTTCCGTGCTAGAATGAATAAAGGAACTCCAGTGCAAAACCATGTTCTTATGGTTATAGACTTAATCACTAGATTAAGTCAATTAGGTTTTGCTATGGATAGTGAGCTCAGTCAGGATTTGATCCTGCAATCACTGCCTGATTCATTCTCTCAGTTTGTTGTGAATTTTCACATGAACAAGCTGAACACCTCCCTGCCCGAGCTGTTAAATATGCTCAAAACAGCTGAAGGCCATATTAAGAAGGATAAAGGTCCACTCCTTCTTATAGATGGCACCTCTAAGAGAAAATCGGGCAATAAGGGTTCTAAGAAACGATTGAACCCTAAGAGTAGCATCAAAAAGAAAAAAGGAAAGAAAAACTCCGGATCAAGTACCTGTTTTCATTGCGGCAAAGCTGGCCACTGGAAAAGGAATTGCAAGAGTTTTCTTGCAAGTATGAAGACCGATGCAAGAGTTGCATCAAAAGGTATGTTTATGTTACATGCCAACTTGTCATTAAGTTCTTCAAATTCAAATTCATGGGTATTGGATACCGGCTGTGGTTTTCACATTTGCAAATCTTTGCATGGACTACAGAAAATTAAAATTTTGAAGAAAGGTGACTTCGAGCTGTATGGCGCTGGAGGAGAGTCCATCCAGGCTGAAGCTGTTGGAACCTACAACTTGGAGTTACCTTCGGGAGAGCTCCTACAATTAGAAGATTGTTATTATATGCCCAAAATTATTAGAAATGTAATTTCCATTCCTTTGTTGTTAAAGAAAGGATTTGAAATTAATGGAAAGGGCAATGGTTGCTCTATTTATTTTTCTAATAAGCATCTTTGCAATGGCATTATGGAAAATGGTCTTCTTGTTTTATTACTTAATGACAATGTCTTTCATATTAATAAAAGCAATAAAAGAAAGAGAGAGGAAGTAAATAACACCCTTCTTTGGCATTGCCGACTTGGTCACATAAGTGAATCAAGAATCAACAAGTTATACAAAGAAGAGTTCTTTGATCCTTATGATTATGAATCATTAGGAACTTGTGAATCTTGTCTTATGGGTAAAATGACTAAGTCTCCATTCACTGGACATGGAGAAAGGGCAAGTGAGTTATTAGGACTTATACACACAGATGTATGTGGTCCTATGACAACTCCAGCTAGAGGTGGATACTCTTACTTCATCACATTCACTGATGATTTATCAAGGTTCGGATATGTGTATCTTATGAAACATAAATCCGAAGCTTTTGATAAGTTTAAAGAGTATCAAAGTATGGTTGAAAAACAAACCGGAAAGTGTATTAAAATCCTTCGATCTGATCGAGGAGGTGAATACCTTTCTAGTGAGTTTTTAAATCATCTTAAAGAAAAGGGCATTCTCTCTGAATGGACACCTCCGTATACGCCACAATTAAATGGTGTAGCTGAACGGAGGAATCGTACTTTATTAGATATGGTACGGTCCATGATGTGCTTTACTGATCTTCCTATTTCCTTCTGGGGTTTTGCCCTAGAGACTGCTGCACTAATATTAAACAGGGTACCTTCTAAGTCTGTACCTAGCACTCCATATGAGATATGGAGAGGAAAGAAGCCTAATCTTAAGTATCTTAAGATATAGGGTTGTCAAGCTTATGTCAAAAGAAATTTTGGACACAAGCTAAGTGCTAGATCAGATAAATGTATTTTTGTAGGTTATCCTAAAGATAGTATAGGATACATCTTCTATCATCCTACCGAACAAAAAGTTTTTGTAGGTAGGCATGCCATTTTCTTAGAAAAAGAGTTTATCTTAGAAAAGGGCAAGGATAGAAAAATTGAACTTGAAGAAGTTCAAAACCTACAAATAGAAACACAAGAAATTCTTCAACCAGATATACCCATTGATGAGGTACAACCACAACACACATCTCCTCTCCGAAGGTCAGATAGAGTGCGAAGAGCACCTGAGAGGTATGGGTTCATCATTGAGAATGATGAAGCCCACATTGTTCAGAATAATGATCCTCTGACCTATTCGGAAGCTGTCATGAGTAGTGACTCTGACAAATGGCTAGAAGCCATGAAATCCGAAATAGATTCTATGTATACCAACCAAGTATGGACTTTGGTTGATGCACCAGAGGGTGTAAACCCTATAGGTTGCAAATGGGTCTATAAGAAAAAGATTGGAGCAGATGGCCAAGTAGAAACCTACAAGGCTAGATTGGTGGCAAAAGGTTTCAGGCAAAAGCAAGGAATTGACTATGATGAAACTTTTTCGCCAGTAGCTATGCTCAAATCTATTCGGATTTTGCTTGCAATAGCTGCATACTATGATTATGAAATCTGGCAGATGGATGTCAAAACCGCCTTCCTTAATGGTTATCTTGAGGAAGAGGTTTACATGACACAGCCAGAAGGATTTGTCTCAAGTAAGAGAGCAAATCAAGTATGCAAGCTTAAGAGATCCATTTATGGATTAAAGCAAGCATCGAGGAGTTGGAACATCCGTTTTGATACAACAGTCAAAGAGTTTGGTTTTATCAAAAATGTGGATGAACCATGTGTGTACAAGAAGACTAGTGGGAGTGCCATTGTCTTCTTAATATTGTATGTATATGACATACTGATCATTGGAAATGATATTCCAATATTACAATCGGTCAAGACTTGGCTGTCAAAAAGCTTTTCCATGAAAGACTTGGGAGAAGCATCCTATATACTTGGTATAAAGATCTATAGGGATAGATCTAAAAGGATGCTAGGCTTGTCCCAGTCTAGGTACATAGATAATGTGCTGAAAAGATTCAGCTTGGAAGAAAGTAAAAGAGGTTATTTGCCTATGAGTCATGGCATACGTCTCTCTAAGAAGATGTCTCCTATGACATCTGAAGAGAGGAATAGAATGAATTCTATTCCCTATGCTTCGGCAGTAGGATCGATTATGTATGCTATGCTATGTACTAGGCCTGATGTTGCTTATGCCTTAGGCATAACAAGTAGATTTTAGGCTGATCCAGGAGAGGATCATTGGATAGCTGTGAAAAATATTCTTAAGTACTTGAGAAGGACTAAAGATATTTTTCTAGTTTATGGAGGATCTGAGTTGAAACTAGAAGGATTTTCTGATTCTAGTTTTCAATCAGACCCAGATGATAGCAAGTCCACTTCAGGGTATGTCTTTACCCTAAATGGTGGTGCAGTTAGCTGGAAGAGTTCCAAACAGCAAACTGTAGCTGACTCAACTACTGAGGCAGAATACATTGCTGTAAGTGAAGCCGCTAAGGAAGCTATCTGGATGAAGAAGTTCATCTCTGAGTTAGGAGTAGTTCCCGAAATTGCTGGACCAGTCCCAGTTTATTGTGATAACACTGGAGCTGTTGCTCAAGCGAAGGAACCAAGGTCTCATCACAAATCCAAGCACATTCTAAGACGCTTCCATCTTGTTTGAGAGATTGTCGAGAGACAAGACATAGTCATTGAACGAGTAGACACCAAGAACAACCTAGCAGACCCGTTCACTAAAGCTCTACCACAACAGCAGTTCGATCGCCACCTCGATTGTATGGGGATAAAATATAAGAGCGATTGGCTTTAGTGCAAGTGGGAGATTGAAAGAGTAGATGCCCTACAAGCCAATCGCAATATGTATTGCGAAGGGTTTTTCTTTTGATTTGTCCAAATCATGTACATGACATTTAAATATGAATAAAGGCGTTATGTTTTATCATATGCTGTTGATTATATTTATGATAAACTCCTTAGATTAGGGCAATGGTTTTAAGACTATGATGAGATCATACTAGTGAGACTTAAAATCCTAAAATCCTAATCTTAAATATTCCCAGTCATTGGTACATTGAGTCGGGGATCAATGATTATCGGAAAGACTGGCATGTCTTATGTATGCTCGATGCAGAGGATGATTGATCTCACAATCATTTGTGTGGAGACACTAATACAAAGATATGGGTGCTCATTAGAAGAATGAGTTCACTGAATTGACCTACAAAGAGAAATCTTATGAAGTCTTACTTACATGTTAAAAGATGATTCTCTTAGTGGGAGTTGTGCAACTGATCCTTTGACCTGAGATCACCATGGTATCTTGTGCACATGAACCTATGTTTTGGTTTACACTCATTCATGACAATAAGTTATGTACGAGGTCTTCTGGATATGGTGGATTGTGTACGAAGATTATGAGTAGATCAACAAGGAATTAATCACTTCTAGTAAGAGAAGATAGCATCCTATTTATTCTAATCATATGATAATTCAGGAAGCCTTTGATCAAAGCAGAATGAAAATTAGAAAGAGTTTCTAATGTTTCATTATTTGAATTATCATTAAAAGATTGAGAAAAATATGAATATGAAATTGAGTTTGACATATATTCATACTCATATACATATTTGGGATGCAGTTTGATTAAAGGATTGAATTGCATAGTAACTTGCCACTGAAGGGTATTTTTGGTATTTCCACCAAATTCCATATTTTTCGGGTAGACATGACACGTTGCTAGACGTCAATCTTGTCTTATAGGTTTGATCGAATTAAAGAGTTTAATTCGATCACCAATTAGAAAGGATTCTAATTGTTAAGTTCGGGTTCACGCAGTTTGGACTTAAATCGATTAGAAGAGTTCTAATCAAGTTGGGTCAACTCGCACTCACACCTATTGCTGGCTAAGTATGGAACCCAATGGGTCACACACAAGAAAACTTATCAAGGGTCTAATTGGATTAGATCATGTTTGCAAGATAAACATCCTAGCAGGTGTTGCAAACCTTAGCTCCTGATTCGAACTGGATTTGAATCTGATTCGAATTGAATTCGAATCTGATTCTTAATTGATCTAATTTGATTAGATCATATTCTAATATGGGTTAGCCAAGAGTTGGCTCCTAATTGGCTTGGTTTGAGTCTAATTGGATTAGATTTGATAAATCATTCATTTTTGACCGTTGGATCAACATTTGGATGAAGAGATGGATCAAATGGATGGCACCATGAATTGGAGCCATTGGATTTTCATCATAGGATGATGGGAGATCATGATGACGTGATGGATATCATTGGGAGGCGTGGAGATGAAAAATAGGTGAAGGAAAGAGAGAGAATACGTGAAGATTAAATGGATAAGGATGAACCATTTATTTGATCTTATCCATTCTCTCTCTTCTCTCTTCATCACGCCTAAGGGATATATGGCGCCTTCTTTCATGGCCTTTGGATCATCATCAACCCTTGATGAATGGATAAGGTTGGTTCCTATTTTTCTTGCGTGAGAAGAAGTGAAAAAAGGGAAGAGTACGGCGCATTTTCATGAAGAGGTGCTTAGGGAATCAAGCGCCACATCATAAGCGCTTGATCTTATCATAACCACTTTTGATACGCCTCTCCCTATTTTTGTGGCGCCTTCTCTCCTCTTATCACGCCCCATCTGAAGGATGTGTGGATGGGATGCATCCTTTGGTGATGCATCCCCACGCCATCTATAAATAGGAATGCTCCCGGTGTTTTCTAATCATCGAAAATCAATCCAACTCTCTCTCTCTCATATCCCTTCTTTCTTACATTAGTTTCTTTCTTTCTAACATTGCTTCTAGTGTGTCCTAAGCCAAGACAAGGTGGTCTTCCTTAGGACAAAAGGATTAGAAGTGATTTTAGAAGGCTAAAGAAAAATAGAAAGGAAGGAAAGCAAGCCATTAGAGTTCTTTAGAAGAATTCTGCATTAAGGATCAAAAGTCTTTGGAGCTAAAGTCTTGATCAAGTTTTCGTGTGGATCACCATTGGAGGGCGGACACTTGGACGCCTCGTGGAGATTGTACACTTTGGATTAGCGTTTGAGGTATTCTACTAATTCTGTATTTATTTTATATTATTTGATTGTAATCATTAAGGTGATCTAGGCTTAAAAGGGTTTCATGCATAGGGACTTTATTAAGAAAATTTTAAAATCCCTAGCTTCCGCTGCCCATTATGACATGCTAGAACCCTACAACTAGCAGTAGCGAGTAGGTATCAGTCTGATCCGGGTGAGAACCATTGGAAGGTGGTGAAAACCATCCTTAAGTATTTAAGAAATACTAAGGACCAATGGTTAATCTATGGAGAATCTGACTTAAAACTTGTGGGGTTTACAGACTCTAGTTTTCAGTCAGACCATGATGACAGTAAGAGTATGTCTAGATTTGTGTTTACCCTGAATGGAGGCGCAGTCTGCTGGAAAAGTTCCAAGCAGCATTCAGTAGCCGATTCTGTATGCGAAGCAGAGTATGTTGCTGCATCAGATGCGGCAAAGGAAGCTGTTTGGATCAAGAAGTTTGTAAATCAACTTGGTGTTGCTCCCTCAATCAACGGTCCAGTTCTTTTGTACTGTGACAATACTGGAGCCATTGCACAAGCAAAGGAGCCAAAGTCTCACCACAGGACCAAGCACATTCTGCGTCGCTACCACCTTGTACGAGAGATCGTGGAACGAGGTGACGTCAATCTTCAGAAGATCGATGGAAAGGAGAACCTAGCTGACCCATTCACTAAAGCCCTTTCTGTAAAGGAGTTCGATTATCACAAATCGAAGATGGGTATAAGATACTGTACAAATTGGTTTTAGTCCAAGTGGGAGTTGTTGGGAATTGTGTCCCAAAGCCAATTTATTAGTTGTAAGAAATTGAATTATGTATATGTTTTATTAAAATGAATAAAAATTTATTCTGGCAATTTTCTATTCATCACAAGTGTTGCATCTTCAAATTGAACTTCTGTGTATTGTGATGAAGTCCTTAGGACTAATTTAGTGGATAAAAGAGGTTTTATCATTTAATCCTTAAACTAGTTCGTGACCAAATGACGAGCTGTCAATTGGACGATAGCTATGTCAAGTATAGGTCGTCGTGTGCCATTTAGTTGGTTGTCCTCTTAAACCAAGGAGTGTGGAGACACTGTATGGCATACAGGTGAGATGTAGGAGTACATCGTCACTGAATAGTGACTCACCTGCGTAGCACTCCACTGTCGGGAGTTAGCTCGTAAAACGTATGGGCATAAGTACCCCTTAGACCTGAGACTGTCACGATGATTTGCAAGCAACTCACTGTACTTAGGCACTGGATGACCTGAATTTCTAATTCAGGGATCGGAAGGATGCTGGGTGCAGTCAAGTACTCGCGAAGTCTGTGTATGAGTCAAGATGGGATTGACCGCTTCAGATTTTAGGAGTTGATGTCTCACTGTATTTCAATTCAGTAAAACCTTGGCCAGGGTAAACCAAGTGATAAGTTACTTGATTTGATTAATTGAAATACACTATGAATGACCGGACCCAGAGTTCGACAGTCCACTCTGAGGTCATCTTGAGCATCGAAGGTCATAGGGATGAATTATGCAACAACCATACGTCTAGGTTCTTGAATGTTGCTTTGCATATTTGACCTATCCGGACGTCGGGTATCATTGCTAGATGGTCACCTCGATTAGTGCATGGAGTAGTCCATGTACTACCGGCTTAGTGTTCGAACCTATTGGAGTCACGCACATTAGTCAAGCTAAGTAGGAAGGTCTTGACCCAATTTAATTAAGAATTAAATTATGGGTCATTTGGAATTTGGCTCTGTCTATGTTCATCTAGCACTGAACATGTGGTACATGCTAAATTTCACGGATGAACAACTAATTAAGTCTGTATTTCGGGTCAATCAAGTTTTAATTAATATAATTGAACTTGATCAGGACTCAATTGTTGAGATTGGATTTGATTGGGTCTAAATTAGTGTAATTGGGCTCGATCATGATTTAATTGGGATTTAATTTCATATTTGTTCTGATCTAAGTCGGACTTGGATCGAGCCGAAACTAGACCCAATTGAATCTCCTATGAGTCAGACTCATGTAGAATTTTTTCGGATCAAAAATTTATTCAAATGGGCTGCAAATTTGGTTTAGAACCAAATTGACTAACTTATGATCAAATGGGCTAACCCATTTGTATCACAAGTTGACTTTTCCCATTTAGAGTGGTTGCTGACCGTGAATAAATCCCATGGACCCATGGACCACTCCCTTCACATGGACCCTTAGCACCTTTTTTGTGAGCCGCGACTCACCTGGGATGCATGAAATAGAGCTTCTCTGTTTCACGCGTACGCAACCCTTCCGACCGTCGATTGCGCGGCCAACCGGCCTCCGGCCAGACGGCCGACTGGATCGGAATGTGCGGTTTTGAACCGCCAACATTCCAGTCCAGTTTGATTTTTGAAATCCAGCAATAATTGACATTAATCACTGTTTTATTTCACGGTTGTTTTTGAAACAATCGTTATCAAATTCATTCATATTTGATAATGAATGAATTCAATAACGCTAGACCATTTACGCCTCTTAACTCCTCTCAGCGTTGGCCTATTTGTAGGCCACCGTTTCCTCTCGAATGGAGAGAGAGAGAAAATTTTCTTGGGAAGAAAATGTGAGACAGAGAGATAGGTTGATTCTGTGAAGAAGAAGAAGAGTGAGGAAGGAGTTCCTCTCTCTCTCTGGTGGTTTGGAGTTCGGCCCAGGTCCGGCGTCCTCTCCTCCCTTCCATTCCTCTGTGATCAGGATCAAGAGACGGGTGTCTCTTCGGCCTAGGCGTGCTGTGAACAAACGGGAGAAAGAAACCGAAGAAAGAAAGAAAGAGAAGAAAGAAAGAAATAGGAAGGTCCTTTTTCTAGTTTTCCTTTCTTCCAAGGGTCCTTTTGCAAAAGATTGTTTTGCACGAGTAAAGACATCATCCAACCTTCTTGCGAAGCTTGACGTGCGTGCGAAGTAGAGGGCTTGCAGATCCAGGCCTTGCAGAGCTACCTTCAGGGATCTAGATCCAGATCCAGATTCAAATTACCTCGACCAACTTCCGCTACGGGCTTGAGGTAATTTTACATAAAAGTTAAATTTAATATTTATAATTATTATAAATAAAATAAAATAAAAAATTTAAAACTGATTTTTCATGCCTGGCGTTCGATTTTATCGGACAACTCGGGAAATGTTTCCTTCAGGAATGTGTATGTTGTAGACCTTGAGGATCTTGCCAAACATAACCCATGTTTAGTTGTTAATGAAACTAAGGATAATGATACTAGTTGGTTATGGCGCCGTAAGTTAGGTCATGCAAGCATGGACACAATATCAAAACTAATTAAAAGAGATTCCGTGATAGGTTTGCCAAAACTAAAGTTTGAAAAGAATAAGATATGTGAAGCTTTTCAATATGGCAAACAATCAAGGAACTCCTTTAAATCCATAAATTGTGTCTCTACCTCTAGACCTCTAGAACTACTACACATGGATCTATTCGGACCAACTTGAACCACAAGTCTAGGAGGAAATAAATATGGTCTAGTTATTGTAGATGACTTTTCTAGATATACTTGGGTCATGTTCTTAGCTCATAAAGATCAAGCATTTTCAGTTTTTAAGAAATTTCATAAGGAAGTAACAAATGCTAGAGATACTTCAGTCATAGCTATTAGAAGTGACCATAGAACCGAATTTGAAAATCATTTATTTGATGAGTTTTGTAGTAAAAAGGGAATAACTCATAATTTTTCTGCACCTAGGACTCCACAACAAAATGGAGTTGTAGAAAGGAAAAATAGAACCCTAGAGGAAATGGCTAGAACCATGCTATGTGAAAATAACCTCCCTAAGTACTTTTGGGGAGAAGCCATTAATACCTCATGTCATATACTAAATAAAGTTTTATTGAGACCCATTATAAAGAAAACACCTTATGAACTTTGGAAAAACAGAAAACCAAAGGTAAACTATTTTCATGTCTTTGGATGTAGGTGTTTTGTTCATAATAATGGGAAAGATAATCTAGGTAAATTTGACTCTAAATCTGATGAGAGTATATTTTTGGGGTACTCTATAACTAGTAAAGCCTATAGAGTCTTTAATAAAAGAACCCTTGTTATTGAAGAATCAATACATGTAGTTTTTGATGACTCTAGTGATAATTATTCTAGCAAGAGAGTTGATCTTGATGATGATGCTGAAATACTTGAAGAAAAGATTGATGAGATGACATTACAAGAAGATGAACAAAAATTAATTGGAAATGCATCATCAAGCCAAGAGGCTGTTGTGGATCATGGGCTGACAAAGGCTTGGAGGTATGCTCATGGGCATCCTAAGGATTTAATTTTAGATGATCCATCTCAACCTGTTAGGACTAGAGCATCTCTTAGGAACTTAAATAATCATCTAGCTTTTGTCTCACATTTTGAACCCAAACACATAGAAGAAGCTGAAAAAGATGTAAATTGGATAAATGCAATGCAAGAAGAATTAAACCAATTTACTAGAAACAAGGTATGGAACCTAGTTGAACGACCCTCTGAATATTCAATTATATGTACCAAATGGATATATAAAAATAAACTTGATGAAAATGGAATTGTAATTAGGAATAAGGCTAGACTAGTAGCAAAGGGCTATAATCAAGAAGAAGGTATAGATTTTGATGAAATCTTTGCTCCTGTAGCTAGACTTGAGGCAATCAGACTATTACTAGCATTTGCATGCTCTAAGGATTTCAAATTATTTCAAATGGATGTAAAAAGTGCATTTCTAAATGGGCATATTAATGAGGAGGTGTATGTAGAACAACCTCCTGGTTTTGAAAATCATCAATACCCTAATCATGTGTATAAATTGAACAAAGCACTTTATGGTTTGAAAAAACAAGCACCTAGAGCATGGTATGAAAGACTTAGTAAATTTCTACTAGATCATGAGTTCTCTAGGGGAAATGTAGATACAACACTGTTTTTGAAGAAGAAAAACAAAGATATGTTATTAGTGCAGATTTATGTTGATGATATTATTTTCGGTGCTACTAACAATCGCCTCTGCGAAGAATTTGCTGACTTGATGCAGAGTGAGTTTGGAATGAGCATGATGGGAGAGCTGAACTATTTCCTCGGGCTTCAAATCAAACAATCAAAAGAAGGGATCTTCATCAATCAAGCTAAATACATCAAGGAGACGCTTAAGAAGTTTGATATGGAGGGAAACAAGTCAATCAGCACACCCATGAGCTCATCATGCAAACTAGACCAAGATGAATCAGGTAAATCTGTAGATCAAAAGCTGTATAGAGGTATGATAGGATCTTTATTGTATCTCACTACAAGTAGACCTGATATCATGTTTAGTGTATGCATGTGTGCTAGATATCAGTCTAATCCTAAGGAATCTCATCTTATTGCAGTAAAAAGAATCTTTAAATACCTAATAGGAACAAAAAGTATAGGTTTATGGTATTCTAAAGAATCTAGTCTGAACTTAATAGGATACACAGATTCAGACTTTGCTGGTTGTAAACTTGATAGAAAAAGCACCAGCGGGTCATGTCAATTCCTAGGAGAAAATTTAATTTCATGGTTTAGCAAGAAACAAAACTCGGTTGCATTATCTACTGCTGAAGCTGAATATGTAGCTGCCGGGAGTTGTTGTGCTCAAATCATGTGGATTAAACAACAATTTGAAGACTATGGCATTAAACAGACAAAATTTCCATTAATTGTGATAATACAAGTGCCATTAATCTCACTAAAAATCCAATTCAGCATTCAAGAACTAAACATATTGAGATAAGACATCACTTCATAAGAGATCATGTACTGAATGGTGATGTGACACTTCAATTTGTTTGTACTGATGATCAATTAGCAGATATCTTCATAAAACCCTTGAGTGAAGAGAGATTTAGTGTGCTTAGGAGAGGATTAGGACTGATTGATCCATCCTAGTGATGTTCTCTTCTTGTTCATGGATTTTGATGATTAGATTGTGTTAAAAATAGAGTTTCTCGTCTATGATCATCAAATTAGATCATAACTTAGTGAGTGTCCCTTGATTGGTACGAAAATAGCATAATTTTTAGGTGCGTGCCAGAGTTCGAGTCGACTCAGATACATTTCAGAGTCGGCTCATGACGGGGAGTCGACTCGCACATAGACGGGAGTCGACTCGAGGTCGATGGCAGCATAAGGGGAGTCGACTCGCACATTGACGGGAGTCGACTCGAGGTCGATGGCAGCATAGGGGGAGTCAACTCGCGCATATTTTGGAGTCGACTCGAGGTCGAGTCGACTCGCGACTTACTGGAGTCGACTCGCGGTCGGGATCCGAGTTTTTAACCCTAATCCAAGCGTTTAATCAACACTTCTATTCATCGCCTCCACTGTTCACAAAACCCTAGAGCCGTCTCCTACATCGTCTCCGACCCCGGTTAGAGTTTTTCCGTCGACCTTCTTCCGTCCATTAGGGTTCTACCCCATACCTAGGTCAACCATGCCCCGTAAATCGGTTGTCCCAAGCCGAAAGAGACCCCAACCCGCGAGCGGCACCGAGCGACGGTCCAAAGCTCGGAACGATCCCGTGAGGCCACAACCTCCGGCTCGTTCCCCGCCGAGGCCGGTTCCCTCGCGTCCGTGCGCCGGGAAGGTGGTCTCCACCGGGAGATACGTCAACTTCGACTATCTCTCCCGGAAGGGCTTCACCATAGGAGATAGGTTGAGGGCCCAGGGACTCGAGTTCTTTTGTTCCCTAGATCTCCCCACATACCCAGGTCTAGTTAGGGAGTTCTATGGAACAGTACATAGGGGAAATGGTGGGATAGAGGGGACCGTAGCGGGTGTCCCACTATTTATTTCGGAGGATATCATTGCTCAAATCCTCCATCTTCCCCAAGTAGGGATATCTCCTACTCATCCTGAGGATAGGACTGAGGCCCTTACGGCCATTTTAGGGAGTCCACCCTAGTCCCCACTCGATGAGGTGCCCGCTAGTTCACTGTCAGTTGAAATGCGGCTCCTCTTGAGTATCATCTCTAGGACCCTTTTCCCTAAGACCGGCCGCTTTGATTTTGTATCTAAGAGGGACCTAGCCCTTATGTTCTACATCCTTCAGGATACTCCAATTAACTTCCCCAAACTCATTTACAGATACCTATGTGAGCCACTAGACAGACCTAGGCTCACCCTTCCTTATGGGATGCTATACACTCTTATCTTTAGGGAGTCTGAGATCCCCATTCCTGAGGGAGAACCCTCTCGCGCACTGCGATGGATAGATCGCATGGGTGAGAGAACCCTACACAGGATGGGATTTCATAAGGTAGAGGGAACCTGGGTCAGGAAACCATCCTCCTCCACACCTACCACTAGACGCTCCCCCAGTCCTGATCCAGATTCAGACTTTCCTACCTTTCCCTCCACCTCAGCACCCTCCACCTCAGCCGGACCCTCCTCCTCAGCTCCACCCACTCAACCGATGGAGGTCCGGATTTCTCCTGAGCAGCTCCGGGAGTTGCGGCAGGAGATTGTACGAGATCTTCAGGACGATCTTCTAAGAGAGCTCAGAGGTCCAGCCCCTACCCCCTCTTCTGCATTAGTTTCCTCCCTATCAGCCGTGACCGAGATGACAGCTCATCTGAGGGAGGAGATCTTCAATGTCAGAAGCCTGATACAAGCCCAATTCTCCAACATGAGCGATGTCACAAGCAACACATGGAAGATGCGAGATGACATCCGACACGACATGGGCAGCCTGAATCAGGGGGCCGAGCGCTTGGCGAATGTCTTGATTGCCAAGTTGGACACACTCCAGCAGACTCTTACCGAGCTATCCACGACGCACAGTAGGGCCACCTCGGCCATTATCACCCAGCTAGGGAACGTCACGGACAGGGTCAGTCTCTTAATGGAACAATCCAGACTGAGGGGAGGAGCCACATCCTCCAAGAAGCCCTAGCTTACTTATTGTATTTTGAGTCGACTCCAGAAAAGCATGAGTCGACTCCTGCTACAGCCGAGTCGACTCCAGATCGCGCGAGTCGACTCCGATCCCAACGGAAACATTGTCAGGTTGTGCAGAATGTGCAGAACAGCTAGTAGATTGTGTCTAACGGCTAGTTTCCATGGAAAATGGCTTAAATAGCCATAGAAGACTGTAGCAAAGCAGAGAAGTAACATTTCTTTCAAAGAAAACACAATAACTTCATCTGCCAAAGGGATTTCAGTGGAAAAGAAGGAAGAGAGCCATTAACTCCATTCAACCAACTCTTCCTAGCATTAAAGAAGTCTCCTTCTGCCTTCAAGTCTTCAAGACATTCAAGAGGAGACCCAAAGTTCGAGAAGCCCTCCACTACATCATCATAAACTTGTTTGAGGGCTCTTAACTTTTCTATTATTCATATTGCTGAATATCTGCTTATTTAGAAGCTGTATTTTTCTCTTTGTTCTTTCTATCCATTTGGTCCTTACTTGATTCAATCAGGGGATTGAATCAAGGGTGTAAAGGTTTGTTGGTGAGCCTAGGTTGAAACCAACGTATAAGGGTTTGATTGTGATCCCGAGAAAACAATCGGGTGGTTCTAGTCGGTGAGCCTGGAAAAACCGACCGAGTTCATTGTGACCTCGTAAAACAACAAGTTAGGTTGTGAGCTTGTAAAACAACCGGCTGTAATCCGAGGGGTTATAGTGAACTCCCAAGTGAGGCTTGGGGAGTGGACGTAGGAGCAAGGGTTAGCTCCAAACCACTAAAAAATCTTTGTATTTGTGATTGCCTTGTCATCTCTTACTTTCATTTCATTCACTGCACATAGCATCTAATTAATTAACTTGCAAAAAGTATTAATTAGTTATCCACAGACATTTTAATTGCAATAATTATTTTAAAACCCAATTCACCCCCCCCCCTCTTGGGTTGTCTATCTGGGCAACAAAGATAGAATGAACAAAATGGAGAAAGATGGGCTTATCGGCTCATTGACTTCCGAGTCATATCCAGTTTGCGAGTCCTGTCTTCAAGGAAAAATGGCTAGATTACCCTTTGTAGGACATGGGGAGAGGACCACTGAAATACTTATCCTAGTACATACAGATGTATATGGCCCATTCGATGTGCAAGCCAGGGAACGTTATTCGTACTTCATTACCTTTACCGATGATTATTCACGATATGGGTATGTGTATCTTATGAGACACAAATCTGAATCTTTTGAAAAGTTCAAGGAGTTCAGAAATGAAGTAGAAAAATAAACTGAAAAACCTCTTAAGGCTCTTCGATCAGATCGAGGAGGAGAATACCTTAGTGGAGAATTCTGGAACTATCTCAAGGACAATGGCATAGTCTCACAATGGACACCTCCGGGTACACCTCAACTCAACGGGGTGTCAGAGAGGAGAAATCAGAATCTATTGGATATGGTCCGGTCCATGATGAGCTTCACTAATCTACCAATGTTTCTTTGGGGAGATGCCTTACTTACCACAGTATATCTACTGAATAGAGTTCCCTCTAAATCCGTTCCTACCACACCGTATGAGATATGGCATGGTAAGAAACCAAGTCTTGGTCATCTCAAGATTTGGGGATGTCCGGCCCACGTCAAAAGACTATAGGCGGACAAGCTAGAGGCTAGGACCATAAGTGCTCGTTTTATAGGATATCCTAAAGAGTCATTAGGATACAATTTTTACGTCTCAGAGGATCACAATGTGTTTGTGAGCCGACACGCCATCTTCTTGGAAAACCAGTTTATCCTTGATAGATGCAGTGGGAGGAAAATTGAGCTTGAAGAGAAAGTCTCTAAAAAGCAACGAGTCATGGATCCTATCGAACCCATTCATACAGAGCTAGTACACGATGTCCCTCAACCACCTCGCAGATCTAGTAGGATCTCCCATCCTCCCGATAGATACTTAGGTATACTAGAAGAGGATACCGAGGAAATATTTCTAGTGGGAGATAGGGATCACATACAGGATCCCAAAACCTACAACGAGGCGATATCAGATATCGATTCCGAGAAATGGCTGGAAGCCATGAAGTCAGAGTTAGACTCCATGCATTCTAACCAAGTCTGGACCCTAGTAGATCCACCAAAAGGTATTATACCTATTGGATGCAAATGGATCTACAAAAGGAAGATAGGTTTGGATGGAAAGGTAGAGACCTATAAAGCAAGGCTAGTGGCGAAAGAGTATAGTCAACGTGAAGGCATTGACTATCAGGTGACCTTTTCACCTGTAGCCATGCTAAAATTCATCCGAACATTGCTTGCCATTGCAGCATTTCATGATTATGAAATTTGGCAGATGGATGTGAAAACTGCTTTCCTGAATGAATATCTTGATGAAGACATCTATATGGAACAGCCTTTGGATTTCACTTCCAGTGATGGAGATCACAAGGTCTGCAAGCTACAAAGGTCCATCTATGGACTAAAGCAAGCATCTCAGAGTTGGAACACTCGTTTCAATGACGCAATCAAAACGTTGAATTTCATCAAAAACGAAGAGGAACCGTGTGTTTACAAAAAGGTTAATGGGAGTGCTGTCGTATTTCTCGTACTGTATGTAGACGACATCCTTCTGATAGGAAATGATATTCCCATGCTAACCTCGGTCAAGGTCTGGTTGTCAAAAGAGTTCTTCATGAAAGACCTTGGGGAAGCATCCTATATTTTGGGAATAAAGGTCTATAGAGATAGATCTAAAAGGATGCTTGGCCTATCACAGAAGATGTACATAGAGGAAGTGCTGAAAAGGTTCAGTATGGAAAACTCTAAAAGGGGTCTCTTACCCCTAAGGCATGGAATTCATCTCTCCAAAAAGATGTGCCCCAACACATCTGAAGAGATTCAACGCATGAGCAAGATCCCCTATGCATCAGCAATAGGGAGCCTCATGTATGCCATGCTATGTATACGACCTGATATAGCCCTTGCTGTGAGTGTCACAAGCAGATATCAGTCGAATCTAGGTGAAGAACACTGGACAGCTGTGAAGAATATTCTTAAGTACTTGAGAAGAACTAAAGATTTATTCTTGGTCTTTGGAGGATCATCAGAGGTAAAGGTAGAAGGGTACACAGATTCGGACTTCATGACTGACGTCGATGATAGAAAGTCAACATCTGGATATGTGTTCTTGTGCAATGGTGGTACGGTGAATTGAAAAAGTTCTAAACAATCGATCATTGCTGATTCTACTATGGAAGCTGAATACATCGCCACCTCTGAAGCTGCTAAAGAAGGCTTCTGGTTCAAGAAATTTATTGCAGAGTTGGACGTGATGACATCAGATGCCATAATACTCTACTGCGAAAATAATGGCGCCATAGCTCTTGCTAAGGAGCCAAGGTCTCATCAGAAGTCCAAGCATATAGAGCGGCGCTTCCACCTCATACGCGACTATGTTGAGAAGAAGTATGTCGAGGTGCAGAGAGTAGACTCCGCGGATAATGTGGCAGACCCATTCACTAAGCAGCTGAGTCAGCAAAAGACTGAAGCCCACCTTGAGAAGATGGGCCTAAGATATATGACCAATTGGCTTTAGTGCAAGTGGAAGATTGTTAGATGTATGCCCTAGAAGCCAATCTAGATGACACATTGTTAATTCTAGGGACATAATTTTGTACTTGACTATTTATTATTGAATAAATAAAAGGCATCTTTTTATTCATATTGTTTATGTGTCTATGAATCGTCCAAGAATTAATAAGATGATGATGCATATTCTTAAGAGTTAAGAATTTGAGCCATGCATCATTGGTGATTAATTTCTGAATGCTCCTGATCAATGGATCATCACAAGGATGGTGATCGATCCGATCAGTGCACACATTACTTTCCCTATGGATGGACGAGACTCGAGTCCACAGTGTGGAGACACTGAAGTAATAGTGCAGGTGCTTGTTAGAGAACAAGGGTACTGAGCGTGACCAAGACAAGAAGTCACTTGGATGTCTATCCACTCGTCAGTGACTTGCTTGATGTTGCAGTAGTGTGACTGGTCCTTTGACCTGCGATGCTTCGGCTACTCACAGTGAGATTATTGTATTTTGACTGCACAAATACATGGTCTGTAGCCATATGGGTCCATGCAGTGTAGATTGGCTGCAGTAGGTTCACTGTAGGAGTAGGGTATGCATCTACAAGGAACCTATCGACCTTGATAGATAAGGAGAGATGCTATGTGATTTATAAGACTGAGTTCGTAAGACCTCGGTCGGGGCAGATTGCACAGTGGAGAAAGAGTTCTCCACTCTCGAACTTAAGTCGAATAAATCTTGACATATGACAGACGAAGGGGTTTGACGAGTTATCCATGACCTCCGTCTTGTAGGGATCCACGATAGAAGGACTGTATTACATGATAACTGCACCTAGAGGTTCATCATTCTATTCTGCTGGATAGCCACTACATGCTGCTAGGTGTCACTGGTGGATAGTGGGACTCATAGGAATTATCTTGATGATCGATAAACCCTAATGAGTAGAGTTGGAATCGTTCCGACCCATTGAAAGGAGTTTTCAATGATATTGTGATAGAGATCACAATATATCTCACTACTAGTCAGAGTAGAACCTATGGGGTCACACACACTAGAAGCATTGACCGATCCGATGGTTGAATCGTGATTAGGAATCACAAGTAATCAATTCGATTGATATTCAGTTGAAGAAGGAACAATGGAATTAATTAATTAGACTTAAACACAAATCCTACATCGAGTAGGATTTCTAGAGTCCTAATTGGTTTAGGACTGGGAATCCTAATTGGAGTAGGACTAGGATTCCTACTTGGAGTAGAATTTCTACAATCCTAATTAGATTAGGAGTTTTGAATTAAAATTAGATTCCTACTTGGAGTAGGATTTCTAGAGTCCTAATCGGATTAGGACTTCAGATTCAAATTAAAGTCCTAATTGGATTAGGACTAAAATTAAAATAAGTCCTAATTGGATTAGGATTTCTTAAGTCATAATTAATTATTAATCTAATGAATCAACATGACTCCTAATTGGGTTAGGATTGAAGAGTTCAATTGAGTCATAGTTCATTCAAGTTCTAATTGGATTAGGACAAGCATAGATTGAACCCGGTTGATTCATGATTTGGTTAATCCTAAATTAGATTAGGACTAAACCATGAGAAGGACACCTAATCCTCCTTGGAGGAGGATTAGGTTAACCAAGTAAGAGGGGCATGAGCCCCTCTCCTCTTGATTGGTGCGGCATGAAGAGAGGGGGCCGGCGCCCCCTCTTGGAAATAAGTCAAGGGCTCCTAACTTGTAGGAGCCCTTCATGTCTTTAAAAAGGGAGGTGGGCGGCAGCTAGGGCATGCATTAGAAGCCCTCTCCCCTCCAAGCCGTGGCCTCCCTCTCCTCTCCCTTGGTTCAGCCGCAAGCAAGGAGAAGAAAAGAAGAAGGCCTTGGCGGCCTCCTCCTCCTCCTCTTCCTTCTTCCAACGCAGGGAAAAGAAAAGGCTGTGACTAGCCTTTGGTTCTTCTTCTTCAAAGATCCTTTCTTCTTCTTCCTCCTTCCAAGCATAATCAAGAGTTGATTAAAAGGAAGAAATCAGCCATCAAAGTTATCTCTGCAAGAGAGCTAGTACCCCGGGGAGATAGAAAGCTTGGATCGGTTTTCTGCTTCGTGTGGATACCCGTAGAGGCCGGGCACTTGAACAGCTTCAAGCGAATCTTCATCCAAAACCACGATCATCAGTTTGCGGTGATCATCTACCCGCACAAGGTGTAGATCTGATCTTCTAATGTTATTTAAAAGTTTTTAATCCTTATCTATCTACGAACGGTTTTAAACAACGTTCATGCGAAGAACGGTTGATCCCGCATATGCCTCTTCCTCTGCAACTGAATTTTTAAAATTTTTCTGCGGCATGGGCGGGTTCCCAACACTTAGAATAGGATTCCAACAATCCTAATTAGATTAGGATTTTGAATTCAATTTGGATTCCTACTTAGAATAGGATTCCTAGAAGTCCTAATTGGATTAGAACTTTGGATTCAAATTAGAGTCCTAATTGGCGAAGGATTAAAATTGAATAAATCCTAATTGGATTAGGATTTCTTAAGTCCTAATTAATTATTAATCTAATGAATTAACAAGACTCCTAATTGGATTAGGATTGAAGAGTTCAATTGAGTCAAAATTGATTTAAGTCCTAATTGGATTAGGACTTACCTAGATTAAACCCAAATTGGTTCACCCTTAGTCCAAGCCTAATTAGATTAGGACCTAACCATGAGTGACCTTCCTAATCCTCCTTAGAGGGGATTAGGTTAACCATGAAGGAGCGGCACACGCCCCTCCTCCTTTTCCTTGCTTGGTGCGGCAAACAAGAGGGGCCGGCGCCCCTCTTGGAAGGTTATCAAGGAGCTCCTAATAGTTAGGAGCTCCACTTGCTTATAAAGGGCTATGGGAGGCACCTAGGGCATTGGATTAGAAGCCCTCTCCCTCTCCAATTCATGGCCACCCTTTCTTCCCTTGGTTTTCAGCCGCAAGCAAGGTGAGAAGAAAAGAAAGCTTGGCAGCCATCTTCTTCCCTCCTCCTTGGTTCCAACATAGGGAAAAGGAAGTAGGCTGTAGGGGCTTTGATTCTTCTTCAAACTTCATCCTTCTTCTTCCTCCTCCCAAGCACAATCAAGGGTTGATTCAAAGGGAGGATATCAGCCATTAAAAGAAGTCTCTGCAAGGGAGCTAGCACCCCGGGGAGATAAGGAAGCTTTGATCAGATCTCTACTTCGTGTGGATACCCGTAGAGGCCGGACGCGTGAACGGCTTCAAGCGAACCTTCATCCTAAACCACGAATTTCAGTTTGTGGTGATCATCTACCCGCACAAGGTGAAGATCTGATCTTCATAATTAGTTTAAATTTTTTTTAATTCTAATCTATCTACGAATAGTTATTGAACAACGTTCATAGGATGAACGATTGATCCCGCTTATGCCTCTTCCGCTGCATCTGAATTTTTTTTTAATTTTCTGCGGCATGGGCGGGCTCCCAACAGAGGGCACAGCCACCATGGCTGCTGCCCTAGGACCAAGGAAAAACACCTGTGAAGAGAGAAGAGTCTTCTTCCCTTCTCTCTCATCCACTCCCTTCTTTTGGTCCTTTCACTGGGATCGGCCATCGTCGCCGGCGTGGCAGCGGCCATGGCTGGTGACGACATAGGCCGGTGGTACAAGGGTGGGAGTCGGACCACCCCGACTTCCCTAGATCTGGAGGGATTGAGATATTTGGGGACCTAGTGATGGACCCCATGTTCAGAGTCGACTCTGGTACTTTGGAGTTTCAAGGAACAGTGCTCGAGTCGACTCCTACTGTTCACGAGCCGACTCCCGCAGAAAAAGATAGAAAGATAGAACGATGGATTCTAGACCCTGCTAGCGAGTCGACTCCAAAAGGTTGCGAGTCGACTCCGATGCTTGGCGTGTCGACTTCCAGTTTATCCGAGTCGACTCCCAGAGGAAAACAGTCTGAAAGGCAGAGAATCAGTTTCGAAGACCCTGTGAACGAGTCGACTCCAGATATTCCAAAGTCGTCTCCCAAGTCATCCGAGTCGACTCCTAGTTTGGCCGAGTCGACTCGTGAGAAAAATACAGAAAGTTGGATTTCTGAAACCCTGAGAATGAGCCGACCCCTAAGTGCCCCGAGTCGTCTCCAGCTGTTGGCGAGTCGACTCCAGTTTGGTCCGAGTCGACCCCAGGACAAGGCATGCACTTTAATTCAAATTTGAAACAGTGGCCGAGTCGTCTCCAGTAAAGCGCGAGTTGACTTCAGTAACAGCCGAGTCGACTCCAGATCACGCGAGTCGACTCTGATCCCAACGGATACATTGTCAGAATGTGCAGACAGGTCATAACGACTCTATTCTTATCTCTAACGGCTAGATCTTTGCTCCCATGCCATCCAAAGCTATAAAATCAAGGGAAAAGCAAGGGGAGATGGTAAGCAAGAGGGAGAGAACACATAGGGAAGAGATTTCAAAGAAATTTTAAGAGAAACCTCCCAAAAGCACAAAAGGGCCATTCAAAGCAAAAGAGAGAGAAGAAGAGCATTTCAGTGAATCCCAAGGCTTCCTCTTGATAAGTGCTAAATAATGCATAAACTAATATCTTATTCATAGCACTTATCATTATTTTAATTCAAATATTTTATAAATTCAACTAAAAAATTGTGTTACCTTCATCATTGCATTTTAATAAATTATTAAAGGTAATTCAAGTTTTACTTATTTACTGATTGAGTCTAATATATGCAGGTTGAGTCAAGTTCATTAGGGATTATTCCTGAACCTAAACCACATGCACCCCGCAAATCAAGACCCTCTGATTCAGTCACCTAATTTTCTTTCCACATGATCCAATTCTCCTATTTTAATCTCAAAAATAATAAAATCCCTTCAATTATTTGTCTCTCAGATCTCAAAGCATATCATCATATTTGCACGAATCCCAAAGCTCCATCCACTCCTCCACTTTTCTCTACCAAACAACCCGCTCTCATCCTAGCTTCGAACTTCATCCTCCCGAGTCCCAAACTTCATCATCTCCCAACCGTATCACTCTTATCTTCTCCACGTTCCAACGCCTCCCCATCGTATCTTCATCACGAGTTCATCTTCCTAACGTCTCTCTCTCAACTTCTCTTCATCCCACGTTCCCTTCATTCCGCGTCAACATCCTCATCCTCCCACGTCCAGATCCTCCTCCCCTTCATCCTCATCCTTCCCACGCTCACATCCAAACTTCCCACAGATAGAGTCCAGCTTTCCCAACGTCCTGAGTTCATCTCGCATCCGAATTCCTCTGCATCCAGCTCCCCTGTTCCGATATCCTCCTTATCCCATGGATCAACCATCAGCGATGCATGCCAACGTCTGATTCTTCCCGAACCAAGCCAACGGTAGCATCTTCCGAATCCCCTGTTCCCACTGAATCAAGACTCATCTGTTCCCAAGCCATCTAGAACCAAGTCTAGATTAGTATCTGTTACGGGGGAACTTAGCCACCATGCCCCACGTGACCGGCACGCGTGCCCAGGAAGACTACGGCAGCCCCTTGATCCAGCAATCCGACCCCGAGTCGGACATCTTCGGCTCCGCAGCCCGACCCCGAGTCGGCTGCCCCTTGATCCAGCAATCCGACCCCGAGTCGGACATCTTCGGCTCCGCAGCCCGACCCCGAGTCGGCAGCCCCTTGATCCAGCAATCCGACCCCGAGTCGGACATCTTCGGCTCCGCAGCCCGACCCCGAGTCGGCTGCCCCTTGATCCAGCAATCCGACCCCGAGTCGGACATCTTCGGCTCCGCAGCCCGACCCCGAGTCGGCAGCCCTTTGATCCAGCAATCCGACCCCGAGTCGGACATCTTCGTCTCCGCAGCCCGACCCCGAGTCGGACATCTCTCGACAACGACAGGCTATTCCCCAGAGGCACGCCGCAGCCTCCTGCTCCACTACTCCCTGCAACGGTTGTATCTGGCGCTGCTCCACGATCCCCTGTAACGGCCGTACAAGGCGGAGCTCCACTACGCCCTATCATGGCCGTACCCAGCGCTGCCCCACGATGCCCTGTAACGGCCGTGTCAGTGGCAGCTCCATCGTGCCCCATGATGACGAACCCCCCTGAAAGACCCCCCAGCCTGGTATATATGCGGCTGAGGGGAGAAGGGGGGGGTAAGCGAGAACTTCCAGAGCATTCTCTTACTTGCTACTATTATCTCTCCTTCTCCTCCAATCTCCTCTGACTTGATCGTCGGAGGGCCCCCACTACCCCAGTGGTGGTGCGAGGCTTGCTTGCAGGTTTCCCGGTGGAAGGTGGAGCGCAATCAACACCAACCAAGGCAACTCAAACGGAACCCCGTTCACATCGCTGTGCCAATCGTTCTCGGTTTGGACCACCAGCAACAGTTGGTGCTAGAAGGAGGGCCGAATCTCAGAGCGATCGTAATGGCACGGCGAGGTGGTCGTGGAGCTTCCAATGCCTCCGGTCGCGGGGCCTCTCGCGCCTCCGGCCGGGAGGCCGCTGCGTCTCCAACACATTCTCAGCAACACTCCACCGCTCCACCTCCCATTCAGATGGTCGAAGCCGCTCAGTTCGACCAGTTAGCCCAGCAGGTTCGCACCCTCGCGGAGGCAGTGCAGAACCTGCAGGGTGTGATGTCTCGGGCGCCGCAGCGGGCCCAGGAGCCGCTGCTCCCTGAGCGCTCACCTGTCCTCCTCAACCCGCGCTCCTTCCTCTCCCATGGGGAGGAGCGCCGGCGCGAGGAAGATTCTCGAGCACGGTCCATTCTGCCGGGACCTTCCCATCGGAGCTGCGCGGGGTACGAGAGGCGGGCCCGGGCGCGTTCCCAGACCCCCCAGTCCTCAAGGAACCCGCGCTCCAGTCGGTCCCCCTCTCGGTGCTCCTTGTCTCCCACCCATCGGTCGCGCTCCCTGGACCGGCGGGTGGACGATCTCCACCGATAACTCCAGGTCCTGAAGGGCCACTCCAAAGATCCCTTCGCCGACTTGGAGATCTCCTCCCAGCCGGCGCTTGCCTCGAGGATCCTGCGGACCCCGAATCCGCCGGGGTTTAAAATGCCGGCGATCGAGCCCTATGACGGGGCGGCGGACCCGCGGGATCACGTCGAGAGTTTCAGGACCCTTATGCTCCTCCACGGAGCATCAGATCCTCTCCTCTGCAAGGCCTTCCCGGCGACCCTCCGTGGCCCGGCAAGGGCGTGGTTCGCCGGCTTGGAGGCTAACTCAATCCAGTCCTTCGATCAGTTTACTCGCCTCTTCATCACCCATTTCGCCGTCAGTAGCCGGCGGCGACTGGTCTCCGACTCCCTCTTTGATGTCCGGCAAAACGAGGGAGAAAGCTTGCGGGATTATCTTACCCGCTTCAACAAGGCTACGCTGGAAGTCCGGAACCTGAGCCAGGAGGTGGCTCTTTCAGCCCTGAAGCGTGGCTTCCGAAAGGGCAGACTCACCTTCTCCCTGGACAAACGCCTGCCGCGGAGCTTCCCGGAGCTGTTGTCCCGGGCGAACCAGTATGCGGACGCCGAGGAGGCGGCCGCCCACCGGAGCAAGGAGGCCGCCGAGATCCCTCCAAAGCTCGGAAAGAAAAGGCGAAAAGAGGCACGTCAGAGGAGGAGCCCGACGCCTCAACGTCGGCGCAGAAGCCTGTCGCCGGCGAGGAACCACGGCGCCCTACGCCCTCGTTCTCCGCCCCGACGTTTCAACCGGTACACTCCTCTCCTGACTCCCCGGGCCCAGATCCTCATGAAAATCAAGGGGCGGGAGGACCTTCCGGTCCCGAGACAGATGAAGAAGATTCCTGGGAGGAGGCCCTCTCGGGCGTACTGTGAGTACCACCGGGACCACGGCCACGACACCGAAGACTGCTTCCAGCTTCGGGACGAGATCGAGGCTCTCATCCGCCGAGGGCGTCTCGGTCGATATGTGAACGACCGACGTCCCCCCGCAGACCCGCGTCCGGCCGACCCGGCCCCTCAGGAGCCTCGGGAGCAGAATCGACCCGTCGCGGGCGTGATCCACACTATCACTGGGGGCTGCCCCCGGCCCGAGAGGAACGCAGGGGGCTCGACTGAAGCGTCAGGGGCAGCCGTCGCAAAGAGGCAAAGGGTCGGTAATGTAATCACTTTTTGTGATGAAGATGTAAAGGGGGTTCAGACCCCCCACGATGACGCCATGGTGATCTCCCTCACTATGGCAAACTATGATGTAAGGCGTGTTCTTGTGGATAGTGGAAGCTCAGCTGATATTTTGTTTTACGAGGCCTTCCAAAAGATGAGCTTGTCCAGACAATTGTTGCACAAAACATCCACCCCCCTCATAGGATTCACTGGTGACGCTATCTCGGCCGAAGGTGTCGTTGAGCTGCCTGTGACTGCGGGCGTTGCACCCGCAGAAGCCACGGTGCGGCTCGGGTTCTTGGTCGTCCGTGTTCCCTCGGCCTACAACGCTATCCTCGGACGACCCGGACTGAACGCCCTTTGCGCGGTGGTCTCTACGTACCACTTGCTCATGCGGTTCCCCACGGCGGCCGGGATTGGAGAGGTCCGAGGTGACCAACCGACCGCAAGGCAATGTTTCCTAGCAACTCTCAAAGGAAAGAAGCCCGTAGAAGCCTTAAGCGTCGAGTCCCTCGACGCCAGAGATGAGGTGGCCTTGCGGCACGGGGAGCCGGCCGAGGGTGTGATCGAAGTTCCCCTCGAGGAAGGTCGCCCGGACAGGACGATCCGGGTCGGCGCCAATCTCGACCCGGGAGCTCGGGCCCGGTTGGTGGAATTCCTCCGAGCCAATGTCGATGTGTTTGCCTGGTCGGCGGCCAATGTACCTGGGATCGACCCGGAGGTCATTTCTCACGCCCTCAACGTCGACCCGACCCACCGACCGGTAAAACAGAAGAAGAGACACTGTGCCCCGGATCGGATCCGAGTGGTCGACCAGAAGGTAGACAAGCTCTTGGAGGCAGGATTCATAAGGGAGGTCAGCTACCCCGAATGGCTGGCAAATGTCGTACTTGTCCGGAAGGCGAGCGGAAAGTGGAGGATGTGCGTCGACTACACCGACCTGAATAAGGCATGCCCCAAGGATAGCTTTCCGCTTCTGCGGATAGACCAACTGGTCGACGCGACTTCCGGATATCAGCTGCTGTCTTTCATGGACGCCTTCTCCAGCTACAACCAGATAATGATGGCTCCACAGGACGAGGAGAAAACTGCCTTTATAACAGACCGGGGGCTGTACTGTTACAAGGTAATGCCCTTCGGTCTGAAGAATGCTGGCGCCACTTACCAGCGCCTCGTCAACAAAATCTTCAAAGAGCAAATCGGCCGGAACATGGAGGTGTACGTGGACGATATGCTGGTGAAGAGCCGCCATGCAGACCAGCACATCGCGGATCTGGAGGAGACTTTCGCCACCTTGCGGAAGTTTCGCATGAAGCTGAACCCAGCGAAGTGCGCCTTTGGCGCTTCGGCCGGGAGGTTCCTCGGTTTCATTGTCAACCAGCGGGGGATCGAAGCCAACCCGGACAAAATCAAGGCCATCCAAGATATGTCCCCTCCGACCAAAGTGAAGGAGGTTCAGGAGCTCGCTGGGAGGGTCGCCGCGCTCGGACGATTTGTGGCAAAATCGGCCGAACGCTGCCAACCTTTCTTCAAGGTGTTGAAACGCCCGAAAGACTTCCTCTGGACGGCCGAATGTCAAGCAGCATTCGACCAGCTCAAGGAATACTTGGCGTCTCCTCCCCTGCTGTCCAAGCCGCAAGAAGGGGAGATGCTCTACCTCTATCTGGCGGTCTCCCCAACCGCAGTCAGTGCGGTACTGGTTCGGGAAGAGGCAAAACTCCAGAAGCCTGTGTACTACATCAGCCGGGTCCTACGGGATGCCAAGACGCGGTATACGAAGGCTGAAAAGATCGCCTTCGCGCTGCTGACCGCGACCAGGAGGCTTCGCCCCTATTTCCAGGCCCATTCTGTCACCCTCTTGACCGATCAACCGCTGCGGCAGATCCTCAGCAATCCTGAGAATGCGGGACGGCTGGTGAAGTGGGCAGTAGAACTTGGTGAGTTCGACATCCGCTACCAGCCCCGACCCGCCATCAAGGCCCAGGCGCTCGCGGATTTCCTCGCTGAGTGCACGGCGCAGGAGGCGGAACCTAGGTCGCCGGAAACACCCAGCCTCGACCTCCCGATTTGGACGCTTCACATCGATGGGTCGTCGAACCCCGAAGGTGGAGGGGCCGGGCTGGTCCTTACCAGTCCTGATGGAGTGATAGCCGAGTATGCCTTGAGGTTCGGATTTTCAGTGACCAACAACGAGGCGGAGTACGAGGCCCTAGTCACGGGACTCAAACTCACCAAGGAGCTCGGCATCCGGCGCCTGAAGGTCTTCACCGACTCCCAGCTGGTGGTCGGGCAGGTCCGTGGGGAGTTCGAGGCCCGGAACCCGACCATGCAGAATTACGTCCGGAAGGTGCAAGCACTCATTCCCGACCTCGGCAGTGTCGACATCCAGCAGGTCCCAAGAAGTGAAAATGCCAGGGCCGACAGGTTGTCCCGCTTAGTGGGCGCAGACGCGCACAACTTGTCGAGGGCGATCTACCTGGAGACCCTGGATGCCCCGAGCATCGGCGAGGCTGGAGCGGTGATGGCGATTGATCCGGAGCCGTCTTGGATGGACCCGCTTGTCGCCTACCTCGCCGAAGGGATCCTCCCTGAAGACGAAGATCAAGCTCGGCGACTTATTATGAAGTCCGCCCACTACGTACTCTATGAAGGGAGGCTGTATCGGACCTCGTTCACCGCCCCCCTCTTAAAGTGCCTCCGCCCCTCAGAAGCGGCCTACGTCCTCGGCGAAGTCCACGAAGGCGTTTGCGGATCACACTTGGGGGCTAGGTCCTTGGCGCACAAGATCATGAGGCAAGGCTATTATTGGCCTACCTTGTTGGAGGACTCAGAGGATCATGTACGGAAATGCGACGACTGCCAGCGCCACGCCAACGTCCAGAGAGTCCCTTCTGTCCCCTTGGCGCCAATCACTGCACCCTGGCCCTTCGCCCAGTGGGGAATGGATATCCTCGGACCATTCCCCGTCGCTTCAGCTCAGCGGAAATTTTTGATTGTTGCAATCGACTACTTCACCAAGTGGGTGGAGGCAGAGCCGCTGGCCACTATCACGGAGGCGCAAGTCCGGAAGTTCGTGAAGAAGAACATCATTGTCCGATTTGGGGTACCTCGGATCCTCATCTCGGATAATGGTCGACAGTTCGACAACAAGCATTTCCGTGACTTCTGCGAGGAGTTCGGGATCGAGCATCGGTTCACATCTGTGTCGCATCCCCAAACCAACGGCGAGGCCGAGGTCACAAATCGGACAATCCTCCAAGGAATCAAAGCGCGAATCGGTCGGACGGGGCAAGCTTGGGTCGAAGAACTCGAGAATGTCCTTTGGGCGTATCGGACCACGCATCGGACCCCTACCGGGGAGACGCCTTTCAGCCTAACCTATGGCACGGAAGCCGTTGTCCCCGTGGAGCTCGGACTCCCCTCACCTCGGGTGGCCGCGCACCGACCCGAGGCCAATTCGGAGCAACTCCGAGGGAACCTGGATCTCTTGGAAGAAGCGAGGAAAATGGCGCAGGTTCGGATGGCGATGTATCAGCGGAGGGTGGCCCGATATCACAACTCCAAGGTCCGACCGAAGCTTTTCAGAATCGGAGATCTGGTGCTAAGGCGAGCTAAAGCATCTCAACCTGCGGAAGGTGGGAAGCTAGCGCCAAATTGGGAAGGCCCGTATAGGGCTTGCTGGGTAAACCGACCTGGCTCCTACCAGTTGGAGGCCCTAGATGGTCGAGAAATTCCAAGGAGCTGGAATTCCGCTAACCTGCGGATGTATTACCAGTAGAACGACAATGCCAGAAAGACAGTTCAAAAATGTATAATACTTTTCATTTCAATAATTTCTGGTTACAATGGCGTGCTCGTGTAATTACAAGGAATTCCCAGAGGGGAATTAGGGTGTAAAGAAAGTAAAGAAGAGGTGGAGACTCCGAGGAACTGAAGATCTGGGATCCCGAAACCTCCATCCGAAGCGGCTGCAATCCCACCGGAAGTGGGTGCTTTCAACCGGAGGCGCCATCGACGTCTCACGAAAAAGACGAAGAGCCGGCGCGGATGAAGAAGAAGTGGACGAAGGAGAAGTCCACACTGCTCCTACCCAGAGGCGCCATCCACGCCTCACGAAAAAGACGAGGAGCCGCCGCAGAAGAAGCTCCCGCTGCCTCCAGGGGAACGCCACCTCCAAGGGATATTCCGGTCCTCCCCAGTGTTAGGGGAGAGAAGGAATACAAGGGAGAAGAGCATATGGAGGCGCGGTCCCGGATCAAGCGTCTGGCGCGGAGCTCAATCGGGAGGCTGAACTTCAAGGAGGGGAGACGTGATCCCGGATGAAACGCCTAGAGCGGAGTTCCGCCGGGGAGAACCTCCTTTTTGATCCCAGATGAAACGGCTAGTTGGTGGAAGTCGCGAAGGGCGCGCCTCCCGTTCCTTCGGTAGGGGTCTCTCAACCATGCGCCGGAGAGGAGGCCCACGATCCATGGCAACCTGAACAGCTCCGGCTTGGCAGGCTCCATCGCACCTGCACCTATATTTATAGCCAAACTGCGGCCCCCCGGTCGTTCCGATGCGGGTGGCTCCAATAAATGCGGGCGCATTGAATCCGGAGCCGATCCGGCTCTCGAGGCGTATCTTCCCGCGATTTTCTAAGCGTTATTCTCCTTAATCGCATTCTTTGTGCAGGACACTCCGGGTGGCCTGTACCCCTAGGTCCACATATCTCCGCTCGCGCCCAGGCCGCATCCGCCTCGAAGAACGTGCGTATCGCGGCCGCTTAACTTACACTCCTCGCAAGCAGCAACTGGCGATCCGATTTCCCAGGTAACCCCTCAATTAGCATTTAATGCCCATCTGGTGTTCCCCAGGCGACGCTTGGAGAGGAGGAGAAACACGATCGCAGCTGGCCACGGAGAAATTCCGTCGGGCGGCAAGCGACAGGCGCACGACCAGCGAGCAAAATTTCCCGAGGCTCGGCCCTCGGATGCCAGGCTAACCCGATGATCATCCCGGGAGCAGACTAGCCTGAAGCCCCGACCGGTCGCCTCGGCTTGCGCCAGCCTTGGCCGACCAAGGAGCGGAATTTCCCGAGGCTCGGCCCTCGGATGCCAGGCTAACCCGATGATCATCCCGGGAGCAGACTAGCCTGAAGCCCCGACCGGTCGCCTCGGCTTGCGCCAGCCTTGGCCGACCAACGAGCGGAATCTCCCGAGGCTCGGCCCTCGGATGCCAGGCTAACCCGATGATCATCCCGGGAGCAGACTAGCCTGAAGCCCCGACCGGTCGCCTCGGCTTGCGCCAGCCTTGGCCGACCAACGAGCGAAATCTCCCGAGGCTTGGCCCTCGGATGCCAGGCTAACCCGATGATCATCCCGGGAGCAAACTAGCCTGAAGCCCCGACCGGTCGCCTCGGCTTGCGCCAGCCTTGGCCGACCAACGAGCGGAATTTCCTGAGGCCTAACCCTCGGATGCCTGGCTTAGCGCCGGAAGAAGTTCCTGAGGCCTAACCCTCGAATGCCTGGCTTAGTGCCGGAAGAAGTTCCTGAGGCCTAACCCTCGGATGCCTGGCTTAGCGCCGGAAGAAGTTCCTGAGGCCTAACCCTCGGATGCCTGGCTTAGCGCCGGAAGAATTCCCTGAGGCCTAACCCTCAGATACCTGGCCTAGCGCCAGAAGAATTTCAAGAGTCGGGAGTCAGCGAGACGCTACCAAGAGTTAAAAAGAAGGAAGAACGGCTCCGAGAGCGTCAAAGGAGGAGCAAGCGAACAGTCCGACGGCAATGACGGCAGCGCAAAGGAGAAACTCGAAGATGTCTGTAAAGAGAAAGGCGGACGGAGGAGGGCCCCCGGTTAAATAGGCGGAAAGGTGGGTGACGCCTCGGTGACGCCAGAGGACGCCTGGCTGCCGAAGGGTCGCTCGCGCCCCAAAGGCGAATCGACGCCATTAAGGAAGGATGTCCGCCGAAATCTTCAGACTGCCAGGTCAGCAACAACCGCCATACGCCATAAAGAAGGCGGGGAGCTCGAAGCGCGCGCGCCTCTCCGAGGGATGGCGGCAATCTCGAAGCATCACTCCCTTCACCCGTTCTCCTTCTGGTTCCAGGCTCGGAAGTGGGGGGCTACTGTTACGGGGGAACTTAGCCACCATGCCCCACGTGACCGGCACGCGCGCCCAGGAAGACTACGGCAGCCCCTTGATCCAGCAATCCGACCCCGAGTCGGACATCTTCGGCTCCGCAGCCCGACCCCGAGTCGGCTGCCCCTTGATCCAGCAATCCGACCCCGAGTCGGACATCTTCGGCTCCGCAGCCCGACCCCGAGTCGGCAGCCCCTTGATCCAGCAATCCGACCCCGAGTCGGACATCTTCGGCTCTGCAGCCCGACCCCGAGTCGGCTGCCCCTTGATCCAGCAATCCGACCCCGAGTCGGACATCTTCGGTTCCGCAGCCCGACCCCGAGTCGGCAGCCCCTTGATCCAGCAATCCGACCCCGAGTCGGACATCTTCATCTCCGCAGCCCGACCCCGAGTCGGACATCTCTCGACAACGACAGGCTATTCCCCAGAGGCACGCCGCAGCCTCCTGCTCCACTACTCCCTGCAACGGTTGTATCTGGCGCTGCTCCACGATCCCCTGTAACGGCCGTACAAGGCGGAGCTCCACTACGCCCTGTCATGGCCGTACCCAGCGCTGCCCCACGACGCCCTGTAACGGCCGTGTCAGTGGCAGCTCCATCGTGCCCCACGATGACGAACCCTCCTGAAAGACCCCCCAGCCTGGTATATATGCGGCTGGGGGGAGAAGGGGGGGTAAGCGAGAACTTCCAGAGCATTCTCTTACTTGCTACTATTATCTCTCCTTCTCCTCCAATCTCCTCTGACTTGATCGTCGGAGGGCCCCCACTACCCCAGTGGTGGTGCGAGGCTTGCTTGCAGGTTTTCCGGTGGAAGGTGGAGCGCAATCAACACCAACCAAGGCAACTCAAACGGAACCCCGTTCACACCGCTGTGCCAATCGTTCTCGGTTTGGACCACCAGCAACAGTATCTAAACTTCCCCTCCATTCCGTGTTCATCTTCCACATCATCCCGTTCCTTCCGGGTCCAACAAACAGGGCTCTGTTTCGGAATAGAGCTAAGATCCTCCACGTCTTCCACAGTCCAAACATCTCCTCCGGATCAGCTTCATCCTGAATTCCATGGATTAACAGCATCCCTTCTGTTCGTAAGATCAGCATCCATGGCGCTATCCTTCCGAATTCCGTTGTGATCCCCTTCTTCATTCAAATCCCAGCAAATCTCAGCAAATCTCAGCATCCGTGGGTGAACTTGTGTATCCTTATCTCAGTTCTTCCGCTCCCAGCTATCCACCTACCACCCTTATCCCTTGCTTCAACGGATCAGAACTGCAACAGTCCGCGGATCAAGCTTTCCAACCATCTGCCTCTTCCCAACGCTCGAATCAAATCTTCTACGCGTCGCCCGCTGCCGTGGAACAGAAGCCGTTCCTCCATCCTCATCTTTTCACTCGGGAAGCTTATCCTTCGGATGCTAACAGAGGATAGGGAAGCTATAAAAGGAAGGGAGTTCTCTTCTCTAGGATTCATTCTTCTCTTTTGTTCCATTTTTCTTCCCCCATCAAGCTTGGAGTAAGCCGAATCCCATGAAGTCAAGAGAGAGATTATTTTTGGGTATTCTGGGAATGATTTCCCAGAAGAGTTGAGAGGGAGCCGTTTTCAGTAGAAGCTACACCTGAAGAAGACGTCGAAGAGGTGGAGGTAGCCATGATGGGAGCCCACTGCTGTGCTGCTACTGCCGTCCACCACTGCATGGAAGCCTGATCTCTTCACTAGGGCTGGATGCAACCCTAGCAAAAGGATAAGGGTTTTGTATTTTAATTTTATATTCTTGGAGTTGTATGAAACCTCTTACTTTTAAATGAATATTTTTCTTTCATCTCATATTTAATCTCTGTGACTTTAAATATGATATTCGTACAACTATTTTTCATGATCACTGAGTAAATATAAGATAGTCCATGCTTAAGAAAGATGCGGTGTGCTACCACCTTAGATTAGGGTAGACATTTCATGCCAACTGAAGATGGATTATTCCCAAATTACTTTTATGAGATTTTATTTGAATGCTTATTAGGCTTGTAGCCAATTTGCATGTTAATCCAAGAATAAATTAAAATATAATTAACCCTTGTTCCGATGTTAGTGGTGAATTCCTTGCCCTAGGTTCTCCCAAATTGATATCATTATCAATTACATTTTTATTAAATTTCTTAGTTTAATTTTCTTCACAAACTCTTCCTTTTAAATATTTTTATTTTTAAGAAAACAACTGTACCCCAATCCCTGTGGATCGATATCCGTAATCACTATCCTACCAGATACGTGCTATTGCGTGGTCTTTAAAGTTGACTATCACCTCTCCAACTGTGTGCTGCCTCAGTGATCCTCCACCTCGTGCGAAATCAGAAGAGTGTCAAGTAAAGAAGAAGCCGAGTTCCTTCATCTACAAAATTTGTTTGAGGGCTTCTTCTCTTTACTCTATTTGTTTATATTTATTATATTTGCTTGTTTGAGAAACTTGTATTTGTTTTAAACTCCTATTCTGACATCTTGTAACTTGATTCAATTAAGGAATTGAATCAAGGGGTTAAGGGTTGTTGGTGAGCCAGTGAAAACCAACGTTGTAGGTTGTAGTTGGTAATCTGGGAAAAACTAACTGAGTTGGATTGTGAGCCCGTGAAAACAGCCGGATTGGTTCTAGTCGGTGAGCCTGTGAAAACCGACCGAGTTCGTTGTGATCTCGTGAAAACAACAAATTAGGTGGTGAGCTTGTAAAACAACCGGCTGTAATCTGAGGGATTATAGTAAAATTTCCAAGAGGTCTTGGGGAGTGGATGTAGGTGCTGGGGTGCACCGAACTACTATACATCTTTGTGTTTGTGATGCCTTATCTCTTGTGTTTCATGCCTTACATTCATACTTGATTATGTAATATCTCTAGCTTTGTTTCCTATTGATTTATAAGTGATTGTTTAGAACTTGCTTAGCTTCCACTCCATTCTTACCATTCACATAGATTAAAATTGATCATACAACTATAAGTTAATTTTAGATCAATTGCACCCTAAAGCTATAGTATAATTGTCCTAGCTTAATTTTCCACGGCTTTACTTGTAATTGCCTAAAGCTTAAGTAAATAACATCTTATCATTCCGCTGCATTCCATTCAAAGTAAATTAGGGAACAAAATTTTTAGAAAACCCAATTCACCCCCCGTCTTGGGTTGTCACCTTGGGCAACAATATGTCTCTAAATGTCATATTTGCTCGGAACTTTATTACAAAATTCTTATAATTGCTCTGAATTTTATTGCAAAATTCTTTTAGGCTCAATGGTTTTGTCATCATCAAAAAGGAGGAGATTGTCAATCCTAAAGAATGAATTTTGATGATTACAAAATACTTGAGTTAATGATGTGTACTAATGATGTTGGCTTATTGTGAAGTTCTATAAGTCAAGAAAAATCAGAAAAAATGAAACACTGCAAAATTCTTATCCTTAATTCTTTATAAATACTTTATTGGATATGTTCTAAAAGAAAAATGATCTTAATCCAATCCATGGAGATCAAAGATAAAGACTAAAGAACTCTGTTTGAGACACTTGAGTCGACCCCTAAGCAAAAGGACAAGTTTGAGTTGACTCTTGCACGTCTTCTTCAAGTGGCACAGTCAATGAGTCGACCTCCACAAAATATGAGTCGATCCTTGTATAGTTCAAATTAAACAGAGAGCTTTTATCGCCTAAGACAAGATTTAAAGAGTCGACCCATGTTCCAAATGAGTCGACCCCCGACATTGAAGAGTCTGAAAGTTATTCCTAGGTTCTTCGGTGTTTAGCATGCTGAATTTTTTTTTTTGAAAACCATGGCTGAACCTGATCGGGTTGCCTACGTACCCCATCACAAGGAGGATCAAGCCACACGTAGTTCTTTTAAAATTTCAAAAATACAGCAAAAAAATGAATCAAATAATTTAATTCATGCATGCCTACAAGATCAAATCTAGAAATCAGCACATTAAGAACGCATAAGATTATGCCGGAATCGTTTAAACAATTATGCTAAAACTTTTATGCATGATTAACTATCAGATCTGAAACTTAAGAACTCTATTCCAATTAATCTCTGAATATCCATCGAATGGATTCTGGAGATATCTCCATGAGGAGCCCCAAAAGAGGGTAAAATCTCGAAGAATCGGACCTAGACCTTGACACCATAATAAATGATTAATGCTAGATTAATACCTTTTATGATGGATGAAAGTTGTGAATCTGATTCTTGACTTCACAGCCATGCACACGAATAGCCTCTACGAGAAGTACACACGAAGTCCTGAAGGATCTTCTTCCGCAACAGTGCTAGCAGCTGCAGAACACTTGAAAGCTGAAATCTGCCCGCCGGGATTCAATCAACTCTTGATCAATCGTCTTGAAGTAGATGAAGATGAGGTTTGTAAGGGAAGTAGAGGACTCAGAGATGATCTTGAATCTTCTAGATATTTACCCTGAAAACTCTATCTAAAATGGAGAAGAAGAGGAGGAGGAGGCGGGTGAGGAAGAAGGCTGCAATGGATGCGTTTTCGGTGCCCATGTTTGACCCCTTTTAATGGCCTCCGAATTTTCATTCAAAATTCAAAATTTATCTTCAGAAAATCTCCTTTAGTTGGCACATGCAAAGGAACAGGAACAACCCAAATCAGATCTCAACCAAATCTGATTTAAATTCAAATTTTAAACACATGTGCAAGAGGGGAGGAATTTGAAATCCATGCAACAGAATTTTTCTTCCTCTTGTTGCATATATTTCATTTGAAATTCGAATTTAAATGATTCAGAGGTTCACACGCCAGCTAGGGAAGTTATTTGATGGATGAAATCATTTAATATATTGCTTAATGTTTGAATTCAAATTCAAACAACAAACAATGTCGCCATGTGTCAAGCAATGGGTCCATGCGCCATGCAATAATTTTGGTTTATTTAAAATTCATGAAATCCAATTCCATGTCACCACTAATTGCCACATCATCTGAGCCTAATCCTCTTGGGTTGCACCTAATCAAATTTGGTCAAATCTGGATTAAAACAAAGCAATTTGGTTGAACCCAATCTAATCAGGTCAGACCCTGATTGAGCTCAAATTGAATCCAATTCAATTTTTGGCTCATCCAAACTCAATCAAATTGAATTAATTACTTTGTGTTGGACCTAATCCAATTAGGTAAATCTCCAATTAAGCACAAATTAATTTAAAATTAATTTGATCAGCTTAAGTCTTTTTGGTTCTAACCTAATCCAATCAGGTCAAAACCCTGATTGAGCCCAAAGTTGAAGCCAATTCAATTTGGCTCATCCTTAGCTCAATTACTCAATCAAATTGAGTTTATTAGTTATTTAATTACTAATTAATCCTCCAATAATTACTTTAATTATTTTATAAGATAATTTGCCAATCAAATTGACCAAATTATCCCTGAATGATTCTTAATCATTCATCAGCTTTCTTGATCAATCAGGAATCTTCTATGCGTGTGACCTCATAGGTTCGAACCTAGGCCGGTAGTATAGGAACGACTTTCTACACTAATCGATGTGACCATCTAGCAATGGTACCCGACGTCCGGATAGGCCGAATATATGCGAAGCAAATATTCTGGAACCCTGGACTATGGTTACTGTATAATTCAATCCCTTTGACTCCTAATGCCAGGATGACTTAGAGCTCACTGTCAACTCTATAATTAGTACATCCATTATGTGATTAACTTTAGATATCCCGTGACTCCTCATTGGGATTACCTTGGCCAAAATTTTGCTAAATTAATCACAAGACATTATCTCCTATTTTCAGGAGGGGTTAATTTCATCTTGACTCACAACTGACTATGCAAGTACTTGACTGCACCCAGTGACCTTCCGTCACTGAATTAGAAATTCAGGTAGTCCGGTACCAAAGTACAGTGAGTTGCTTGCTAGTCACAGGTTGTGGCCTCAGATCAGAGGGCCAAACTTATACCCACATCCACTCGGAACATCTCTCGACAGTAGAGCGTTCTGAAATTGGTCACATTCAGTGAAATGTACTCCTACACGTCACCTGTGTGGCATACCAGTGTCTCCACACTCCTTAGTTAAGAGGACAACCAACGTATATGTCACACAATAACCTAATCTCGATATTGCTGTCGTCCTAGTAATAACATATCATTTGGTCGCGAACAAGTTTAAGGAGTCAAAGATAAATCCTCCTTTATCATAACATAAGTCCTAAGTACTTCGTCATATAAGAGTTCATTTGAAGATGAAATGATGAATAATGCCAAATAACATTTTATTAATTCGTCAATTCATTTACAAAATTCAATCATCGATATGCTGACGATTGATATTTAGGATACAAATCCCAACAACTCCCACTTAGCCAAATGCCAATCGGCACAGTATCTAATACCCATCTTCGACTTGTGTTCATCGAACTCTTTGATGCCGAGGACTTTGGTAAATGGGTCGGCTAGATTTTTTTTTATGTCAATCTTCTGAAGATCAATATCATCTCGATCGATGATCTATCGAACCAGGTGGTAGCGACGTAAAATATGCTTGGTCCGCTGATGTGCTTTGGGTTCTCTTGCTTGAGCTATGGCCCCAGTATTGTCACAAAATACAGGCACTGGACCATCAATGGAGGGTGTCACTCCAAGCTCGGTGATGAACTTCCGCAACCATACAGCTCCTTGGCGGCATCAGATGCTGCGATATATTCTGCTTCACATGTAGAATCTGCCACTGTATGCTGCTTGGAACTCTTCCAGCAGATGGCCCTACCCTTAAGAGTGAAGATATATCCTGACATGCTCTTGCTATCATCTTGATCTAACTGAAAACTTGAATCAGTATATCCCTCAAGTTTTAAGTCATAATCACCATAGACAAGCCACTGATCTTTAGTATTTCTCAAATACTTAAGGATGGTTTTTACAACCTTCCAGTGGTTGCTACCTGGATCAGACTGGTATCTGCTCACTACTCCACGGAGTATGCCACGTCTGGTCTAGTACATGTCATGGCATACATTATAGATCCCACTATCGATGCATATGGAATTCTATCCATACTCTCTCTTTATTGAGGGGTTGTCGGACAATCCCTTTTAGAGAGGTTAATTCCATGGCCCATCGGAAGATAGCCTTTCTTGGAATTAATCATACTGAACCTCTTCAGTATAGTATCAATGTATGTGGATAGGGATAATCCAAGCAATCTTCTAGATCTATCTCTATAGATCTTCATCCCTAGGATGTAAGATGCTTCTTCCAAATCCTTCATGGCAAATTGAGATGATAGCCAAACCTTTATTCCTTGTAATGCAGGAATGTCATTTCCGATTAAAAGAATGTCATCCACATACAAAATAAGAAATATAATAACTGAACCATTTGCCCATTTATAAATGCAAGGTTCCTCTTCATTCTTAATGAAGCCATATATTTTGATTATCTTATCAAAACATATATTCCAACTCCGTGAAGCTTGCTTTAATCCATAAATGGATTTTTGAAGCTTGCACACTTTAGACTCATCTGCAGATGTAAAACCTTCAGGTTGTATCATATACACTTCCTCTTCTAAATCTCCATTTAGAAATGTGGTCTTTACATCCATTTGCCAGATTTCATAGTCTAAATGTGCTGCTATCGCAAGCACAATTCGAATGGACTTGAGCATTGCCACAGGAGAAAACATCTCGTCATAGTCAATACCATAATGTTGACGATAACCCTTGGCAACCAGACGGACTTTATAGGTTTCTACCTTTCCATCTGCACCTCGTTTTCTTTTGAATATCCACTTACACCCTATGGGTTTAATTCCTTCGGGTGGGTCAACTAATGTCCAAACATCATTGACCTTCATGGATTTCATTTCGGATTGCATGGCTCCAAGGCATTTATCAGAGTCATACCTCTGCATTGCATCCATATATGTGATCGGATCCTCATCATTTTCATCAAGTTCGATAGGATTCCCATCCCGGACCAAGAAACCGTAGTATCTGTTCGGCTGACGTGGTACTCTACCCGATCGCCTTAATGGTGCATCTAATATGGGTTCTGGATTTGATCTAATCAAATCCGACTCAACTGGTTCAGTAGATGGTGTTGGATCTTCTACATGTTGAACTTCTCTAAGCTCAACATTAGAGCTATTTGTTCCTTCACCAAGGAATTCCTTTTCTAAGAAAATTGCTCTATTGCTTGCGAACAACTTTTGTTCTTCAGCAAAGTAGAAGTAATATCCTTTAGTTTCTTTAGGATAACCAACAAAGAAACATTTGTCAGACTTGGGTTCAAGTTTGTCTGTCTTCAAACGTTTGACGTACGCCGGACACCCCCAAATCCTAAGATGAGAGAGCATTGGCTTACATCCAGTCCACATCTTATGTGGTATTTTATTTACAGATGACGCGCTCGCAAAAATATTTTCGTGAAACTAATCTCCCAAGTATAGGAGAATCGTACAAGTAGTAAAATCTCGGGAGTCCGAGGTCGAATCCTCAAAGAATGAAATATATATAAGATTATTTAGTATAATTTCAAATTAATTAATTCAATAAATTTGTGGATTAAGATGATGTTTTGATTTTCAGAAATTAAAAGTAGAGAACAATATATCAATAAACATAGTTCAATGAAATAAAGATGGTAGGGATCTGGAATCCCCCTTGATGATATTGCATCCAAGAAATAAAATCTATGGTTCTTGATTAAAGATTAACTCACTTAGTGAGTCTAGCATTGTCGTACGCATTCCGACGAATTTCATTCAACTCACTTAGTTGTAATTTTTAAGCTAAACCAGCATCTGACAATTCAAAGTTTAATCTTCTAATGGCCCAATACGATTTATGCTCTATTTCAATAGGTAGATGACATGCTTTTCCATAGACTAGCCGATACGGAGACATACCAAGAATAGTTTTATAAGCAGTACGGTAAGCCCACAATACGTCAAAAAGTTTTAAAGACCAGTCTTTGCGTGATGGATTCACCGTTTTCTCTAAAATTCATTTAATCTCCCGATTGGCTAACTCTACTTGGCCACTAGTCTGCGGGTGATAAGGGGTTGCAATTCTATGAGTGATACCGTACTTTCGTAACAGAATCTCAAAAGGCTTATTGCAAAAATATTTTCCCCCATCACTAATTATAACCTTGGGCATCCCAAACCTAGAAAATATGTGTTCTTTAAGAAAGTTTAAAACTGATTTGTGGTCATTTGTTCGACAAGGCCCAGCTTCTACCCATTTAGACACATACTCAACACCAACTAAAATGTACTCATATCCAAAAGATGGTGGGAATGGGCCCATGAAATCGATGCCCCACATGTCAAAAATTTCAATAGCAGTAATGGGCTGAAGAGGCATCATTTGCCTACGAGTTAGACTCCCAACACGTTGACATGGGTCACATGTCCTACAGAATTCGTGGGCATCTTTAAATAGTGTAGGCCAAAAAAAACCACATTGTAACACCTTAGCTGCCGTTTTCTTAGATGCAAAGTGTCCTCCGCAAGCACTGGCATGACAAAAAGAGAGTACACTATGCTGTTGGGAACCCACCCATGCCGCAGAAAATTAAAAAAATTTCAGATGCAGCGGAAGAGGCATGCGCGGGATCAACTGTTCATCGCATGAACGTTGTTTAAAAATCGTTCGTAGATAGATAAGGATTAAAAACTTTTAAATAACATTAGAAGATCAGATCTTCACCTTGTGCGGGTAGATGATCACCGCAAACTGATGATCGTGGTTTTGGATGAAGGTTCGCTTGAAGCCGTTCAAGTGCCCGGCCTCTACGGGTATCCACACGAAGCAGGAACCGATCCAAACGTTCCAATCTCCCCGGGGCGCTAGCTCCCTTGCAGAGATATGTTTTTGATGACTGATCACCTCCCTTTCAATCAACTCTTGATTGTGCTTGGGAGGAGGAAGAAGAAGGAGGGATCTTGAAGAAGAATCAAAGCACCTTGCAGCCCTTTTCTTTCCCCTGTGTTGGATGAAGCAAAGGAGGAGGGAGGAGGCTGCCGCCAAGCTTTCTTCTTCTCACCTTTTTGCTGATGGCGGCTGAAACCAAGAGGGGAGAAGGGTGGCCATGAGTTGGAGAGGAGGAGGGCTTCACTTATCATTAGGGCACCTCCTTTCAAAGCCTTTTAAAGGCATCTAGGGCTCCTATTTGGTTTAGTCCAAATCATGAATCAATTGGGTTCAATCTATGCTAGTCCTAATCCAATTAGAACTTGAATGAACCATGACTCAATTGAACTCTTCAATCCTAATCTAATTAGGAGTCATCTTGATTCATTGGATTAATAATTAATTGGGACTTAAGAAATCCTAATCCAATTAGGACACTAATTTAAATTCGAAGTCCTAATCCGATTAGGACTCTAGGAATCCTACTCCAAGTAGGAATCCAAATTTAATTCAAAACTCCTAATCCAATTAGGATTGTAGGAATCCTACTCCAAGTAGGAATCCTAGTCCTACTCCAAAAACGATTCCCAGTCCAAGTAGGAATTCCAGTCCAAGTAGGATTCCTAGTCCTAATCCAATTAGGACTCTACGAATCCTACTCCAAGTAGGACTCTTGTTTTAAGTCCAATTAATCAATTCTCTTTGTTCCTTCTTCAACTTATTATCAATCGAATTGATTACTTGTGATTCCTAATCACGATTCAACCATCGGATCGGTCAATGCCTCTAGTGTGTGTGACCCCATAGGTTCTACTCTGACTGGTAGTGAGATATATTGTGAACTCTATCACAATATCATTGAAAACTCCTTTCAATGGGTCGGAACGATTCCAACTCTACTCATTAGGGTTTATCGATCATCAAGAGAATTTCTATGAGTCCCACCATCCACTAGTGACACCTAGCAGCATGTAGTGGCTATCCAGCAGAATAGAATGATGAACCTCTAGGTGCAGTTATCATGTGATACAGTCCTTCTATCGTGGATCCCTACAAGATGGAGGTAATGGATAACTCGTCAAACCTCTTCGTCTGTCATATGTCAAGATTTATTCGACTTAAGTTCGAGAGCGGAGAACTCTTTCTCCACTGTGCAATCTGCCCCGGCCGAGGTCTTACGAACTCAGTCTTATAAATCACATAGGATCTCTCCTTATCTATCAAGATCGATAGATTCCTTATAGGTGCATACCCTACTCCTACAGGAACCTACTGCAGCTATTCTATACTGCATGGACCCATATGGCTAGAGACCATATATATGTGCAGTCAAACTACAATAACCTCACTGTGAGTAGCCAAAGCATCGCAGGTCAAAGGACCAGTCACACTACTGCAACATCAAGCAAGTCACTGACGAGTGGATAGTGTTAGATGTATGCCCTAGAAGCCAATCTGGCTGACACATTGTTAATTCTAGGGACATAATTTTGTACTTGACTATTTATTATTGAATAAATAATAGGCATCTTTTTTATTCATATTGTTATTGTGTCTATGAATCATCCAAGAAATTAATAAGATGATGATGCATATTCTCAAGAGTTGAGAATTTGAGCCATGTATAATTAGTGATTAATTTCTAAACGCTCTTGATCGATGGATCATCACGAGGACGGTGATCGATCCGATGAGATCAGTGCACGGTGCACGCATTACTTTCCCTATGGATGGACGAGACTCGGGTCCAAGGTGTGGAGACACGGAAGTAATAGTGCCGGTGCTTGTTAGAGAACAAGGGTACTGAGCGTGACCAAGACAAGAAGTCACTTGGATGTCTATCCACTCGTCAGTGACTTACTTGATGATGCAGTAGTGTGGCTGGTCCTTTGACCTGCGATGCTTCAGCTACTCACAGTGAGGTTATTGTAGTTTGACTGCACAAATACATGGTCTCTAGCCATATGGGTCCATGCAGTGTAGATTGGCTGCAGTAGGTTCACTGTAGGAGTAGGGTATGCATCTACAAGGAACCTATCGACCTTGATAGATAAGGAGAGATCCTATGTGATTTATAAGACTGAGTTCGTAAGACCTCGGCCGGGGCAGATTGCACAGTGGAAAAAGAGTTCTCCGCTCTCGAACTTAAATCGAATAAATCTTGACATATGACAGACGAAGGGGTTTGACAAGTTATCCATGACCTCCGTCTTGTAGGGATCCACGATAGAAGGACTGTATCACATGATAACTGCACCTAGAGGTTCATCATTCTATTCTGCTGGGTAGCCACTACATGCTGCTAGGTGTCACTGGTGGATGGTGAGACTCACAGAGATTATCTCGATGATCGATAAATCCTGATGAGTAGAGTTGGAATCGTTCCAACCCATTGAAAGGAGTCTTCAATGATATTGTGATAGAGATCGCAATATATCTCACTACCAGTCAGAATAGAACCTATGGGATCACACACACTAGAGGCATTGACCGATCCGATGGTTGAATCATGATTAGGAATCACAAGTAATCAATTCGATTGATAATAAGTTGAAGAAGGAACAAAGGGAATTAATTAATTGGACTTAAAACAAGAGTCCTACTTGGAGTAGGATTCCTAGAGTCCTAATTGGATTAGGACTAGGATTCCTACTTGGACTGGGATTCCTACTTGGACTGGAAATCCTATTTGGAGTAGGAGTAGGATTCCTACTTGGAGTAGGATTCCTACAATCCTAATTGGATTAGGAGTTTTGAATTAAATTTGGATTCCTACTTGGAGTAGGATTCCTAGAGTCCTAATCGGATTAGGACTTCGGATTCAAATTAGAGTCCTAATTGGATTAGGACCAAAATTAAATAAGTCCTAATTGGATTAGGATTTTTTAAGTCCTAATTAATTATTAATCTAATGAATCAACAAGACTCCTAATTGGATTAGGATTGAAGGGTTCAATTGAGTCATGGTTCATTAAGTTCTAATTGGATTAGGACTTACCTAGATTAAACCCAAATTGGTTCACCCTTGGTCCAAGGCTAATTAGATTAGGACCTAACCATGAGTGACCTTCCTAATCCTCCTTAAAGGAGGATTAGGTTAACCATGAAGGAGGGGCACATGCCCCTCCTCCTTTTCCTTGCTTGGTGCGGCAAAGAAGAGGGGTCGGCGCCCCTCTTGGAAGTTTATCAAGGAGCTCCTACAAAGTAGGAACTCCACATGCTATTTAAGAGGAGGCGTGGGGGCTGACCTAGGGCATCATTGAAGCCCTCTCCCTCTTCAATTCGTGGCCTCCTCTTTTGTAGGAGCTCCACATGCTATTTAAGAGGAGGCGTTGTTAGATGTATGCCCTAGAAGCCAATTTTGGTTGACACATTATTAATTCTAGTACATAATTTGTACTTGACTTTATTATTATTGAATAAATGAAAGGCATCTTTTTTATTCATATTATTATTGTGTCTATGAATCGTCCAAGGATTTAATAAGATGATGATGCATATTCTCAAGAGTTGAGAATTTGAGCCATGTATCATTAGTGATTAATTTCTAAACGCTCCTGATCGATGGATCATCACGAGGACGGTGATCGATCCGATGAGATCAGTGCACACATTACTTTCCCTATGGATGGACGAGACTCGAGTCCACGGTGTAGGAACACTGAAGTAATAGTGCAGGTGCTTGTTAGAGAACAAGGGTACTGAGCGTGACCAATACAAGAAGTCACTTGGATGTCTATCCACTCGTCAGTGACTTGCTTGATGTTGCAGTAGTGTGACTGGTCCTTTGACCTACAATGCTTCGGCTACTCACAGTGAGGTTATTGTAGTTTGACTACACACATACATGGTCTCTAGCCATATGGGTCCATGCAGTGTAGATTGGCTGCAGTAGGTTCACTGTAGGAGTAGGGTATGCACCTATAAGGAATCTATCGACCTTGATAGATAAGGAGAGATCCTATGTGATTTATAAGTCTTAGTTCGTAAGACCTCGGCCGGGGCAGATTGCATAGTGAAGAAAGAGTTCTCCGCTCTCGAACTTAAGTCGAATAAATCTTGATATATGACAGACGAAGGGGTTTGACGAGTTATCCATGACCTCCGTCTTGTAGGGATCCACGATAGAAGGACTATATCACATAATAACTGCACCTAGAGGTTTACCATTCTATTCTGCTGGGTAGCCACTACATGCTGCTAGGTGTCACTGGTGGATGGTGGGACTCATAGGGATTATCTCGATGATCGATTAACCCTAATGAGTAGAGTTGGAATCGTTCCAATCTATTGAAAGGAGTTTTCAATGATATTGTGATAGAGATCACAATATATCTCACTACCAGTCAGAATAGAACCTATGGGGTCACACACACTAGAAGTATTGACCGATCCGATGGTTGGAAAGTGATTATGAATCACGAGTAATCAATTCGATTGATAATAAGTTGAAGAAGGAATGGGAATTGATTAATTAGACTTAAAACACGAATCCTACTTCAAGTAGGATTCCTAGAGTCCTAATTGGATTAGGACTGAGAATCCTAATTTGTGTAGGACTGGGATTCCTACTTGGAGTAGGATTCCTACAATTCTAATTAGATTAGGAGATTTGAATTAAAATTGGATTCCTACTTGGAATAGGATTCCTGGAGTCCTAATCGGATTAGGACTTCAGATTCAAATTAGAGTCCTAGTTGGATTAGGACTAAAATTAAATAAGTCCTAATTGGATTAGGATTTCTTAAGTCCTAATTAATTATTAATCTAATGAATCAACATGACTCCTAATTGGGTTAGGATTGAAGAGTTCAATTGAGTCATGGTTCATTCAAGTTCTAATTGGATTAGGACTAGTATAGATTGAACCCAATTGATTCATGATTTGGTTAATCCTAATTAGATTAGGACTAAACCATGAGAAGGACACCTAATCCTCCTTGGAGGAGGATTAGGTTAACTAAGTAAGAGGGGCATAAGCCCCTCTCCTCTTGGTTGGTGCGGCATGAAGAGAGGGAGCCGGCGCCCCCTCTTGGAAATAAGTCAAGGGCTCCTAACTTGTAGGAGCCCTTCATGACTTTAAAAAGGGAGGTGGGCGGCTGACCTAGGGCATCATTAGAAGCCCTCCTCCTCTCCAATTCGTGGCCACCCTTTTCTCCTCTTGGATCAGCCGCAAGCAAGAAGGAAAAGGGCCTTGATAGTCTTCTTCTTCCTCCTTCGTTTGGGATTCAACACAAGGAAAAGGAAAGGCTGCATCTAGCCTTTTGGATCTTCTCCCTTGATCCCTTCATCTTCTTCCTCCTCCCTCTATCATTCAAGAGTTGAAGTAAAGGAAGGTGATCAGCCATCAAAGTAATCTCTGCAAGGGAGCTAGCACCCCGGGGAGATAGAGAGCTTGGATTGGTCCTCTGCATCGTGTGGATACCCGTAGAGGCCGGGCACTTGAACGGCTTCAAAGCGAACCTTCATCCAAAACCACGATCATCAGTTTGCGGTGTTCATCTACCCGCACAAGGTGAAGATCTGATCTTTCTAAAGGTTCTAAAAGTTTTAATTCTTATCTATCTACGAACGGTTTCTTGAAACACGTTCATGCGATGAACGTCGATCCCGCTTATGCCGATTCCGCTGCCATCTGAATTTTTTTGAATTTTCTGCGGCATGGACGGGTTCCCAACAGTGGTATCAGAGCCTAGGCTTCGTAGATTAAGGTAAGAATTAATTATCTAAAGGCATCTTAGATCTGAAAATTGAAGGATTATTTGTGCTGAAAATTTCTGTATGCAGATTTTTCAGGGTTGCTGAATTTTTGCATGCTGATTTTTATGTGATAAGATTATGATTCTAATTACATTGTTAATGAGATTACAAAGTTTAGAATCATGATTAGCATGATCAGCAACCTATGTCATAACATAATCAATTAATTCTCAGATCTGAAAATTATAATTGCTGCATATGGTGATGATCATAGGATTCAAACCCTTTTGGTATTAAATGTAAAGACCTACGATGTGATCTGCAATGTCATGTAATTTTTCAGATGCTTGCATGCATCTTATTTGATGTTTTGAGAGGCCTGCGTGCCTCCTAAAAGAAGATGTAATTTATTATTATTTTTATTTTACATCTGGTTGTATTTCTGTGATGTGATGTACGTCAACGATCAAGTTGAAGACAAGGCATGAGATGAACAGGGTCTAAGCGGTTGATGGCGATTGGATCAAGAGTTGGTCAAGGATCGAATCAAGGAGGCTTGGAACCAATTCTAGAGTTGAAGACCAGTTGATCGATTGACGTGCATGTACTTGTAATATGACCTAATTAGAATCCATGATCATCACCTATTTAAAGTTTAGTTTTACTTAATGCTGCGATTATAACTGCCTGCAATGTGCCGTTTGCATGTGATGTGAATGAGAGTCGGGTAGATAGGTTTACATGTGATGTAGCAAACCCAATGAGACCTAAACTAAAACCTCCTCAATCAAGTCGAGAGTGAACCGACATGAGCAAGTCATATTAGATTAATTGATCTAATTGGTGTCTAGGAAAGCATGAAAGGTGGTTACTTAATTAGGACCTTACTCTCTGAGTAAGGGGAGCCTCCCACCTGCTTACCTGGCCAATTGTTCAATTACCTCCTATGAAGAGCTCAAGTTGCAAACACTAAGACCTGATTAACCAATATTAAGTCAATAGGTCTTCCACTGTAGTAGAGCTGCTAAGGCCTTTCTGATGTTGATTTGTCTCGGCTGGAAACAGTGGTCAAGTTGCATCGGAGGGCTGGACCTCTCTATAAACATGAGATGTTGTAGGGTAAAGGTGGGGTTGGGCACCAATAACTGTTAGGTGAGGGCCCAATGACGACTTTATTCCTACGGTTATACGGTGGGTCTGACTTAACTAAGAAATGGGACCAATAACTGTTAGGTGAGGTCTTCATGGCTTAGAGACCAAGTTGCACTGCAACATGCTTGAGAAGCATTGTACAAGAGTTGTACACTCATCCATCTATGTGTCACCAATAATTGTTAGGTGAGGTGCCATGTAGATTGGTGAGACCGCAGTACCTACTAGAAACCCTAGTCGCGTAGGATTTCCGTTTTCCTACCAAGGGAGTATGAGGAATTCGAGAAAATAGTGGGAGATACATTTGTTTTAAAAGACCTTAGAACAGATTAAAGATCAAGTACAAAAATCTAACTAGAATCTTTACTCTCTGCAGATCATAATGTCAGCCTCAAACCCTTTGACTCGTATTCTTGAGACCAACCGATTGACTGGAACCAATTACAAGGACTGGCTAAGAAACCTCAAAATTGTTTTGAACTGCGAGAAACTGGGCTACATACTCGAAAATGATATCCTTAGACTACCAGCACGTCCTACTGATGATCAGCATGTGACGCATCAAAAGTGGACGGATGATGACATTAGAGTCAAGTGGTATATCATGGCATCCATGTCCAATGAACTACAATGCCAGCATGAAAATATGAAGACTGCTAGGGACATACTGGCACACCTACAAGAGTTGTATGGTGAACAGAGTCGCACAACTCGTTTTGAAGTGTCCAAGAGGCTCTTCAAAACAAAGATGCGCGAGGGGCAGTCCGTCCATGATCACGATCTGACTATGATCAAGGACCTTGAGGAGCTTGAGAAGCTCGGTATGAACATGCACAAGGAATTGCAAGTAGATCTGATCCTTCAATCCCTTCCTGATTCATTTGGACAGTTTATAGTAAACTACCACATGAATAAGATTGAATGCACTAAGACTGAACTAATAAATATGTTGGTAACTGCTGAGGGAGCCTTAAAAGGTTCAAGGGGCAATGTCCTTGCTGCTGAGTTGACTTCTGGTTCCAAGAAAAAGTCTACTTGGAAGAAAAAGAAGCCTGCGAAGAAGCAGAAGAAAGACAAGAAGCTAAAGAAGAAAGTTCAAAAGAAAAAGGCTAATGACAAAGGAAAATGTTTCCACTGCAATGTCGACGGCCACTGGAAGAGGAACTGTCCTTTATACCTCGAGATCCTGAAGAACAAGAAAGGTGGCACACCTTCAGAAGGTATAGACTTGCTCATAATTGAAACTAACCTAACGGTTTCTTCTACTTCTAGTTGGGTTACAGATTCTAGTTCTAGTGCTCATCTGTGCACTACAATGCAGGATCTAAAGGAAAGTAGAAGGCTGGCGGAAGGTGCGGTAACCCTTCGGGTTGGCAACGGAGCAAAAGTCGCTGCTGTGGCTGTGGGCACCTACCATCTGCGACTACCGTCTGCTTTTAGTTTATTACTTAGAGATTACTATTATGTACCTGCTGCTAGCAGAAATTTGATTTCTGTTTCATGTTTAGCACAGGAAGGTCATATTTTTACATTTGACAAAGACTGATGTTCTATTTATTTCAGAAATAAAATATTCGCACGTGGTTTTATGATTGACAGTCTCTATCATTTGTATATGGATGTGTCTGTAAATGTGTCTGAGCAAGAAGTGAATGCCAAAGGATCCAAGAGATCCAGGGACGAGATTAACCAAAAATATTTATGGCACCTCAGGCTTGGCCATATTGGAGAGGACAGAATGAACAAAATGGATAAAGATGGGCTTCTCGGCTCATTGACTTCCGAGTCATATCCAGTTTGCGAGTCCTGTCTTCAAGAAAAAATGGCTAGATTGCCCTTTGTAGGACATGGGGAGAGGACCACTGAAATACTTACCCTGATACACTCAGATGTGTGTGGCCCATTTGATGTGCAAGCCAGGGGACGTTATTCGTACTTCATTATCTTTACCGATGATTATTCATAGTATGGGTATGTGTATCTTATGAGACACAAATCTGAATCTTTTGAAAAGTTCAAATAGTTCAGAAATGAAGTAGAAAAACAAACTGGAAAACCTCTTAAGGCTCTTGGATCAGATCGAGGAGGAGAATACCTTAGTGGAGAATTCCGGGACTATCTCAAAGACAATGGCATGGTCTCACAATGGACTCCTTCGGGTACACCTCAACTCAACGGGGTGTCAGAGAAGAGAAATCGGACTCTATTGGATATGGTCCGGTCCATGATGAGCTTCACTGATTTACCGATGTTTCTTTGGAGAGATGCCTTACTTACCGCAGTATATCTACTTAATAGAGTTTCCTCTAAATCCGTTCCTACCACACCGTATGAGATATGGCATGGTAAGAAACCAAGTCTTGGTCATCTCAAGATTTGGGGATGTCCAGCCCACGTCAAAAGACTACAGGTGGACAAACTAAAGGCTAGGACCATAAGTGCTCGTTTTATAGAATATCCTAAAGAGTCATTAGGATACAATTTTTACGTCTCAGAGGATCACAATGTGTTTGTGAGCCGTCATGCCATCTTCTTGGAAAACCAGTTTATCCTTGATAGAGGCAGTGGGAGGAAAATTGAGCTTGAAGAGAAAGTCTCTGAAAAGCAACGAGTCATGGATCCTATAGAACCCATTAATACAGAGCCAGTACACGATGTCCCTCAACCACCTCGCAGATCTAGTAGGGTCTCCCATCCTCCCGATAGATACTTAGGTATACTAGAAGAGGATACCGAGGAAATGTTCCTAGTGGGAGATAGGGATCACATACAGGATCCCAAAATCTATAACGAGGCGATATCTATTCCGAGAAATGGTTGGAAGCCATGAAATCAGAGTTAGACTCCATGCGTTCCAACCAAGTCTAGACCTTAGTAGATCCACCAGAAGGTATTGTACCTATTAGATGCAAATGGATCTACAAAAGGAAAATAGGTTCGGATGGAAAGGTAGAGACCTTTAAGGCAAGGCTGGTGGCAAAAGGGTATAGTCAATGCAAAGGCATTGACTATCAAGAGACCTTTTCACCTGTAGCCATGCTGAAATCCATCCGAACATTGCTTGCCATTGCAGCATTTCATGATTATGAAATCTGGCAGATGGATGTGAAAACTGCTTTCCTAAATGGATATCTTGAAGAAGATATCTATATAGAACAGCCTCTGGGTTTCACTTCCAGTGATGGAGATCACAAGGTCTGCAAGCTGCAAAGATCCATTTATGGACTAAAGCAAGCATCTCAGAGTTGGAACACTCGTTTCGATGATGCAATCAAAACGTTTGATTTCATCAAAAACGAAGAGGAACCGTGTGTTTACAAAAAGGTTAGTGGGAGTGCTGTCGTATTTCTTGTGCTGTACGTGGATGACATCCTCCTGATAGGGAATGATATTCCCATGCTAACCTCGGTCAAGGTCTGGTTGTCAAAAGAGTTCTCCATGAAATGTTGGGGTATGTGGAGACCATTGGTGATGAAGAGAATTGAAGGAGAATCAATTCTGCATAGTTCTGTCTGGCGGACTGTCAGAGTCGACTCGAGCTACAGTCGAGTCGACTCAGGAACAGTCAAGTCAACTCGGAAACAGTCGAGTCGACCCGGGAGGAGAAAGGCCAGAAGACCGAGAAAACCATGTTTCTGTCTGGACTGTCAGAGTCGACTCGAGCTACAGTCGAGTCGACCCGAGATCGTGCCAGTTTTGTCCAGACGTGCCAGAGTCGACTCGAACCACAGCCGAGTCGACTCGGGCTCGCGGAAAATCGTACGGACGATTTTCCTTTGGTGTTTTTTGGTGGCGTTTCGACGGCTATGATCATCTGAAGGTCTTGAGACTATATATAGGACTCATGAGAGCCCTAGGAGGATAGAGATATTCAAGGATATTTTGAGAGAGACTCTTGTTTTGTGCGGCTAGGATTATAGAGAAGAAGAGGATTGGGATCCTACTTCTTGTGCAAAGGGAATTCTGTGTGAATCTCTTGTAGAGCAATCGCGTGTGATCGTTCGGGTGTGTGCTATCTCTGTAATCTGTTCATCCTAATTGAGATTTGGAGCAGTGGAGGACGTAGGCTACTTGTAGCCGAACCTTGTTACATCTTTGTGTTTGCTTTGCTATTTTCTTCCTATTTCTTCTTTCTTTGGTTTGATAATCCGCTGCGGTGCTCAAGTGTTTTATCCTATTGATACCACGGGGTAATATTTTGCCCTTCGTAGCGGAAGCGAAGCGGTGATCCTTGAGTCCGGTGTCGAGGGAGCGAGAGAGTGCTTATCCGTTTGCTTCTCTCTTTGCTTGTCCGACGTTGGTGGTTGTACCGGTGTGAGTGGGTTCCGGTGCAGGTCGCTGCCAACAAGTGGTATCAGAGCTATTGGTATTCTGCAATGGCGGATGAAGGGAAGTTGCAAATTGAGAAGTTCAATGGCACGAACTTCGGATTTTGGAAGATGCAAATAGAGGATTATCTTTACCAGAAGGATCTCTATTTACCTCTTGGAGGTAGAGCGAAGAAACCAGAGAAGATGTCCGATGAAGACTGGGAGGTCCTCGATCGGAAGACGCTCGGCACCATTAGATTGTCACTTGCATCCCAAGTGGCATTGAACATCAAAAACGAGAAGACGACGATGGAGTTGATGGCAACATTGTCGCGGATGTACGAGAAACCCTCAGCATCAAACAAGGTATTTCTCATGAAGAGGTTGTTTAATCTTCGCATGAAAAATGGCGGCAGCGTAGCAGAATACTTCAACGAGTTCAATGGACTCACGGCCCAGTTGGAGTCAGTGGAGATTAGTTTTGATGATGAGATTCGGGCATTGCTAATCCTCTCCGGACTGCCTGATAGCTGGGAGGGCCTGGTGATGGCGGTGAGCAACTCTTCGGCGACGGGGAAGTTGATCTTTGATGACGTTGTGGGAGTGCTTCTGAGTGAAGAAGCAAGAAGGAAATCTTCTGGAGCTACGGAGTCGTCTGGAAGTGCACTAAACATCTCTAACCGGGGAAGACAAAAGAAAGATGGTCGATTTCGAAGCGACTCGAAGTCGAGATCCAGCAGGTCTCGAGCACCTCAGAACAAGGGAGCGAAGTGCTGGAATTGCGGGAAAACGGGGCATTTTAGGAGGGACTGCAAATCTCCTAAAGGGAAGCAAGGCGACCACACCGAAGGAGTCAGCAAGGATCTGGCAAATCTTGCTGAAAACGATGACATGGATGCCCTCATTCTATCTTTATCTACCGGTGACGAGTCTTGGGTGATAGACTCGGGCGCGTCTTTCTATGCTACATCCCAACGGAAGCTTTTTGGAGGATATGAGAAGGGAGACTTCGGCAAAGTCTACTTAGGGGATGGAGAGCCTTGCACCATACAAGGAAGGGGAAGCGCGGAAGTGAAGTTGATTTCTGGATCTTCACTTGAGCTTGAGGACGTACGGCACGTGCCTCAACTGCAGAGGAATCTGATTTCTGTTGGACAGTTGGCGAGCCAGGGGTACAAGACTATTTTCACAGCTGATCAGTGGAAGATATCCAGGGGTTCGTTGATGGTGGCTAGTGGCAAGAAGGTTGGGACACTTTATATCGCCAACGGCACGGAAAACTCTATTGGAGTTGCTGCAGCAGATGTGGACGCCAAGTTATGGCATTGCAGACTTGGGCACATGAGTTATCAGGGACTGGAGGTGATGCACCAGTTGGGAAAGCTGCAGGGTCTCAGGAGTGTTGAGGTGGACTTCTGTAAGGATTGTATTCTCGGAAAGCAGAAGCGTGTTTCATTCAACAAAGAAGGTAAACCTCGGAAGCAAGAAAAGCTAGATCTCGTGCACACGGACGTGTGGGGGCTTGCACCGGTTACTTCCATTGGTGGATCTCAGTACTATGTTACTTTTATTGATGATGCTACCAGGAAGCTTTGGGTGTTCTTCTTGAAGCACAAGTCAGAGATATTTGGGGTCTTCAGGAGATGGCAGGCAATGGTAGAACTCGAGACAGGAAGGAGGTTAAAATGCCTGAGATCAGACAACGGTGGTGAGTATTGTAGCAGGGAGTTTGAGGACTACTGTGCAGAGGCTGGGATCGTCAGGCAGAGGACAGTTCCAGGGACACCACAACAAAATGGAGTTGCTGAAAGGATGAACAGAACAATTAATATGCGTGCCAGGAGTATGAGGATACATGCTGGATTGCCACAGCAGTTTTGGGCGGAAGCAGTTAACACTGCTGCCTACTTGATCAACAGAGGGCCATCAAAGAAACTTGAATTTGGAATTCCTGAGGAAGCATGGACAGCGAAGAAGATTGATTTGGCGCACTTACGAGTATTCGGTTGTACCAGTTATGTCCATGTTGATTCCAATCAAAGAAGCAAACTAGACGCCAAATCAAAGAAGTGCATTTTCGTTGGATACGGAGGTCAACAGTTTGGGTATCGGTTTTGGGATCCCGAACACAGGAAGATCATTCGTAGTAATGATGTGGTATTTAATGAGAAAATGCAGCAGAGCACTGAATCAGAAACAAAACCTGTTGAGCCGTGTTTTGTAGATCCTGAAGAGGAGTCTACAAATTCTGGTCAGAAGACTCAGTCAGAGCAAGAACCTGAAGTATTGGCACCCTCTCCACAACTAAGAAGGTCCACTCGTAGTACTCATGGGAAGCCTCCTCAAAGGTATGATGGGACTCTTAGTTATTTGCTGCTCACAGATAATGGCGAACCTGAATGCTTCACGGAGGCATTGGAGGTTGATACCAGGAAGGAGTGGGAGTTGGCCATGGATGATGAGATGGAGTCATTGGAGCAGAATCAAACGTGGGATTTGGTGGATCTGCCCAAGGGGAAGAAAGCACTGTCAAACAAATGGGTTTACAGGCTGAAGGAAGAGCAGAATGGGAAGAAACGGTACAAGGCCAGGCTGGTTGTAAAAGGATTTCAGCAGAGAGCAGGTATCGACTTCACGGAGATCTTTTCTCCTGTAGTCAAGATGAGTTCTATTCGGCCGGTGCTGAGCATGGTGGCAGTAGAGAATCTTCACTTAGAGCAGCTTGACGTGAAGACAGCTTTTCTTCACGGAGATCTCGATGAGGAGATATATATGCAGCAGCCGGAGGGATACATTGCAGCTGGCACGGGTGACTTGGTTTGCAAATTGAAGAAAAGCCTCTATGGTTTGAAACAGGCACCCAGGCAATGGTATCTCAAGTTCGATAGTTACATGCTTGAGATAGGATACAGGAGATGTCAGGAGGATCACTGTTGCTACTTCCGAGACTTCGGTACATCTTATATTATCTTGCTATTATATGTTGATGACATGTTAGTTGCAGGAGCTAGCATGCATGAGATTGCAAAATTGAAGCTGAAGCTGTCAAGAAAATTTGCAATGAAGGATCTAGGAGCAGCAAAACAGATCCTTGGGATGCGGATCAGCAGAGATAGGTCTAAACATATCCTCAGACTATCTCAGGCGGAGTACATCAGCCGAGTACTCAAGAGATTCTGCATGGAGGGTGCCAAACCTGTTGGCACACCACTAGGTGCCCACTTAAAGCTTTCAAAAGGACAAAGTCCGAAGACGCGGGTGGAGGAGCTCAATATGTCAAAAATCCCGTATGCATCGGCGGTGGGGAGCTTGATGTACGCTATGGTCTGTACGAGACCTGACATTGCTCAAGCAGTGAGAGTTGTGAGTCGCTTTATGAGCTGCCCAGGCTTGGAGCATTGGCGTGCGGTCAAATGGATACTGAGGTATCTGAGAGGCACGGAGCACATGTCATTGTGCTATGGAGGTTCTGAGATCCGGTTACAGGGCTTTGTGGACTCAGACATGGCAGGGGACTTGGACGGCAGGAGGAGCACGACTGGGTACTTGTTCACCTTGGGCAGTGGAGCCGTCAGTTGGATTTCCAGGTTGCAACCAGTTGTTGCATTGTCGACTACAGAGGCGGAGTATGTGGCAGCCACAGAGGCGTGCAAGGAACTAATATGGCTTCAGGGCTTGATGAAGGAGCTTGGGAAGGAGCAGAAGGATTGCATGTTATATTCAGATAGTCAAAGTGCAATTCATCTGGCAAAGAATTCAGCTTTTCATTCAAGGACGAAGCATATTGACATACGGTACCACTTTGTGAGGTCATTGCTCGAGCAGGGACTCGTCAAGTTGGAGAAGATTCATACAAGTCAGAATCCTGCAGATATGTTGACGAAGGTCGTCACGGTGGAGAAGCTGAGGAGTTGTTCAGCTTCTGCTGGTCTTCATGCTTGAAGACGTTGAGGAGGCATCGTACCTATCTCACTAGGATGATTCAGTTTCAGTGGGAGCACAGAGGAAAGCCAAGTAACAAGAGGATATACCCAAGGTCTCCAAGTGGGAGATTGTTGGGGTATGTGGAGACCATTGGTGATGAAGAGAATTGAAGGAGAATCAATTCTGCATAGTTCTGTCTGGCGGACTGTCAGTGTCGACTCGAGCTACAGTCGAGTCGACTCAGGAATAGTCGAGTCGACTCGAGAACAGTCGAGTCGACCCGGGAGGAGAAAGACCAGAAGACCGAGAAAACCATGTTTCTGTCTGGACTGTCAGAGTCGACTCGAAGCATCGTCGAGTCGACTCGAGCTACAGTCGAGTCGACCCGAGATCATGCCAGTTTTGTCCAGACGTGCCAGAGTCGACTCGAACCACAGCCGAGTCGACTCGGGCTCGCGGAAAATCGTACGGACGATTTTCCTTTGGTGTTTTTTGGTGGCGTTTCGATTGCTATGATCATCTGAAGGTCTTGAGACTATATATAGGACTCATGAGAGCCCTAGGAGGATAGAGATATTCAAGGATATTTTGAGAGAGACTCTTGTTTTGTGCGGCTAGGGTTATAGAGAAGAAGAGGATTGGGATCCTACTTCTTGTTCAAAGGGAATTCTGTGTGAATCTCTGGTAGAGCGATCGCGTGTGATCATTCGGGTGTGTGCTATCTCTGTAATCTGTTCATCCTAATTGAGATTTGGAGCGGTGGAGGACGTAGGCTACTTGTAGCCGAACCTCGTTACATCTTTGTGTTTGCTTTGCTATTTTCTTCCTATTTCTTCTTCCTTTGGTTTGATAATCCGCTGCGGTGCTCAAGTGTTTTACCCTATTGATACCACGGAATAATCTTTTGCCCTTCGTAGTGGAAGCGAAGCGGTGATCCTTGAGTCCGGTGTCGAGGGAGTGAGAGAGTGCTTATCCGTTTGCTTCTCTCTTTGCTTGTCCGACGTTGGTGGTTGTACCGGTGTGAGTGGGTTCCGGTGCAGGTCGCTGCCAACATGAAAGACCTTGGGGAAGCATCCTATATTTTAGAAATAAAGGTCTATAGAGATAGATCTAAAAGGATGCTTGGCCTATCACAGAAAATGTATATAGAGGAAGTGCTGAAAATGTTCAGCATGGAAAACTCTAAAAGGGGTCTCTTACCCCTAAGATATGGAATTCATCTCTCTAAGAAGATGTGCCCCAACACATCTGAAGAGATTCAACGCATGAGCAAGATCCCTTATGCATCGGCAATAGGGAGCCTCATGTATGCCATGTTATGTAAACGACCTGATATAGCCCTAGCTGTGAGTGTCACAAGCAGATATCAGTCGAATCCAAGTGAAGAACACTGGACAGCTGTAAAGAATATTCTTAAGTACTTGAGAAGAACTAAAAATTTATTCTTGGTCTTTGGAGGATCATCAGAGTTAAAGGTAGAAGGGTACACAGATTCAGACTTCATGACTGACGTCGATGATAGAAAGTCAACATCTGGATATGTGTTCTTGTGCAATGGTGATACGGTGAATTGGAAGAGTTCTAAACAACCGATCATTGCTGACTCTACTATGGAAGCTGAATACATCGCCGCATCTGAAGCTGCTAAGGAAAGCTTCTGGTTCAAGAAATTCATTGCAGAATTAGACGTGATGACATCAGATGCCATAACACTCTACTGCGATAATAATGGCGCCATAGCTCTAGCTAAGGAGCCAAGGTCTCATCAGAAGTCCAAGCACATAGAACGGCGCTTCCACCTCATACGCGACTATGTTGAGAAGAAGTATGTCGAAGTCCAGAGAGTAGACTCCGCGGACAACGTGGCAGACCCATTCACTAAGCAGCTAAGTCAACAAAAGACTGAAGCCCACCTTGAGAAGATGGGACTAAGATATATGACTAATTGGCTTTAGTGCAAGTGGGAGATTGTTAGATGTATGCCCTAGAAGCCAATTTTGGCTGACACATTATTAATTCTAGTACATAATTTGTACTTGACTTTATTATTATTGAATAAATGAAAGGCATCTTTTTCATTCATATTATTATTGTGTCTATGAATCGTCCAAGGAATTAATAAGATGATGAAGCATATTCTCAAGAGTTGAGAATTTGAGCCATGTATCATTAGTGATTAATTTCTAAATGCTCCTGATCGATCCGATTAGATCCATGCACACATTACTTTTCCTATGGATGGACGAGACTCGAGTCCACGGTGTAGGAACACTGAAGTAATAGTGCAGGTGCTTGTTAGAGAACAAGGGTACTGAGCGTGACCAATACAAGAAGTCACTTGGATGTCTATCCACTCGTCAGTTACTTGCTTGATGTTGCACTAGTGTGACTGGTCCTTTGACCTACAATACTTCGGCTACTCATAGTGAGGTTATTGTAGTTTGACTGCACACATACATGGTCTCTAGCCATATGGGTCCATGCAGTGTAGATTGGCTGCAGTAGGTTCACTGTAGGAGTAGGGTATGCATCTACAAGGAACCTATCGACCTTAATAGATAAGGAGAGATCCTATGTGATTTATAAGACTGAGTTCGTAAGACCTCGACCGGGGCAGATTGCACAATGGAAAAAGAGTTCTCCGCTCTCGAACTTAAGTCGAATAAATCTTGACATATGACAGACGAAGGGGTTTGACAAGTTATCCATGACCTCCGTCTTGTAGGGATCCACGATAGAAGGACTGTATCACATGATAACTGCACCTAGAGGTTCATCATTCTATTCTGCTGGGTAGCCACTACATGCTGCTAGGTGTCACTGGTGGATGGTGAGACTCACAGAGATTATCTCGATGATCGATAAACCCTGATGAGTAGAGTTGGAATCGTTCCAACCCATTGAAAGGAGTCTTCAATGATATTGTGATAGAGATCGCAATATATCTCACTACCAGTCAGAATAGAACCTATGGGATCACACACACTAGAGGCATTGACCGATCCGATGGTTGGAAAGTGATTATGAATCATGAGTAATCAATTCGATTGATAATAAGTTGAAGAAGGAATGGGAATTGATTAATTAGACTTAAAACACGAATCCTACTTCGAGTAGGATTCCTAGAGTTCTAATTGGATTAGGACTGAAAATCCTAATTGGAGTAGGACTGGGATTCCTACTTGGAGTAGGATTCCTACAATCCTAATTAGATTAGGAGATTTGAATTAAAATTGGATTCCTACTTGGAATAGGATTCCTAGAGTCCTAATCGGATTAGGACTTCGGATTCAAATTAGAGTCCTAGTTGGATTAGGACTAAAATTAAATAAGTCCTAATTGGATTAGAATTTCTTAAGTCCTAATTAATTATTAATCTAATGAATCAACATGACTCCTAATTGGGTTAGAATTGAAGAGTTCAATTGAGTCATGGTTCATTCAAGTTCTAATTGGATTAGGACTAGTATAGATTGAACCCAATTGATTCATGATTTGGTTAATCCTAATTAGATTAGGACTAAACCATGGGAAGGACACCTAATCCTCCTTGGAGGAGGATTAGTTTAACTAAGTAAGAGGGGCATAAGCCCCTCTCCTCTTGGTTGGTGCGGCATGAAGAGAGGGAGCCGGCGCCCCCTCTTGGAAATAAGTCAAGGGCTCCTAACTTGTAGGAGCCCTTAATGACTTTAAAAAGGGAGGTGGGCGGCTGACCTAGGGCATCATTAGAAGCCCTCCTCCTCTCCAATTCGTGGCGACCCTTTTCTCCTCTTGGATCAGCCGCAAGCAAGAAGGAAAAGGGCCTTGATAGTCTTCTTCTTCCTCCTTCATTTGGGATTCAACACAAGAAAAAGGAAAGGCAGCATCTAGCCTTTTGGATCTTCTCCCTTGATCCCTTCATCTTCTTCCTCCTCCCTCTATCATTCAAGAGTTGAAGTAAAGGAAGGTGATCAGCCATCAAAGTAATCTCTGCAAGGGAGCTAGCACCCCGGGGAGATAGAGAGCTTGGATTGGTCCTCTGCTTCGTGTGGATACCCGTAGAGGCCGGGCACTTGAACGGCTTCAAGCGAACCTTCATCCAAAACCACAATCATCAGTTTGCGGTGATCATCTACCCGCACAAGGTGAAGATCTGATCTTCCTAAAGGTTCTAAAAGTTTTAATTCTTATCTATCTACGAACGGTTTCTTGAAACACGTTCATGCGATGAACGTCGATCCCGCTTATGCCGATTCCGCTGCCATCTGAATTTTTTTGAATTTTCTGTGGCATGGGCGGGTTCCCAATGGCGTGGGGGCTGACCTAGGGCATCATTGAAGCCCTCTCCCTCTCCAATTCGTGGCCCCCTCTCCTCTCCTTTCCTTGGTTCAGCCGCAAGCAAAGGAAAAAAAAGAAAGCACATTCAAGAGTTGAAAGAAAGAGAGGAGATCAACCATCAAAGTTATCTCTGCAAGGGAGATAGCACCCCGGGGAGATAGCAAGCTTGGATCAGTTTTCTGTTTCGTGTGGATACCTATAGAGGCCGGGCACTTGAATGGCTTCAAGCGAACCTTCATCCAAAATCACGATCATCAGTTTGCGGTGATCATCTACCCGCACAAGGTGAAGATCTGATCTTCTAATGTTATTTAAAAGCTTTTAATCCTTATCTATCTATGAACGGTTTTTTAAAACAATGTTCATGCGATGAACGGTTGATCCCGCGCATGCCTCTTCCGCTGCATCTTTAATTTTTGAAATTTTTCTGCGGCATGGGCCGGTTCCCAACAGATAGACATCCAAGTGACTTCTTGTCTTGGTCACGCTCAGTACCCTTGTTCTCTAACAAGCACCTGCACTATTACTTCAGTGTCTCCATACCGTGGACTCGAGTCTCGTCCATCCATAGGGAAAGTAATGTGTGCACTGATCTCATCGGATCGATCACTGTCCTCGTGATGATCCATCGATCAGGAGCGTTTAGAAATTAATCACTAATGATACATGGCTCAAATTCTCAACTCTTAAGAATATGCATCATCATCTTATTAATTCCTTGGACGATTCATAGACACAATAACAATATGAATGAAAAAGATGCCTTTCATTTATTCAATAATAAATAGTCAAGTACAAAATTATGTCCCTAGAATTAACAATGTGTCAGCCAGATTGGCTTCTAGGGCATACATCTAATAATCTCCCATAAAGCCAATTGGTCATATATCTTAGGCCCATCTTCTCAAGGTGGGCTTCAGTCTTTTGTTGACTTAGCTTCTTAGTGAATGGGTCTGCCACGTTGTCCGCGGAGTCTACTCTCTGCACCTCGACATACTTCTTCTCAACATAGTCGCGTATGAGGTGGAAACGCCACTCTATATGCTTGGACTTCTGATGAGACCTTGGCTCCTTAGCAAGAGCTATAGCACCATTATTATCGCAGTAGAGTGTTATGGCATCTGATGACATTACATCCAACTCTGCAATGAATTTCTTGAACCAGAAGCCTTCTTTAGCAGCTTCAGAGGCGGCGATGTATTCAGCTTCCATAGTAGAATCAGCAATGATCGGTTGTTTAGAATTTTTCCATTTCACCGTACCACCATTGCACAAGAACACATATCCAGATGTTGACTTTCTATCATCGACGTCAGTCATGAAGTCTGAATCTGTGTACCCTTCTACCTTTAACTCTGATGATCCTCCAAAGACCAAGAATAAATCTTTAGTTCTTCTCAAGTACTTAAGAATATTCTTCACAGCTGTCCAGTGTTCTTCACCTGGATTCGACTGATATCTGCTTGTGACACTCGCAGCAAGGGCTATATCAGGTCGTGTACATAGCATGGCATACATGAGGCTCCCTATTGCCGATGCATAAGGGATCTTGCTTATGCGTTGAATCTCTTCAGATGTGTTGGGGCATATCTTCTTGGAGAGATGAATTCCATGTCTTAGGGGTAAGAGACCCCTTTTAGAGTTTTCCATACTGAACCTTTTCAGCACTTCCTCTATGTACATTTTCTGTGATAGGTCAAGCATCCTTTTAGATCTATCTCTATAGACCTTTATTCCCAAAATATAGGATGCTTCCCCAAGGTCTTTCATGGAGAATTCTTTTGACAACCAGACCTTGACCGAGGTTAGCATGGGAATATCATTCCCTATCAGTAGGATGTTGTCCACGTACAGTACGAGAAATACGACAGCGCTCCCACTAATCTTTTTGTAAACACACGGTTCCTCTTCGTTTTTGATGAAATCAAACGTTTTGATTGCGTCATCGAAACAAGTGTTCCAACTCCGAGATGCTTGCTTTAGTCCATAGATGGACCTTTGCAGCTTGCAGACCTTGTGATCTCCATCACTGGAAGTGAAACCCAAAGGCTGTTCCATATAGATATCTTCATCAAGATATCCATTTAGGAAAGCAGTTTTCACATCCATCTGCCAGATTTCATAATCATGAAATGCTGCAATGGCAAGCAATGTTCGGATGGATTTTAGCATGGCTACAGGTGAAAAGGTCTCCTGATAGTCAATGCCTTCGCGCTGACTATACCCTTTCGCCACAAGCCTTGCCTTATAGGTCTCTACCTCTCCATCCGAACCTATCTTCCTTTTGTAGATCCATTTGCATCCAATAGGTACAATACCTTCTGGTGGGTCTACTAAGGTCCAGACTTGGTTGGAATGCATGGAGTCTAACTTTGATTTCATAGCTTCCAACCATTTCTCGGAATCGATATCAGATATCGCCTCGTTGTAGGTTTTGGGATCCTGTATGTGATCCCTATCTCCCGCTAGGAACATTTTCTCGGTATCCTCTTCTATTATACCTAAGTATCTATCGGGAGGATGGGAGACCCTACTAGATCTACGAGGTGGTCGAGGGACATCGTGTACTGGCTCTTTATGAATGGGTTCAATAGGATCCATGACTCGTTGCTTTTCAGAGACTTTCTCTTCAAGCTCAATTTTCCTCCCACTGCCTCTATCAAGGATAAACTGATTTTCCAAGAAGATAGCATGACGGCTCACAAACACATTGTGATCCTCTGAGATGTAAAAATTGTATCCTAATGACTCTTTAGGATATCCTATAAAACGAGCACTTATGGTCCTAGCCTCTAACTTGTCTGTCTGTAGTCTCTTGACGTGGGCCGGACATCCCCAAATCTTGAGATGACCAAGACTTGGTTTCTTACCATGCCATATCTCATACGGTGTGGTAGGAATGGATTTAGAGGGAACTCTATTCAGTAGATATACTGCGGTAAGTAAGGCATCTCTCCAAAGAAACATAGGTAAATCAGTGAAGCTCATCATAGACCTGACCATATCCAATAGGGTCCGATTCCTCCTCTCTGACACCCCGTTGAGTTGAGGTGTACCCGAAGGTGTCCACTGTGAGACTATGCCGTTTTCCTTGAGATAGTTCCGAAATTCCCCACTAAGGTATTCTCCTTCTCGATCTGATCGAAGAGCCTTAAGAGATTTTCCAGTTTGTTTTTCTACTTCATTCTTGAACTCTTTGAACTTTTCAAAAAATTCAGACTTGTGTCTCATAAGATACACATACCCATACCGTGAATAATCTTCGGTAAAGGTAATGAAGAAAGAATAACGTCCCCTGGCTAGCACATCGAATGGGCCACATACGTATGTATGTACTAGGGTAAGTATTTCAGTGGTCCTCTCCCCATGTCCTACAAAGGGCAGTCTAGCCATTTTTTTCTGAAGACAGGACTCGCAAACTGGATATGACTCGGAAGTCAATGAGCCGAGAAGCCCATCTTTATCCATTTTGTTCATCCTATCCTCTCCAATATGGCCAAGTCTGAGGTGCCACAAATATTTTTGGTTTATCTCATCTCTGGATCTTTTGGATCCTTTGGCACTCACTTCTTGCTCGGTAACATTCACAGATACATCCATATGTAAATGATAGAGACTGTCGATCATGAAACCACGTGCAACTATTTTATTTCTAAAATAAATAGAACAGCAGTCTTTGTCAAATGTAAAAACATGACCTTCCTGTGCTAGACATGAAACAGAAATCAAATTTCTGCTAGCAGCAGGTACATAATAGCAGTCTCTAAGTAATAAACTAAATGCAGACGGTAGTCGCAGATGGTAGGTGCCCACAGCCACAGCAGCAACTTTTGCCCCGTTGCCAACCCGAAGGGTTACCGCACCTTCCGCCAGCCTTCTACTTTCCTTTAGACCCTGCATGGTAGTGCACAAATGAGCACTAGAACCAGAATCTATAACCCAACTAGAAGTAGAAGAAACCGTTAGATTAGTTTCAATAATGAGCAAGTCTATACCTTCTGAAGGTATGTCACCTTTCTTGTTCTTCAGGCTCTAGAGGTATGAAGGATAGTTTCTCTTTCAGTGGCCATCGACATTGCAGTGGAAACATTTTCCTTTGTCGTTAGCCCTTTTCTTTTGAACTTCCTTCTTTGGCTTCTTGTCCTTTTTCTGCTTCTTAGCAGGCTTCTTTTTCTTCCAAGTAGACTTTCTCTTGGAACCAGAAGTCAACTCAGCAGCAAGGACATTGCCCCTTGAACCTTTCAAGGCTCCCTCAGCAGTTACCAACATGTTTATTAGTTCAGTCTTAGTGCATTCAATCTTATTCATGTGGTAGTTTATTATAAACTGACCAAATGAATCAGGAAGTGACTGTAGGATCAAATCCACTTGTAATTCCTTGTGCATGTCCATACCGAGCTTCTCAAGCTCCTCCAGATCTTTGATCATAGTCAGACCGTAATCATGGACAGACTGCCCCTCGCGCATCTTTGTTTTGAAAAGCCTCTTGGACACTTCAAAACGAGCTGTGCGACTCTGCTCACCATACAACTCTTGCAGGTGTGCGAGTATGACCCTAGCAGTCTTCATATTTTCATGTTGGTATTGTAGTTCATTGGACATGGATGCCATGATATAGCACTTGACCCTAGTGTCATCGTCTGTCCACTTCTCATGCGTCGTACGCTGATCAGCGGTCGGACGTGCTGGTAATGCGGGGATGTCATTCTCGAGCACATAGCCTATTTTCTCGCAGTCCAAAACAATTTTGAGGTTTCTAAGCCAGTCCTTGTAATTGGTTCCGGTCAGTCGGTTGGTCTCAAGAATACGGGTCAAAGGGTTTGAAGCTGACATTGTATCTGCAGAGAGTAAAGATTCTAGTTAGACTTTTGTACTTGATCCTAATCTGTTCTAAGGTCTTTTAGAATAAATGTAACTCCCACTATTTTCTCGAATTCCTCACACTCTCCTGGTAGGAAAACGGAAATCCTACGCGACTAGGGTTTCTAGTAGGTACTGCGGTCTCACCAATTTACATGCCACCTCACCTAACAGTTATTGGTGACACATAGATTGATGAATGTACAACTCTTGTACAATGCTTCTCAAGCATGTTGCAGTGTAACTTGGTCTCTAAGCCATGAAAACCTCACCTAACAGTTATTGGTCCCATTTCTTAGTTAAGTCAGACCCACCGTATAACCGTAGGAATAAAGTCGTCATTGGGTCCTCACCTAACAGTTATTGGTGCCCAACCCCACCTTTACCCTACAACATCTCATGTCTATAGAGAGGTCCAGCCCCCCGATGCAACTTGACCACTGTGTCCAGCCGAGACAAATCAACATCAGAAAGGCCTTAGCAGCTCTACTACAGTGGAAGACCTATTGACTTAATATTGGTTAATCAGGTCTTAGTGTTTGCAACTTGAGCTCTTCATAAGAGGTAATCGAACAATTGGCCAGGTAAGCAGGTGGGAGGCCCCCCTTACTCAGAGAGTAAGGTCCTAATTAAGTAACCACCTTTCATGCTTTCCTAAACACCAATTAGATCAATTAATCTAATATGACTTGCTCATGTCGGTTCACTCTCGACTTGATTGAGGAGGTTTTGATTTAGGTCTCAATTAGGTTTGCTACATCACATGTAAACCTATCTACCCGACTCACATTCACATCACATACAAACGGCACATTGCAGGCAGTTATAATTGCAGCAATAATTAAAGCTAAACTTTAAATAGGTGATGATCATGGATTCTAGTTAGGTCGTATTACAAGCACATGCACGTTAATCGATCAACTGGTTTTCAACTCTTGAATTGGTTTCAAGCCTCCTTGATCCGATCCTTGACCAACTCTTGATCCAATCGCCATCAACCGCTTAGACCCCTGCTCATCTCATGCATCATCTTCGACTTGATCGTTGACGTACATCACATCACAAAAATACAACCAGATGTAAAATAAAAATAAAAATAAATTACATCTCCTTTTAGGAGGCACGCAGGCCTCTCAAAACATCAAATAAGATGCATGCAAGCATCTGAAAAATTACATGACATTGCAGATCACATCGCAGGTCTTTACATTTAATACCAAAAGGGTTTAAATCCTACGATCATCACCACATGCAGCAATTATAATTTTCAGATCTGAAAACTAACTGATTATATCAGGACATAGGTTGCTGATCATGCTAATCATGATTCTAAACTTGGTAATCTCATTAACAACGCAATTAGAATCATCATTTTATCACATAAAAATCAGCATGCAAAAATCAGCACCCCTGAAAAATCTGCATGCAGAAATTTTCAGCATGCATGATCATTCAATTTTCAGATCTAATAAGCCTTTAGATAATTAATTCTTACCTTAATCTATGAAGCCTAGGCTCTGATACCACTGTTGGGAACCCGCCCATGCCGCTGATATTTCAAAAAAAATTCAGATGGCAGCGGAATCGGCATAAGCGGGATCGACGTTCATCGCATGAACGTTGTTTCATGAACCGTTCGTAGTTAGGCAAGAATTAAAAACTTTTAAATTCATTAGAAGATCAGATCTTCACCTTGTGTGGGTAGATGATCACCGCCAACTGAAGTTCGTGGTTTAGGATGAAGGTTCGCTTGAAGCCGTTCAAGTGTCCGGCCTCTATGGGTATCCACATGAAGCAGTGATCCGATCAAAGCTCTCTTGTCTTCCCGGGGTGCTAGCTCCCTTGCAAAGACTTCTTTTGATGGCTGATTTCCTCCCTTTCAATCAACCCTTGATTGTGCTTGGGAGGAGGAAGAAGAAGGATGAACTCAAGGAAGAAGAACACAGCCTTTCTTTATCCTGCGTTGGAAGAAGGATTGGAGGAAGAGGAGGCGGACAAGGCTCTCTTCTTTTCTTCTTCTTGTTGGCGGCTGAACCAAGGGAAAGGGAGAGGGTGGCGGCAGCAAGGAGAGGAGAGAGCACATATTCTATGCCCTAGGTGCCGCCCACAAGTCCCTTTTTATAGACATGTGGAGCTCCTAACATTTAGGAGCTCTTGATGTCTTTCCTAAGAGGGGGCGCCGTCTCTTCTCCCTTCTCCATGTGGAATGGGGAGGGGCTTATCCCCTTCCTCATGGTAAATCCTAATCCATATTAGGTAGGGATTGGAATGCCCTAATATGGTCAAGCCCTAATCCAATTAGGCTTAGCCCAAGGGTGAACTAATTTGGATCCAATCTAGGTAAGTCCTAATCCAATTAGAACTTAAATTAATTTTGACTCAGTTGAACTCTTCAATCCTAATCCAATTAGGAGTCTTATTGATTCATTAGATTAATAATTAATTGTGACTTAAGAAACCCTAATCCAAATTAGGACATATTTAATTTTAGTCCTAATCCAATTAGGACTCTATTTGAATCCGAAGTCCTAATCCGATTAGGACTCTAGGAATCCTACTTCAAGTAGGAATCCAATTTTGATTCAAAACTTCTAATCTTATTAGGATTGCAGGAATCCTATTCTAAGTAGGAATCCCAGTCCTACTCCAACTAGAATTCCCAGTCCTAATCCAATTAGGACTCTAGGAATCCTACTCGAAGTAGGACTCTTGTTTCAAGTCCAATTAATTAATTCCCTTTCCTTCTTCAACTTCTTATCAATCGAATTGATTACTCGTGATTCATAATCACTTTTCAACCATCGGATCGGTCAATACTTCTAGTGTGTGTGACCCCATAGGTTCTATTCTGACTGGTAGTGAGATATATTGTGATCTCTATCACTATATCATTGAAAACTCCTTTCAATGGGTTGGAACGATTCCAACTCAACTCATTAGGGTTTATCGATCATCGAGATAATCCCTGTGAGTCCCACCATCCACTAGTGACACCTAGCAGCATGTAGTGGCTACCTAAAAGAATGGAATGATGAACCTCTAGGTGCAGTTAACGTGTGATGCAGTCCTACTATCGTGGATCCCTACAGGACGGAGGTCATGGACAACTCGTCAAACCCCATCGTCTGTCATATGTCAAAATTTATTCGACTCGAGTTCGATAGTGGAAAACTCTTTCTCCACTTTATATTACTGCCCTGGCCAAGGTCTTAGAACTCAGTCTAACAAATCACATAGGATCACTCCTCTTCTATCAAGGTCGATAGATTCCATGTAAGTGCATACCCTACTCCTACAGTGAACTTACTGCAGCCAATCTACACTACAAGGACCCATATGACTAGAGACCATGTATACGTGTAGTCAAACTACAATAACCTCACTGTGAGTAGCTGAAGCACCTCAGGTTAAAGGACCAGTCATACTACTGCAACATCAAGCAAGTCACTAACGAGTAGATAGACATCCAAGTGACTTCTTGTCTTGGTCACGCTCAGTACCCTTGTTCTCTAACAAGCACCTGCACTATCACTTCAGTGTCCCTACACTGTAGACTCAAGTCTCGTCCATCCAGAAGGAAAGTGATCTGTGCACTGATCGGATCGATCACCGTCCTCGTGATGATCCATTGATCAGGAGCATTTAGAAATTAATCACCAATGATACATGGCTCAAATTCTCAACTCTTGAGAATATGTATCATCATCTTATTAATTTCTTGGATGATTCATAGACACATAAATAATATGAATGAAAAGATGCCTTTTATTTATCCAATAATAAATAGTCAAGTACCAAATTATGTCCTAGAATTAATAATGTGCCAGCCAGATTGGTTTCTAGGGCATACATCTAACAATCTCCCACTTGCACTAAAGCCAATCAGTCATATATCCAAGCCCCATCTTCTCAAGGTGGGCTTCAGTCTTTTGCTGACTTAGCTGCTTAGTGAACGGGTCTGCCACGTTATCCGTGGAGTCTACTCTCTGCACCTCTACATATTTCTTCTCAACATAGTCGCGTATGAGATGGAAGCGCCACTCTATATGCTTAGACTTCTGATGAGACCTTGGCTCCTTAGCAAGGGCTATGGCGCCATTATTATCGCAGTAGAGTGTTATGGCAACTGATGTCATCACGTCCAACTCTGCAATGAATTTTTTGAACCAGAAGCCTTCCTTAGCAGCTTCAGAGGCGGCGATGTATTCAGCTTCCATAGTAGAATCAGCAATGATCGGTTGTTTAAAACTCTTCCAATTCACCGTACCACCATTACACAAGAACACATATCCAGATGTTGACTTCCTATCATCGACATCAGTCATGAAATCTAAATCTGTGTATCCTTCTACCTTTAACTCTGATGATCCTCCAAAAACCAAGAATAAATCTTTAGTTCTTCTCAAGTACTTAAGAATATTCTTCACAACTGTCCAGTGTTCTTCACCTGGATTCGACTGATATCTGCTTGTGACACTCACAGCAAGAGCTATATCAGGTCGTGTACATAGCATGGCATACATGAGGCTTCCTATTGCCGATGCATAGGGAATCTTGCTCATGCGTTGAAGAGTTCTAAGGGGCACATCTTCTTGGAGAGATGAATTCTATGCCTAAGGGGTAAGAGACCCCTCTTGGAGTTTTCCATGCTGAACCTCTTCAGCACCTCCTCTATGTACATCTTCTGTGAAAGGACAAGCATCCTTTTAGATCTATCTCTATAGACCTTTATTCCCAAAATATAGGATGCTTCCCCAAGGTCTTTCATGGAGAATTCTTTTGACAACCAGACCTTGACCGAGGTTAGCATGGGAATATCATTCCCTATCAGTAGGATGTCGTCCACGTACAGTACGAGAAATACGACAGCGCTCCCACTAACCTTTTTGTAAACACACGGTTTCTCTTCGTTTTTGATGAAATCAAACGTTTTGATTGCGTCATCGAAATGAGTGTTCCAACTCCGAGATGCTTGCTTTAGTCCATAGATGGACCTTTGCAGCTTGCAGACCTTGTGATCTCCATCACTGAAAGTGAAACCCAAAGGCTGTTCCATATAGATATCTTCATCAAGATATCCATTCAGGAAAGCAGTTTTCACATCCATCTGCCAGATTTCATAATCATGAAATGCTGCAATGGCAAGCAATGTTCGGATGGATTTTAGCATGGCAACAGGTGAAAAGGTCTCCTAATAGTCAATGCCTTCGCGCTGATTATACCCTTTCGCCACAAGCCTTGCCTTATAGGTCTCTACCTCTCCATCCGAACCTATCTTCCTTTTGTAGATCCATTTGCATCCAATAGGTACAATACCTTCTGGTGGGTCTACTAAGGTCCAGACTTGATTGGAATGCATGGAGTCTAACTCTGATTTTATAGCTTCCAACCATTTCTCAGAATCGATATCAGATATCGCCTCGTTGTAGGTTTTGGGATCCTGTATGTGATCCCTATCTCCCACTAGGAATATTTCCTCAGTATCCTCTTCTATTATACCTAAGTATCTATCGAGAGGATGGGAGACCCTACTAGATCTACGAGGTGGTCGAGGGACATCGTGTACTAGCTCTGTATGAATGGGTTCAATAGGATCCATGACTCGTTGCTTTTCAGAGACTTTCTCTTCAAGCTCAATTTTCCTCCCACTGCCTCTATCAAGGATAAACTGATTTTCCAAGAAGATGGCATGACGGCTCACAAACACATTGTGATCCTCTGAGATGTAAAAATTATATCCTAATGACTCTTTAGGATATCCTATAAAATGAGCACTTATGGTCCTAGCCTCTAACTTGTCTACCTGTAGTCTCTTGACGTGGGCCGGACATCCCCAAATCTTGAGATGACCAAGACTTGGTTTCTTACCATGCCATATCTCATACGGTGTGGTAGGAATGGATTTAGAGGGAACTCTATTCAGTAGATATACTGCGGTAAGTAAGGCATCTCCCCAAAGAAACATAGGTAAATCAGTGAAGCTCATCATGGACCTGACCATATCCAATAGGATCCGATTCCTCCTCTCTGACACCCCGTTGAGTTGAGGTGTACCCGGAGGTGTCCATTGTGAGACTATGCCGTTTTCCTTGAGATAGTCTCGGAATTTCTCACTATGGTATTCTCCTCCTCGATCTGATCGAAGAGCCTTAAGAGATTTTCCAGTTTGTTTTTCTACTTCATTCTTGAACTCTTTGAACTTTTCAAAAGATTCAGACTTGTGTCTCATAAGATACACATACCCATACCGTGAATAATCATCGGTAAAGGTAATGAAGAAAGAATAACGTCCCCTGGCAAGCACATCGAATGGGCCACATACGTCTGTATGTACTAGGGTAAGTATTTCAGTGGTCCTCTCCCCATGTCCTACAAAGGGCAGTCTAGCCATTTTTTCTTGAAGACAGGACTCGCAAACTGGATATGACTCGGAAGTCAATGAGCCGAGAAGCGCATCTTTATCCATTTTGTTCATCCTATCCTCTCCAATATGGCCAAGTCTGAGGTGCCACAAATATTTTTGGTTTATCTCATCTCTGGATCTTTTGGATCCTTTGGCACTCACTTCTTGCTCGGTAACATTCACAGATACATCCATATGTAAATGATAGAGACTGTCGATCATGAAACCACGTGCAACTATTTTATTTCTGAAATAAATAGAACAGTAGTCTTTGTCAAATGTAAAAACATGACCTTCCTGTGCTAGACATGAAACAGAAATCAAATTTCTGCTAGCATCAGGTACATAATAGCAGTCTCTAAGTAATAAACTAAATGCAGACGGTAGTCGCAGATGGTAGGTGCCCACAGTCACAGCAGCAACTTTTGCCCCGTTGCCAACCCGAAGGGTTACCGCACCTTCCGCCAGCCTTCTACTTTCCTTTAGACCCTGCATGGTAGTGCACAAATGAGCACTAGAACCAGAATCTATAACCCAACTAGAAGTAGAAGAAACCGTTAGATTAGTTTCAATAATGAGCAAGTCTATACCTTCTGAAGGTATGTCACCTTTCTTGTTCTTCAGGCTCTCGAGGTATGAAGGACAGTTTCCCTTCCAGTGGCCATCGACATTGCAGTGGAAATATTTTTCTTTGTCGTTAGCCCTTTTCTTTTGAACTTCCTTCTTTGGCTTCTTGTCCTTTTTCTGCTTCTTAGCAGGCTTTTTTTTCTTCCAAGTAGACTTTCTCGTGGAACCAGAAGTCAACTCAGCAGCAAGGACATTGCCCCTTGAACCTTTCAAGGCTCCCTCAGCAGTTACCAACATGTTTATTAGTTCAGTCTTAGTGCATTCAATCTTATTCATGTGGTAGTTTACTATAAACTGACCAAATGAATCAGGAAGTGACTGTAGGATCAAATCCACTTGTAATTCCTTGTGCATGTCCATACCGAGCTTCTCAAGCTCCTCCAGATCTTTGATCATAGTCAGACCGTGATCATGGACAGACTGCCCCTCGCGCATCTTTGTTTTGAAAAGCCTCTTGGACACTTCAAAACGAGCTGTGCGACTCTGCTCACCATACAACTCTTGCAGGTGTGCTAGTATGACCCTAGCAGTCTTCATATTTTCATGCCGGCATTGTAGTTCATTGGACATGGATGCCATGATATAGCACTTGACCCTAGTGTCATCGTCTGTCCACTTCTCATGCGTCGTACGCTGATCAACGGTCGGACGTGCTGGTAATGCGGGGATGTCATTCTCGAGCACATAGCCTATTTTCTCGCAGTCCAAAATAATTTTGAGGTTTCTAAGCCAGTCCTTGTAATTGGTTCCGGTCAGTCCGTTGGTCTCAAGAATACGGGTCAAAGGGTTTGAAGCTGACATTGTATCTGCAGAGAGTAAAGATTCTAGTTAGACTTTTGTACTTGATCCTAATCTGTTCTAAGGTCTTTTAGAATAAATGTAACTCCCACTATTTTCTCGAATTCCTCACACTCCCCTGGTAGGAAAACGGAAATCCTACGCGACTAGGGTTTCTAGTAGGTACTGCGGTCTCACCAATTTACATGCCACCTCACCTAACAGTTATTGGTGACACATAGATTGATGAATGTACAACTCTTGTACAATGCTTCTCAAGCATGTTGCAGTGTAACTTGGTCTCTAAGCCATGAAAACCTCACCTAACAGTTATTGGTCCCATTTCTTAGTTAAGTCAGACCCACCGTATAACCGTAGGAATAAAGTCGTCATTGGGTCCTCACCTAACAGTTATTGGTGCCCAACCCCACCTTTACCCTACAACATCTCATGTCTATAGAGAGGTCCAGCCCTCCGATGCAACTTGACCACTGTGTCCAGCCGAGACAAATCAACATCAGAAAGGCCTTAGCAGCTCTACTACAGTGGAAGACCTATTGACTTAATATTGGTTAATCAGGTCTTAGTGTTTGCAACTTGAGCTCTTCATAAGAGGTAATCGAACAATTGGCCAGGTAAGCAGGTGGGAGGCCCCCCTTACTCAGAGAGTAAGGTCCTAATTAAGTAACCACCTTTAATGCTTTCCTAAACACCAATTAGATCAATTAATCTAATATGACTTGCTCATGTCTGTTCACTCTCGACTAGATTGAGGAGGTTTTGATTTAGGTCTCAATTGGGTTTGCTACATCACATATAAACCTATCTACCCGACTCACATTCACATCACATGCAAACGGCACATTGCAGGCAGATATAATTGCAGCAATAATTAAAGCTAAACTTTAAATAGGTGATGATCATGGATTCTAGTTAGGTCGTATTACAAGCACATGCACGTTAATCGATCAACTGGTCTTCAACTCTTGAATTGGTTTCAAGCCTCCTTGATCCGATCCTTGACCAACTCTTGATCCAATCGCCATCAACCGCTTAGACCCCTGCTCATCTCATGCATCATCTTCGACTTGATCGTTGACGTACATCACATCACAAAAATACAACCAGATGTAAAATAAAAATAAAAATAAATTACATCTCCTTTTAGGAGGCACGCAGGCCTCTCAAAACATCAAATAAGATGCATGCAAGCATCTGAAAAATTACATGACATTGCAGATCACATCGCAGGTCTTTACATTTAATACCAAAAGGGTTTGAATCCTACGATCATCACCACATGCAGCAATTATAATTTTCAGATCTGAAAACTAACTGATTATATCAGGACATAGGTTGCTGATCATGCTAATCATGATTCTAAACTTGGTAATCTCATTAACAATGCAATTAGAATCATCATTTTATCACATAAAAATCAGCATGCAAAAATCAGCACCCCTGAAAAATCTGCATGCAGAAATTTTCAGCATGCATGATCATTCAATTTTCAGATCTAATAAGCCTTTAGATAATTAATTCTTACCTTAATCTACGAAGCCTAGGCTCTGATACCACTGTTGGGAACCCGCCCATGCCGCTGATATTTCAAAAAAAATTCAGATGGCAGCGGAATCGGCATAAGCGGGATCGACGTTCATCGCATGAACGTTGTTTCATGAACCGTTCGTAGTTAGGCAAGAATTAAAAACTTTTAAATTCATTAGAAGATCAGATCTTCACCTTGTGCGGGTAGATGATCACCGCCAACTGAAGTTCGTGGTTTAGGATGAAGGTTCGCTTGAAGCCGTTCAAGTGTCCGGCCTCTACGGATATCCACATGAAGCAGTGATCCGATCAAAGCTCTCTTGTCTTCCCGGGGTGCTAGCTCCCTTGCAAAGACTTCTTTTGATGGCTGATTTCCTCCCTTTCAATCAACCCTTGATTGTGCTTGGGAGGAGGAAGAAGAAGGATGAACTCAAGGAAGAAGAACACAGCCTTTCTTTATCCTGCGTTGGAAGAAGGATTGGAGGAAGAGGAGGCGGACAAGGCTCTCTTCTTTTCTTCTTCTTGTTGGCGGCTGAACCAAGGGAAAGGGAGAGGGTGGCGGCAGCAAGGAGAGGAGAGAGCACTTATTCTATGCCCTAGGTGCCGCCCACAAGTCCCTTTTTATAGACATGTGGAGCTCCTAACATTTAGGAGCTCTTGATGTCTTTCCTAAGAGGGGGCGCCGTCTCTTCTCCCTTCTCCACGTGGAATGGGGAGGGGCTTATCCCCTTCCTCATGGTAAATCCTAATCCATATTAGGTAGGGATTGGAATGCCCTAATATGGTCAAGCCCTAATCCAATTAGGCTTAGCCCAAGGGTGAACTAATTTGGATCCAATCTAGGTAAGTCCTAATCCAATTAGAACTTAAATTAATTTTGACTCAGTTGAACTCTTCAATCCTAATCCAATTAGGAGTCTTATTGATTCATTAGATTAATAATTAATTGTGACTTAAGAAACCCTAATCCAAATTAGGACATATTTAATTTTAGTCCTAATCCAATTAGGACTCTATTTGAATCCGAAGTCCTAATCCGATTAGGACTCTAGGAATCCTACTTTAAGTAGGAATCCAATTTTGATTCAAAACTTCTAATCTTACTAGGATTGCAGGAATCCTATTCTACGTAGGAATCCCAGTCCTACTCCAACTAGAATTCCCAGTCCTAATCCAATTAGGACTCTAGGAATCCTACTCGAAGTAGGACTCTTGTTTCAAGTCCAATTAATTAATTCCCTTTCCTTCTTCAACTTCTTATCAATCGAATTGATTACTCGTGATTCATAATCACTTTTCAACCATCGGATCGGTCAATACTTCTAGTGTGTGTGACCCCATAGGTTCTATTCTGACTGGTAGTGAGATATATTGTGATCTCTATCACTATATCATTGAAAACTCCTTTTAATGGGTTGGAACGATTCCAACTCAACTCATTAGGGTTTATCGATCATCGAGATAATCCCTGTGAGTCCCACCATCCACTAGTGACACCTAGCAGCATGTAGTGGCTACCTAGCAGAATGGAATAATGAACCTCTAGGTGCAGTTAACGTGTGATGCAGTCCTACTATCGTGGATCCCTACAGGACGGAGGTCATGGACAACTCGTCAAACCCCATCGTCTGTCATATGTCAAAATTTATTCGACTCGAGTTCGATAGTGGAAAACTCTTTCTCCACTTTATATTACTGCCCTGGCCAAGGTCTTAGAACTCAGTCTAACAAATCACATAGGATCACTCCTTTTCTATCAAGGTCGATAGATTCCATGTAAGTGCATACCCTACTCCTACAGTGAACTTACTGCAGCCAATCTATACTACAAGGACCCATATGACTAGAGACCATGTATACGTGTAGTCAAACTACAATAACCTCACTGTGAGTAGCTGAAGCACCTCAGGTTAAAGGACCAGTCATACTACTGCAACATCAAGCAAGTCACTAACGAGTAGATAGACATCCAAGTGACTTCTTGTCTTGGTCACGCTCAGTACCCTTGTTCTCTAACAAGCACCTGCACTATCACTTCAGTGTCCCTACACTGTAGACTCAAGTCTCGTCCATCCAGAAGGATAGTGATCTGTGCACTGATCGGATCGATCACCGTCCTCGTGATGATCCATTGATCAGGAGCATTTAGAAATTAATCACCAATGATACATGGCTCAAATTCTCAACTCTTGAGAATATGTATCATCATCTTATTAATTTTTTGGATGATTCATAGACACATAAATAATATGAATGAAAAGATGCCTTTTATTTATCCAATAATAAATAGTCAAGTACCAAATTATGTCCTAGAATTAATAATGTGTCAGCCAGATTGGTTTCTAGGGCATACATCTAACAATCTCCCACTTGCACTAAAGCCAATCAGTCATATATCCAAGCCCCATCTTCTCAAGGTGGGCTTCAGTCTTTTGCTGACTTAGCTGCTTAGTGAACGGGTCTGCCACGTTATCTGTGGAGTCTACTCTCTGCACCTCTACATATTTCTTCTCAATATAGTCGCGTATGAGATGGAAGCGCCACTCTATATGCTTAGACTTCTGATGAGACCTTGGCTCCTTAGCAAGGGCTATGGCGCCATTATTATCGCAGTAGAGTGTTATGGCATCTGATGTCATCACGTCCAACACTGCAATGAATTTTTTGAACCAGAAGCCTTCCTTAGCAGCTTCAGAGGCGGCGATGTATTCAGCTTCCATAGTAGAATCAGCAATGATCGGTTGTTTAAAACTCTTCCAATTCACCGTACCACCATTGCACAAGAACACATATCCAGATGTTGACTTCCTATCATCGACATCAGTCATGAAGTCTGAATCTGTGTATCCTTCTATCTTTAACTCTGATGATCCTCCAAAAACCAAGAATAAATCTTTAGTTCTTCTCAAGTACTTAAGAATATTCTTCACAACTGTCCAGTGTTCTTCACCTGGATTCGACTGATATCTGCTTGTGACACTCACAGCAAGAGCTATATCAGGTCGTGTACATAGCATGGCATACATGAGGCTTCCTATTGCCGATGCATAGGGAATCTTGCTCATGCGTTGAAGAGTTCTAAGGGGCACATCTTCTTGGAGAGATGAATTCTATGCCTAAGGGGTAAGAGACCCCTCTTGGAGTTTTCCATGCTGAACCTCTTCAGCACCTCCTCTATGTACATCTTCTGTGAAAGGACAAGCATCCTTTTAGATCTATCTCTATAGACCTTTATTCCCAAAATATAGGATGCTTCCCCAAGGTCTTTCATGGAGAATTCTTTTGACAACCAGACCTTGACCGAGGTTAGCATGGGAATATCATTCCCTATCAGTAGGATGTCGTCCACGTACAGTACGAGAAATACGACAGCGCTCCCACTAACCTTTTTGTAAACACACGGTTCCTCTTCGTTTTTGATGAAATCAAACGTTTTGATTGCGTCATCGAAATGAGTGTTCCAACTCCGAGATGCTTGCTTTAGTCCATAGATGGACCTTTGCAGCTTGCAGACCTTGTGATCTCCATCACTGGAAGTGAAACCCAAAGGCTGTTCCATATAGATATCTTCATCAAGATATCCATTCAGGAAAGCAGTTTTCACATCCATCTGCCAGATTTCATAATCATGAAATGCTGCAATGGCAAGCAATGTTCGGATGGATTTTAGCATGGCAACAGGTGAAAAGGTCTCCTAATAGTCAATGCCTTCGCGCTGACTATACCCTTTCGCCACAAGCCTTGCCTTATAGGTCTCTACCTCTCCATCCGAACCTATCTTCCTTTTGTAGATCCATTTGCATCCAATAGGTACAATACCTTCTGGTGGGTCTACTAAGGTCCAGACTTGGTTGGAATGCATGGAGTCTAACTCTGATTTCATAGCTTCCAACCATTTCTCAGAATCGATATCAGATATCGCCTCGTTGTAGGTTTTGGGATCCTGTATGTGATCCCTATCTCCCACTAGGAATATTTCCTCAGTATCCTCTTCTATTATACCTAAGTATCTATCGAGAGGATGGGAAACCCTACTAGATCTACGAGGTGGTCGAGGGACATCGTGTACTAGCTCTGTATGAATGGGTTCAATAGGATCCATGACTCGTTGCTTTTCAGAGATTTTCTCTTCAAGCTCAATTTTCCTCCCACTGCCTCTATCAAGGATAAACTGATTTTCCAAGAAGATGGCATGACGGCTCACAAACACATTGTGATCCTCTGAGATGTAAAAATTATATCCTAATGACTCTTTAGGATATCCTATAAAACGAGCACTTATGGTCCTAGCCTCTAACTTGTCTACCTGTAGTCTCTTGACGTGGGCCGGACATCCCCAAATCTTGAGATGACCAAGACTTGGTTTCTTACCATGCCATATCTCATACGGTGTGGTAGGAATGGATTTAGAGGGAACTCTATTCAGTAGATATACTGCGGTAAGTAAGGCATCTCCCCAAAGAAACATAGGTAAATCAGTGAAGCTCATCATGGACCTGACCATATCCAATAGGATCCGATTCCTCCTCTCTGACACCCCGTTGAGTTGAGGTGTACCCGGAGGTGTCCATTGTGAGACTATGCCGTTTTCCTTGAGATAGTCCGGAATTTCTCACTTTGGTATTCTCCTCCTCGATCTGATCGAAGAGCCTTAAGAGATTTTCCAGTTTGTTTTTCTACTTCATTCTTGAACTCTTTGAACCTTTCAAAAGATTCAGACTTGTGTCTCATAAGATACACATACCCATACCGTGAATAATCATCAGTAAAGGTAATGAAGAAAGAATAACGTCCCCTGGCTAGCAAATCGAATGGGCCACATACGTCTGTATGTACTAGGGTAAGTATTTCAGTGGTCCTCTCCCCATGTCCTACAAAGGGCAGTCTAGCCATTTTTCCTTGAAGACAGGACTCGCAAACTGGATATGACTCGGAAGTCAATGAGCCGAGAAGCCCATCTTTATCCATTTTGTTCATCCTATCCTCTCCAATATGGCCAAGTCTGAGGTGCCACAAATATTTTTGGTTTATCTCATCTCTGGATCTTTTGGATCCTTTGGCACTCACTTCTTGCTCGGTAACATTCACAGATACATCCATATGTAAATGATAGAGACTGTCGATCATGAAACCACGTGCAACTATTTTATTTCTGAAATAAATAGAACAGTAGTCTTTGTCAAATGTAAAAACATGACCTTCCTGTGCTAGACATGAAACAGAAATCAAATTTCTGCTAGCATCAGGTACATAATAGCAGTCTCTAAGTAATAAACTAAATGCAGACGGTAGTCGCAGATGGTAGGTGCCCACAGTCACAGCAGCAACTTTTGCCCCGTTGCCAACCCGAAGGGTTACCGCACCTTCCGCCAGCCTTCTACTTTCCTTTAGACCCTGCATGGTAGTGCACAAATGAGCACTAGAACCAGAATCTATAACCCAACTAGAAGTAGAAGAAACCGTTAGATTAGTTTCAATAATGAGCAAGTCTATACCTTCTGAAGGTATGTCACCTTTCTTGTTCTTCAGGCTCTCGAGGTATGAAGGACAGTTTCCCTTCCAGTGGCCATCGACATTGCAGTGGAAACATTTTTCTTTGTCGTTAGCCCTTTTCTTTTGAACTTCCTTCTTTGGCTTCTTGTCCTTTTTCTGCTTCTTAGCAGGCTTCTTTTTCTTCCAAGTAGACTTTCTCTTGGAACCAGAAGTCAACTCAGCAGCAAGGACATTGCCCCTTGAACCTTTCAAGGCTCCCTCAGCAGTTACCAACATGTTTATTAGTTCAGTCTTAGTGCATTCAATCTTATTCATGTGGTAGTTTACTATAAACTGACCAAATGAATCAGGAAGTGACTGTAGGATCAAATCCACTTGTAATTCCTTGTGCATGTCCATACCGAGCTTCTCAAGCTCCTCCAGATCTTTGATCATAGTCAGACCGTGATCATGGACAGACTGCCCCTCGCGCATCTTTGTTTTGAAAAGCCTCTTGGACACTTCAAAACGAGCTGTGCGACTCTGCTCACCATACAACTCTTGCAGGTGTGCTAGTATGACCCTAGCAGTCTTCATATTTTCATGCTGGCATTGTAGTTCATTGGACATGGATGCCATGATATAGCACTTGACCCTAGTGTCATCGTCTGTCCACTTCTCATGCGTCGAACGCTGATCAACGGTCGGACGTGTTGGTAATGCGGGGATGTCATTCTCGAGCACATAGCCTATTTTCTCGCAGTCCAAAATAATTTTGAGGTTTCTAAGCCAGTCCTTGTAATTGGTTCCGGTCAGTCGGTTGGTCTCAAGAATACGGGTCAAAGGGTTTGAAGCTGACATTGTATCTGCAGAGAGTAAAGATTCTAGTTAGACTTTTGTACTTGATCCTAATCTGTTCTAAGGTCTTTTAGAATAAATGTAACTCCCACTATTTTCTCGAATTCCTCACACTCCCCTGGTAGGAAAACGGAAATCCTACGCGACTAGGGTTTCTAGTAGGTACTGCGGTCTCACCAATTTACATGCCACCTCACCTAACAGTTATTGGTGACACATAGATTGATGAATGTACAACTCTTGTACAATGCTTCTCAAGCATGTTGCAGTGTAACTTGGTCTCTAAGCCATGAAAACCTCACCTAACAGTTATTGGTCTCATTTCTTAGTTAAGTCAGACCCACCGTATAACCGTAGGAATAAAGTTGTCATTAGGTCCTCACCTAACAGTTATTGGTGCCCAACCCCACCTTTACCCTACAACATCTCATGTCTATAGAGAGGTCCAGCCCCCCGATACAACTTGACCACTGTGTCCAGCCGAGACAAATCAACATCAGAAAGGCCTTAGCAACTCTACTACAGTAGAAGACCTATTGACTTAATATTGGTTAATCAGGTCTTAGTGTTTGCAACTTGAGCTCTTCATAAGAGGTAATCGAACAATTGGCCAGGTAAGCAGGTGGGAGGCTCCCCTTACTCAGAGAGTAAGGTCCTAATTAAGTAACCACCTTTCATGCTTTCCTAGACACCAATTAGATCAATTAATCTAATATGACTTGCTCATGTCGGTTCACTCTCGACTTGATTGAGGAGGTTTTGATTTAGGTCTCAATTGGGTTTGCTACATCACATGTAAAACTATCTACCCGACTCACATTCACATCACATGCAAACGACACATTGCAGGCAGTTATAATCGCAGCAATAATTAAAGCTAAACTTTAAATAGGTGATGATCATGGATTCTAGTTAGGTCGTATTACAAGCACATGCACGTTAATCGATCAACTGGTCTTCAACTCTTGAATTGGTTCCAAGCCTCCTTGATCCGATCCTTGACCAACTCTTGATCCAATCGCCATCAACTGCTTAGACCCCTGCTCATCTCATGCATCATCTTCGACTTGATCGTTGACGTACATCACATCACAGAAATACAACCAGAAGTAAAATAAAAATAAAAATAAATTACATCTCCTTTTAGGAGGCACGCAGGCCTCTCAAAACATCAAATAAGATGCATGCAAGCATCTGAAAAATTACATGACATTGCAGATCACATCGCAGGTATTTACATTTAATACCAAAAGGGTTTGAATCCTACGATCATCACCACATGCAGCAATTATAATTTTCAGATCTGAAAACTAACTGATTATATCATGACATAGGTTGCTGATCATGCTAATCATGATTCTAAACTTTGTAATCTCATTAACAACGCAATTAGAATCATCATTTTATCACATAAAAATCAGCATGCAAAAATCAGCACCCCTGAAAAATCTGCGTGCAGAAATTTTCAGCATGCATGATCATTCAATTTTCAGATCTAATAAGCCTTTAGATAATTAATTCTTACCTTAATCTACGAATCCTAGGCTCTGATACCACTGTTGGGAACCCGACCATGTCGCTGATATTTCAAAAAAAATTCAGATGCAGCGGAATCGGCATAAGCGGGATCGACGTTCATCGCATGAACGTTGTTTCATGAACCGTTCGTAGTTAGGCAAGAATTAAAAACTTTTAAATTCATTAGAAGATCAGATCTTCACCTTGTGCGGGTAGATGATCACCGCAAACTGAAGTTCGTGGTCTAGGATGAAGGTTCGCTTGAAGCCGTTCAAGTGTCCGGCCTCTACGGGTATCCACATGAAGCAGTGATCCGATCAAAACTCTCTTGTCTTCCCGGGGTGCTAGCTCCCTTGCAAAGACTTCTTTTGATGGCTGATTTCCTCCCTTTCAATCAACCCTTGATTGTGCTTGGGAGGAGGAAGAAGAAGGATGAACTCAAGGAAGAAGAACACAGCCTTTCTTTTCCCTGCGTTGGAAGAAGGATTGGAGGAAGAGGAGGCGGACAAGGCTCTCTTCTTTTCTTCTTCTTGTTGGCGGCTGAACCAAGGGAAAGGGAGAGGGTGGCGGCAGCAAGGAGAGGAGAGAGCACTTATTCTATGCCCTAGGTGAAGGGTTTTAGCATGTTATAATGCGCAGCGGAAGTTAGGAATTTTAAAAATTTCTTGATAAAGTTCCTTAACATAAAACCCTTATAAGCCAAGATCACCTTAATGGAAGCAATCAAATAATATAATATAAATGCAGAAATAGAAGAATACCTCTAACGCTAATCCAATATGCAGAATTTCCACTAGGTGCCCAAGTGTTCACCCTCCAACGTTGATCCACACGAAAACTTGATTTAAGTCTTAAGCTCCAAAGACTTTGATCCTTAATGCAGAATTCTTAAAGAACTCTAATGGCTTGGTTTCCTTTCTTTCTATTTTTCTTTAACCTTCTAAAATCACTTCTAATCCTTTTGTCCTAAAGAAGACCACCTTGTCTTGGCTTAGGACACACTAGAAGCAATGCTAGAAAGAAAGAAACTAATGTAAGAAAGAAAGAAGAGAGGAGTGGGGTGGAGTTGGAATGATGAAACCCATGGAGTGCTAGCCTATTTATAATAGGTGTAGGGATGCATCTCCAAGGGATGCATCCCATCCACACATCCTTTCATGAAAGGACATCATCTAAGGGCCATATCAAATAAGAGGAGGTGCAGATCAAGTGAAAAGGTGTATCAAATGATATGTCCTTTCATGTGGTGCCATATTTTGACCAAGTCAACATCACATGCTAATCACATGTCCATCACGCCTCACCTCTTGATCTTTCATGATGATGATCCAAGGGCTCCAATGCAAGGCGCCATTTACTTGACCCATTATGTCTTCATCCAATGGTGGGATTAAGATCCATTGGTCAATTATGATAGCCATCCTCTAACCCAATCCAATTGGGTTAAACCAACTCTCCATTATGTCTTCATCCAACGGTAGATCAAGATCTAACGGTCTAGATTGAATGATTTATTAAATCTAATCCAATTAGACTCAAACCAAGCCAATTAGGTGCCAACTCTTGGCTAACCCATATTAGAAGATGATCTAATCAAATTAGATCAATTAAGAATCAGATTCGAATCCAATTCGAATCAAGAGCTAAGGGTTTGCAACACCTGCTAGGATGTCTATCTTGCAAACATGATCTAATCCAATTAGACCCTTAATAAGTTTTCTTGTGTGTGACCCATTGGGTTCCATACTTAGCCAGCAATAGGTGTGAGTGCAAGTTGACCCAACTTGATTAGAACTCTTCTAATCGATTTAAGTCCAAACTGCGCGAACCCAAACTTAACAATTAGAATCTTTTCTAATTGGTGATCGAATTAAACTCTTTAATTCGATCAAACCTATAAAACAAGATTGACGTCTAGCAACGTGTCATGTCTATCCGAAAAATATGAAATTTGGTGGAAATACCAAAAATACCCTTCAGTGGCAAGTTACCGTACAATTCAATCCTTTAATCAAACTGCATCCCGAATATGTATATGAGTATGAATATATGTCAAACTCAATTTTATATTCATATATTTCTCAATCTTCTAATGATAATTCGAATAATGAAATATTAGAAACTCTTTCTAATTTTCATTGTGCTTTGATCAAAGACTTTCTGAATTATCATATGATTAGAATAAATAGGATGCGATCTTCTTTTACTAGAAGTGATTAATTCCTTGTTGACCTACTCATAACCTTCGTACACATTCCACCATATCCAGAAGACCTCGTACATAACTTATTGTCATGAATGAGTGGAAACCAAAATATGGATTTATGTGCACAAGATACTATGGTGATCTCAGGTCAAAGGATCAGTTGCACAACTCCCACTAAGAGAATCATCTTTTGACATGTAAGTAAGACTTCATAAGATTTCTCTTTGTAGGTCAATTCAGTGAACTTATTTCTCTAATGAGCACCCACATCTTTGTATTAGTGTCTCCACACAAGTGATTGTGAGATCAATCACCCTCTGCATCGAGCATACATAAGATGTGCCAGTCTTTCCGGTAAACATTGATCCTCGACTCAATGTACCAATGACTGAAAATATTTAAGATTAGGATTTTAAGATTTTAGGTCTCACTAGTATGATCTCATCATAGCCTCAAAATCATTATCTTAATCTAAGAGGTTCATCACAAATATAATCAACAGCATATGATGAAACACAATGCCTTTATTTATATTAAATGTCATGTACATGATTTGGAAAATCAAAAGAAAATCCTTCACAATACATATTGCGATTGGCTTGTAGGGCATCTACTCTTTCAATCTCCCACTTGCACTAAAGCCAATCTCCCTTATATTCATCCCCATACAATCGAGGTGGCGATCGAACTGCTGTTGTGGTAGAGCTTTAGTGAACGGGTCTGCTAAGTTGTTCTTTGTGTCTACTCGTTCAATGACTATGTCTTGTCTCTCGACGATCTCTCGAACGAGGTGGAAGCGTCTTAGAATGTGCTTGGATTTGTGATGAGATCTTGGTTCCTTTGCTTGAGCAACCGCTCCAGTGTTGTCACAATAAACTGGAACTGGTCCAGCAATCTCAGGAACTACTCCCAACTCAGCGATGAACTTCTTCATCCAGACAGCTTCCTTAGCGGCTTCACTTACAGCGATGTATTCTGCCTCAGTAGTTGAGTCAGCTACAGTTTGCTGCTTGGAACTCTTCCAGCTCACTGCACCACCATTTAGGATAAAGACATACCCTGAAGTGGACTTGCTATCATCTGGGTCTGATTGAAAACTAGAATCAGAAAATCCTTCTAGTTTCAACTCAGATCCTCCATAAACTAGAAAAATATCTTTAGTCCTTCTTAAGTACTTAAGAATATTTTTCACAGCTATCCAATGATTTTCTCCTGGATCAGCCTGAAATCTGCTTGTTATGCCTAAGGCATAAGCAACATCAGGCCTAGTACATAGCATAGCATACATAATTGATCCTACTGCCGAAGCATAGGGAATAGAATTCATTCTATTCCTCTCTTCAGATGTCTTAGGAGACATCTTCTTAGAGAGACGTATGCCATGACTCATAGGTAAGTAACCTCTTTTACTTCCTTCCATGCTGAATCTTTTCAGCACACGATCTATGTATTTAGATTGGGACAAGCCTAGCATCCTTTTAGATCTATCCCTATAGATCTTTATACCAAGTATATAGGATGCTTCTCCCAAGTCTTTCATGGAAAAGCTTTTTGATAGCCAAGTCTTGACCGATTGTAACATTGGAATATCATTTCCAATGATTAGTATGTCATCTACATACAATATTAAGAAGACAACGACACTCCCACTAGTCTTCTTGTACACACATGGTTCATCCACATTTTTGATAAAACCAAACTCTTTGACTGTTGTATCAAAACGGATGTTCCAACTCCTCGATGCTTGCTTTAATCCATAAATGGATCTCTTAAGCTTGCATACTTGATTTGCTCTCCCACTTGAGACAAATCCTTCTGGCTGTGTCATGTAAACCTCTTCCTCCAGATAACCATTAAGGAAGGCGGTTTTGACATCCATCTGCCAAATTTCATAATCATAGTATGCAGCTATTGCAAGCAAAATCCGAATAGATTTAAGCATGGCAACTGGTGAAAAAGTTTCATCATAGTCAATTCCTTGCTTTTGCCTGAAACCTTTTGCCACCAATCTAGCCTTGTAGGTTTCTACTTGGCCATCTGCTCCAATCTTCTTCTTATAGACCCATTTGCAACCTATAGGGTTTACACCTTCTGGTGCATCAACCAAAGTCCATACTTGGTTGGTATACATAGAGTCTATTTCGGATTTCATAGCTTCTAACCATTTGTTAGAGTCATTACTCATGATAGCTTCCGAATAGGTCAGAGGATCATCATTTTCGACGATGTGGGCTTCATCATTCTCAATGACAAACCCATATCTCTTAGGTGCATTTCGCACTCTATCTGACCTTTGGAGAGGAGATGTGTGTTGTGGTTGTACTTCATCAATGGGTACATCTGGTTGAAGAATTTCTTGTGTTTCTATTTATAGGTCTTGAACTTCATTAAGTTCAATTCTTCTTTCACTGTCCTTTTCTAATATAAACTCTTTTTCTAAGAAAGTGGCATGCCTACTAACAAATACCTTTTGTTCAGTAGGGTGATAGAAGAGATATCCAATACTTTCTTTGGAATAACCTATAAATGTACATTTATCTGATCTAGCACTTAGCTTATGTCCAAAATTTTTTTTGACATATGCTTGGCAGCCCCATATTTTAAAATATTTAAGATTGGGCTTTCTACCTCTCCATATCTCATATGGAGTACTAGATACAGATTTTGAAGGTATCCTGTTTAGCACATATGTAGCAGTTTCTAAGGCATAACCCCAGAAGGAAATAGGAAGATCTGTAAAGCACATCATGGACCTTACCATATCTAATAGAGTACGATTCCTCCGTTCAGCTACACCATTTAGTTGTGGCGTATACGAAGGTGTCCATTCAGAGAGAATGCCCTTTTCTTTAAGATGATTTAAAAATTCACTAGAAAGGTATTCACCTCCTCGATCAGATCGAAGGATTTTAATACACTTTCCGGTTTGTTTTTCAACCATACTTTGATACTCTTTAAACTTATCAAAGGCCTCGTATTTATGTTTCATAAGATACACAAATCCGAACCTTGATAAATCATCAGTGAATGTGATGAAGTAAGAGTATCCACCTCTAGCTGGAGTTGTCATAGGACCACATACATCTGTATGTATAAGTCCTAATAACTCACTTGCCCTTTCTCCATGTCCAGTGAATGGAGACTTGGTCATTTTTCCCATAAGACAAGATTCACAAGTTCCTAATGATTCATAATCATAAGGATCAAAGAACTCTTCTTTGTATAACTTGTTGATTCTTGATTCACTTATGTGACCAAGTCGGCAATGCCAAAGGAGGGTATTATTCACTTCCTCTCTCTTTCTTTTATTGCTTTTATTAATATGAAAGACATTGTCATTAAGTAATAAAACTAGAAGACCATTTTCCATAATGCCATTGCAAAGATGCTTATTAGAAAAATAAATAGAGCAACCATTGCCCTTTCCATTAATTTCAAAACCTTTCTTTAACAACAAAAGAATGGAAATTACATTTCTAATAATTTTGGGCATATAATAACAATCTTCTAATTGTAGGAGCTTTTCCGAAGGCAATTCCAAGTTGTAGGTTCCAACAGCTTCAGCCTGGATAGACTCTCCTCCAGCGCCATACAGCTCGAAGTCACCTTTCTTCAAAATTTTAATTTTCTGTAGTCCATGCAAAGATTTGCAAATGTGAAAACCACAGCCGGTATCCAATACCCATGAATTTGAATTTGAAGAAATTAATGACAAGTTGGCATGTAACATAAACATACCTTTTGATGCAACTCTTGCATCGGTCTTCATACTTGCAAGAAAACTCTTGCAATTCCTTTTCCAGTGGCCAGCTTTGCCGCAATGAAAACAGGTACTTGATCCGGAGTTTTTCTTTCATTTTTTCTTTTTGATGCTACTCTTGGGGTTCAATCATTTCTTAGAACCCTTATTTCCCGATTTCCTCATAGAGGTGCTATTTATAAGAAGGAGTGTGAAAGAGTAGATGCCCTACAAGCCAATCGCAATATGTATTGCGAAGGGTTTTTCTTTTGATTTGTCCAAATCATGTACATGACATTTAAATATGATTAAAGGCATTATATTTTATCATATGCTGTTGATTATATTTATGATAAACTCCTTAGATTAGGGCAATGGTTTTAAGACTATGATGAGATCATACTAGTGAGACTTAAAATCCTAAAATCCTAATCTTAAATATTCCCAGTCATTGGTACATTGAGTCGGGGATCAATGATTACCGGAAAGACTGGCATGTCTTATGTATGCTCGATGCAGAGGATGATTGATCTCACAATCATTTGTGTGGAGACACTAATACAAAGATATAGGTGCTCATTAGAAGAATGAGTTCACTGAATTGACCTACAAAGAGAAATCTTATGAAGTCTTACTTACATGTCAAAAGATGATTCTCTTAGTGGGAGTTGTGCAACTGATCCTTTGACCTGAGATCACCATGGTATCTTGTGCACATGAACCTATGTTTTGGTTTACACTCATTCATGACAATAAGTTATGTACGAGGTCTTCTGGATATGGTGGATTGTGTACGAAGATTATGAGTAGGTCAATAAGGAATTAATCACTTCTAGTAAGAGAAGATAGCATCCTATTTATTCTAATCATATGATAATTCAGGAAGCCTTTGATCAAAGCAGAATGAAAATTAGAAAGAGTTTCTAATGTTTCATTATTTGAATTATCATTAAAAGATTGAGAAAAATATGAATATGAAATTGAGTTTGACATATATTCATACTCATATACATATTTGGGATGCAGTTTGATTAAAGGATTGAATTGCATGGTAACTTGCCACTGAAGGGTATTTTTGGTATTTCTACCAAATTCCATATTTTCCGGGTAGACATGATACGTTGCTAGACGTCAATCTTGTCTTATAGGTTTGATCGAATTAAAGAGTTTAATTCGATTACCAATTAGAAAGGATTCTAATTGTTAAGTTCGGGTTCGCGCAGTTTGGACTTAAATCGATTAGAAGAGTTCTAATCAAGTTGGGTCAACTCGCACTCACACCTATTGCTGGCTAAGTATGGAACCCAATGGGTCACACACAAGAAAACTTATCAAGGGTCTAATTGGATTAGATCATGTTTGCAAGATAAACATCCTAGCAGGTGTTGCAAACCTTAGCTCCTGATTCGAACTGGATTCGAATCTGATTCGAACTGGATTCGAATCTGATTCGAACTGGATTCGAATCTGATTCGAACTGAATTCGAATCTGATTCTTAATTGATCTAATTTGATTAGATCATATTCTAATATGGGTTAGCCAAGAGTTGGCTCCTAATTGGCTTGGTTTGAGTCTAATTGGATTAGATTTGATAAATCATTCATTTTTGACCGTTGGATCAACATTTGGATGAAGAGATGGATCAAATGGATGGCACCATGAATTGGAGCCATTGGATTTTCATCATAGGATGATGGGAGATCATGATGACGTGATGGATATCATTGGGAGGCGTGGAGATGAAAAATAGGTGAAGGAAAGAGAGAGAATACGTGAAGATTAAATGGATAAGGATGAACCATTTATTTGATCTTATCCATTCTCTCTCTTCTCTCTTCATCACGCCTAAGGGATATATGGCGCCTTCTTTCATGGCCTTTGGATCATCATCAACCCTTGATGAATGGATAAGGTTGGTTCCTATTTTTCTTGCGTGAGAAGAAGTGAAAAAAGGGAAGAGTACGGCGCATTTTCATGAAGAGGTGCTTAGGGAATCAAGCGCCACATCATAAGCGCTTGATCTTATCATAACCACTTTTGATACGCCTCTCCCTATTTTTGTGGCGCCTTCTCTCCTCTTATCACGCCCCATCTGAAGGATGTGTGGATGGGATGCATCCTTTGGTGATGCATCCCCACGCCATCTATAAATAGGAATGCTCCCGGTGTTTTCTAATCATCGGAAATCAATCCAACTCTCTCTCTCTCATACCCCTTCTTTCTTACATTAGTTTCTTTCTTTCTAACATTGCTTCTAGTGTGTCCTAAGCCAAGACAAGGTGGTCTTCCTTAGGACAAAAGGATTAGAAGTGATTTTAGAAGGCTAAAGAAAAATAGAAAGGAAGGAAAGCAAGCCATTAGAGTTCTTTAGAAGAATTCTGCATTAAGGATCAAAAGTCTTTGGAGCTAAAGTCTTGATCAAGTTTTCGTGTGGATCACCATTGGAGGGCGGACACTTGGACGCCTCGTGGAGATTGTACACTTTGGATTAGCGTTTGAGGTATTCTACTAATTCTGCATTTATTTTATATTATTTGATTGTAATCATTAAGGTGATCTAGGCTTAAAAGGGTTTCATGCATAGGGACTTTATTAAGAATTTTTAAAATCCCTAGCTTCCGCTGCCCATTATGACATGCTAGAACCCTTCAGTGGTATCAGAGCTATCCTTAATTGGTTCAATCAAATAATAATGCATGATGTATGATTATTAATTTACTATGAGATAGTAATGTCATATGCTTAATGAAATGCTGAAATATATGATTCATATATGATATGATATGTAATAAAATGTCGTGATATGAAATTTTCCATATGAAAATATGTTGAAGCATGTTAATTAGTTGCTTATGATTTATACATGCTATGAGATAGTTATGATGCATGATAGCTTATTTTAGATATGTTAAATATATGTTACAATTAAAGAATGTGCTAGAGACTAGTAAGCCCTCAATAAAATTATATTAAGTCATAGTGTTAAAAAATTTTGAGCTAACCCATTCTAGAACAATTAATCTAATTGGTGTCTAAGGAAAGCACTAAAGGTGGTTACTTAATTAGGACCTTACTCTTTGAGTAAGGGGAGCCTCCCACCTGCTTACCTGGCCAATTGTTTGATTGTCTATTATGGAGAAGCTTAATATTGATATAACACTATTGATAGCCTTCCTTCATGCCTCGATATTATTATGTCAAGATCCATGCTAGTTTGTTGTGCTAACACAAAACTTGCAATGGGGACTAATGTTATACTGTCTTGGTGCATTAAGATGCTTATGGCATATTTTAATATATTGCCTTGTTGTGTAACCACAAGGGCAATATTATTCGAATATGACTATATGGAAATGAAGAGTTTGACTTAACTAAAATATTATTGTTTGTTGTGCTAACACAAGGCAATAAGTATTTTAAGAGGACAAGATAAAGTTGAGAATTGCATGAGATGCAATCGGAAAGAGTTTCCAACCTTTGAACTCATAAAGGTTTGTTGTGTAACCACAAGGCTTTTTATGATAAATTAGGATCTCAACCCTACTAAGAAAAATTATATTTTCACGTTTATCATAGGAGAGGGCTATGATATTCGATAAAAATAGTAGGAGACAAATTAGATTAAAGTCCTTATCTAGTTGCAAACATGTCATCATGATTGGTCTGCTTATATTAGTTATGTTCTTGCATATGTAGAATTATTAAATGGCTTCTTCACTTTCACTAAGAGGCATCTTAGATGCCAACAAGTTGACCGGACCAAACTATGTGGACTGGTTGAGGAATTTAAAGATAGTACTCACTCAGGAGAAAATTTCCTATATACTTGAAACCCCTGATCTTGGAGATCTAGGGGATGATGCTACAGAAGAGGAGGTTGCCACACATAAGATGTGGAAAAATGACAGTTTGACTGTCAAATGTATCATACTTGCCTCTATGAGCAATGAATTACAGAGGCAACATGAAGGCATGGACACTCAATCCATACTTCTCAATTTAAAAGAGTTGTATGGAGAACAAAGCAGGACTGCTAGGTATGAGATATCTAAGCAGTTGTTCCGTGCTAGAATGAATAAAGGAACTCCAGTGCAAAACCATGTTCTTATGGTTATAGAGTTAATCACTAGATTAAGTCAATTAGGTTTTGCTATGGATAGTGAGCTCAGTCAGGATTTGATCCTGCAATCACTGCCTGATTCATTCTCTTAGTTTGTTGTGAACTTTCACATGAACAAGCTGAACACCTCCCTGCCCGAGCTGTTAAATATGCTCAAAACAGCTGAAGGCCATATTAAGAAGGATAAAGGTCCACTCCTTCTTATAGATGGCACCTCTAAGAGAAAATCGGGCAATAAGGGTTCTAAGAAACGATTGAACCCCAAGAGTAGCATCAAAAAGAAAAAAGGAAAGAAAAACTCCGGATCAAGTACCGTTTTCATTGCGGCAAAGCTGGCCACTGGAAAAGGAATTGCAAGAGTTTTCTTGCAAGTATGAAGACCGATGCAAGAGTTGCATCAAAAGGTATGTTTATGTTACATGCCAACTTGTCATTAAGTTCTTCAAATTCAAATTCATGGGTATTGGATACCGGCTGTGGTTTTCACATTTGCAAATCTTTGCATGGACTACAGAAAATTAAAAGTTTGAAGAAAGGTGACTTCGAGCTGCATGGCGCTGGAGGAGAGTCCATCCAGGCTGAAGCTGTTGGAACCTACAACTTGGAGTTACCTTCGGGAGAGCTCCTACAATTAGAAGATTGTTATTATATGCCCAAAATTATTAGAAATGTAATTTCCATTTCTTTGTTGTTAAAGAAAGGATTTGAAATTAATGAAAAGGGCAATGGTTGCTCTATTTATTTTTCTAATAAGCATCTTTGCAATGGCATTATGGAAAATGGTCTTCTTGTTTTATTACTTAATGACAATGTCTTTCATATTAATAAAAGCAATAAAAGAAAGAGAGAGGAAGTAAATAACACCCTTCTTTGGCATTGCCGACTTGGTCACATAAGTGAATCAAGAATCAACAAGTTATACAAAGAACAGTTCTTTGATCCTTATGATTATGAATCATTAGGAACTTGTGAATCTTGTCTTATGGGTAAAATGACTAAGTCTCCATTCACTGGACATGGAGAAAGGGCAAGTGAGTTATTAGGACTTATACACACAGATGTATGTGGTCCTATGACAACTCCAGCTAGAGGTGGATACTCTTACTTCATCACATTCACTGATGATTTATCAAGGTTTGGATATGTGTATCTTATGAAACATAAATCCGAAGCTTTTGATAAGTTTAAAGAGTATCAAAGTATGGTTGAAAAACAAACCGGAAAGTGTATTAAAATCCTTCGATCTGATCGAGGAGGTGAATACCTATCTAGTGAGTTTTTAAATCATCTTAAAGAAAAGGGCATTCTCTCTGAATGGACACCTCCGTATACGCCACAATTAAATGGTGTAGCTGAACGGAGGAATCGTACTCTATTAGATATGGTAAGATCCATGATGTGCTTTACTGATCTTCCTATTTCCTTCTGGGGTTTTGCCCTAGAGACTGCTGCACTAATATTAAACAGGGTACCTTCTAAGTCTGTACCTAGCACTCCATATGAGATATGGAGAGGAAAGAAGCCTAATCTTAAGATCTTAAGATATGGGGTTGTCAAGCTTATGTCAAAAGAAATTTTGGATACAAGCTAAGTGCTAGATCAGATAAATGTATTTTTGTAGGTTATCCTAAAGATAGTATAGGATACATCTTCTATCATCCTACCGAACAAAAAGTTTTTGTAGGTAGGCATGCCATTTTCTTAGAAAAAGAGTTTATCTTAGAAAAGGGCAAGGATAGAAAAATTGAACTTGAAGAAGTTCAAAACCTACAAATAGAAACACAAGAAATTCTTCAACCAGATGTACCCATTGATGAGGTACAACCACAACACACATCTCCTCTCCGAAGGTCAGATAGAGTGCGAAGAGCACCTGAGAGATATGGGTTCATCATTGAAAATGATGAAGCCCACATTGTTCAGAATAATGATCCTCTGACCTATTCGGAAGCTGTCATGAGTAATGACTCTGAGAAATGGCTAGAAGCCATGAAATCCGAAATAGATTCTATGTATACCAACCAAGTATGGACTTTGGTTGATGCACCAGAGGGTGTAAACCCTATAGGTTGCAAATGGGTCTATAAGAAAAAGATTGGAGCAGATGGCCAAGTAGAAACCTACAAGGCTAGATTGGTGGCAAAAGGTTTCAGGCAAAAGCAAGGAATTGACTATGATGAAACTTTTTCGCCAGTAGCTATGCTCAAATCTATTCGGATTTTGCTTGCAATAGCTGCATACTATGATTATGAAATCTGGCAGATGGATGTCAAAACCGCCTTCCTTAATGGTTATCTTGAGGAAGAAGTTTACATGACACAGCCAGAAGGATTTGTCTCAAGTAAGAGAGCAAATCAAGTATGCAAGCTTAAGAGATCCATTTATGGATTAAAGCAAGCATCGAGGAGTTGGAACATCCGTTTTGATACAACAGTCAAAGAGTTTGGTTTTATCAAAAATGTGGATGAACCATGTGTGTACAAGAAGACTAGTGGGAGTGCCATTGTCTTCTTAATATTGTATGTAGATGACATACTGATCATTGGAAATGATATTCCAATGTTACAATCGGTCAAGACTTGGCTGTCAAAAAGCTTTTCCATGAAAGACCTGGGAGAAGCATCCTATATACTTGGTATAAAGATCTATAGGGATAGATCTAAAAGGATGCTAGGCTTGTCCCAGTCTAGGTACATAGATAATGTGCTGAAAAGATTCAGCATGGAAGAAAGTAAAAGAGGTTATTTACCTATGAGTCATGGCATACGTCTCTCTAAGAAGATGTCTCCTAAGACATCTGAAGAGAGGAATAGAATGAATTCTATTCCCTATGCTTCGGCAATAGGATCGATTATGTATGCTATGCTATGTACTAGGCCTGATGTTGCTTATGCCTTAGGCATAACAAGTAGATTTCAGGCTGATCCAGGAGAGGATCATTGGATAGCTGTGAAAAATATTCTTAAGTACTTGAGAAGGACTAAAGATATTTTTCTAGTTTATGGAGGATCTGAGTTGAAACTAGAAGGATTTTCTGATTCTAGTTTTCAATCAGACCCAGATGATAGCAAGTCCACTTCAGGGTATGTCTTTACCCTAAATGGTGGTGCAGTGAGCTGGAAGAGTTCCAAACAGCAAACTGTAGCTGACTCAACTACTGAGGCAGAATACATTGCTGTAAGTGAAGCTGCTAAGGAAGCTGTCTGGATGAAGAAGTTCATCTCTGAGTTAGGAGTAGTTCCCGAGATTGCTGGACCAGTCCCAGTTTATTGTGATAACACTGGAGCTGTTGCTCAAGCGAAGGAACCAAGGTCTCATCACAAATCCAAGCACATTCTAAGACGCTTCCATCTTGTTCGAGAGATTGTCGAGAGACAAGACATAGTCATTGAACGAGTAGACACCAAGAACAACCTAGCAGACCCGTTCACTAAAGCTCTACCACAACAGCAGTTCGATCGCCACCTCGATTGTATGGGGATAAAATATAAGAGCGATTGGCTTTAGTGCAAGTGGGAGATTGAAAGAGTAGATGCCCTACAAGCCAATCGCAATATGTATTGCGAAGGGTTTTTCTTTTGATTTGTCCAAATCATGTACATGACATTTAAATATGAATAAAGGCATTATATTTTATCATATGCTGTTGATTATATTTATGATAAACTCCTTAGATTAGGGCAATGGTTTTAAGACTATGATGAGATCATACTAGTGAGACTTAAAATCCTAAAATCCTAATCTTAAATATTCCCAGTCATTGGTACATTGAGTCGGGGATCAATGATTACCGGAAAGACTGGCATGTCTTATGTATGCTCGATGCAGAGGATGATTGATCTCACAATCATTTGTGTGGAGACACTAATACAAAGATATGGGTGCTCATTAAAAGAATGAGTTCACTGAATTGACCTACAAAGAGAAATCTTATGAAGTCTGACTTACAAGTCAAAAGATGATTCTCTTAGTGGGAGTTGTGCAACTGATCCTTTGACCTGAGATCACCATGGTATCTTGTGCACATGAACCTATGTTTTGGTTTACACTCATTCATGACAATAAGTTATGTACGAGGTCTTCTGGATATGGTGGATTGTGTACGAAGATTATGAGTAGGTCAATAAGGAATTAATCACTTCTAGTAAGAGAAGATAGCATCCTATTTATTCTAATCATATGATAATTCAGGAAGCCTTTGATCAAAGCAGAATGAAAATTAGAAAGAGTTTCTAATGTTTCATTATTTGAATTATCATTAAAAGATTGAGAAAAATATGAATATGAAATTGAGTTTGACATATATTCATACTCATATACATATTTGGGATGCAGTTTGATTAAAGGATTGAATTGCATGGTAACTTGCCACTGAAGGGTATTTTTGGTATTTCTACCAAATTCCATATTTTCCGGGTAGACATGACACGTTGCTAGACGTCAATCTTGTCTTATAGGTTTGATCGAATTAAAGAGTTTAATTCGATTACCAATTAGAAAGGATTCTAATTGTTAAGTTCGGGTTCGCGCAGTTTGGACTTAAATCGATTAGAAGAGGTCTAATCAAGTTGGGTCAACTCGCACTCACACCTATTGTTGGCTAAGTATGGAACCCAATGGGTCACACACAAGAAAACTTATCAAGGGTCTAATTGGATTAGATCATGTTTGCAAGATAAACATCCTAGCAGGTGTTGCAAACCTTAGCTCCTGATTCGAACTGGATTCGAATCTGATTCGAACTGGATTCGAATCTGATTCTTAATTGATCTAATTTGATTAGATCATATTCTAATATGGGTTAGCCAAGAGTTGGCTCCTAATTGGCTTGGTTTGAGTCTAATTGGATTAGATTTGATAAATCATTCATTTTTGACCGTTGGATCAACATTTGGATGAAGAGATGGATCAAATGGATGGCACCATGAATTGGAGCCATTGGATTTTCATCATAGGATGATGGGAGATCATGATGACGTGATGGATATCATTGGGAGGCGTGGAGATGAAAAATAGGTGAAGGAAAGAGAGAGAATACGTGAAGATTAAATGGATAAGGATGAACCATTTATTTGATCTTATCCATTCTCTCTCTTCTCTCTTCATCACGCCTAAGGGATATATGGCGCCTTCTTTCATGGCCTTTGGATCATCATCAACCCTTGATGAATGGATAAGGTTGGTTCCTATTTTTCTTGCGTGAGAAGAAGTGAAAAAAGGGAAGAGTACGGCGCATTTTCATGAAGAGGTGCTTAGGGAATCAAGCGCCACATCATAAGCGCTTGATCTTATCATAACCACTTTTGATACGCCTCTCCCTATTTTTGTGGCGCCTTCTCTCCTCTTATCACGCCCCATCTGAAGGATGTGTGGATGGGATGCATCCTTTGGTGATGCATCCCCACGCCATCTATAAATAGGAATGCTCCCGGTATTTTCTAATCATCGGAAATCAATCCAACTCTCTCTCTCTCATACCCCTTCTTTCTTACATTAGTTTCTTTCTTTCTAACATTGCTTCTAGTGTGTCCTAAGCCAAGACAAGGTGGTCTTCCTTAGGACAAAAGGATTAGAAGTGATTTTAGAAGGCTAAAGAAAAATAGAAAGGAAGGAAAGCAAGCCATTAGAGTTCTTTAGAAGAATTCTGCATTAAGGATCAAAAGTCTTTGGAGCTAAAGTCTTGATCAAGTTTTCGTGTGGATCACCATTGGAGGGCGGACACTTGGACGCCTCGTGGAGATTGTACACTTTGGATTAGCGTTTGAGGTATTCTACTAATTCTGCATTTATTTTATATTATTTGATTGTAATCATTAAGGTGATCTAGGCTTAAAAGGGTTTCATGCATAGGGACTTTATTAAGAATTTTTAAAATCCCTAGCTTCCGCTGCCCATTATGACATGCTAGAACCCTTCAGAGTGGACCTTTATCCTTCTTAATATGCCCTTCAGCTATTTTGAGTATATTTAACAGCTCAGGCACGGAGGTGTTCAGCTTGTTCATGTGAAAGTTCACAACAAACTGAGAGAATGAATCAGGCAGTGATTGCAGGATCAAATCCTGACTGAGCTCACTATCCATAGCAAAACCTAATTGACTTAATCTGGTGATCAAGTCTATAACCATAAGAACATGGTTTTGCACTGGAGTTCCTTCATTCATTCTAGCACGGAACAACTGCTTAGATATCTCATACCTAGCAGTTCTGCTTTGTTCTCCATACAACTCTTTTAAATTGAGAAGTATGGATTGAGTGTCCATGCCTTCATGTTGCCTCTGTAATTCATTGTTCATAGAGGCAAGTATGATACATTTGACAGTCACACTGTCATTTTTCCACATCTTATGTGTGGCAACCTCCTCTTCTGTAGCATCATCCCCTAGATCTCCAAGATCAGGAGTTTCAAGTATATAGAAAATTTTCTCCTGAGTGAGTACTATCTTTAAATTTCTCAACCAGTCCACATAGTTTGGTCCGGTCAACTTGTTGGCATCTAAGATTCCTCTTAGTGAAAGTGAAGAAGCCATTTAATAATTCTACATATGCAAGAACAAAACTAATATAAGCAGACCAATCATGATGACATGTTTGCAACTAGATAAGGACTTTAATCTAATTTGTCTCCTACTATTTTTATCGAATATCATAGCCCTCTCCTATGATAAACGTGAAAATATAATTTTTCTTAGTAGGGTTGAGATCCTAATTCATCATAAAAAGCCTTGTGTTTATACAACAAACTCTTATGACCCATTGGGTTCCATACTTAGCCAGCAATAGGTGTGAGTGCAAGTTGACCCAACTTGATTAGAACTCTTCTAATCGATTTAAGTCCAAACTGCGCGAACCCAAACTTAACAATTAGAATCCTTTCTAATTGGTGATCGAATTAAACTCTTTAATTCGATCAAACCTATAAGACAAGATTGACGTCTAGCAATGTGTCATGTCTATCCAAAAAATATGGAATTTGGTGGAAATACCAAAAATACCCTTCAGTGGCAAGTTACCGTGCAATTCAATCCTTTAATCAAACTGCATCCCGAATATGTATATGAGTATGAATATATGTCAAACTCAATTTTATATTCATATATTTCTCAATCTTCTAATGATAATTCGAATAATGAAATATTAGAAACTCTTTCTAATTTTTATTGTACTTTGATCAAAGACTTTCTGAATTATCATATGATTAGAATAAATAGGATGCGATCTTCTCTTACTAGAAGTGATTAATTCCTTGTTGACCTACTCATAACCTTCGTACACATTCCACCATATCCAGAAGACCTCGTACATAACTTATTGTCATGAATGAGTGGAAACCAAAATATGGATTTATGTGCACAAGATACTATGGTGATCTCAGGTCAAAGGATCAGTTGCACAACTCCCACTAAGAGAATCATCTTTTGACATGTAAGTAAGACTTCATAAGATTTCTCTTTGTAGGTCAATTCAGTGAACTCATTTCTCTAATGAGCACCCACATCTTTGTATTAGTGTCTCCACACAAGTGATTGTGAGATCAATCACCCTCTGCATCGAGCATACATAAGATGTGCCAGTCTTTCCGGTAAACATTGATCCTCGACTCAATGTACCAATGACTGGGAATATTTAAGATTAGGATTTTAAGATTTTAGGTCTCACTAGTATGATCTCATCATAGCCTCAAAATCATTGTCTTAATCTAAGAGGTTCATCACAAATATAATCAATAGCATATGATGAAACACAATGCCTTTATTTATATTAAATGTCATGTAAATGATTTGGAAAATCAAAAGAAAATCCTTCACAATACATATTGCGATTGGCTTGTAGGGCATCTACTCTTTCACTAGGTGCCACCCACAAGTCCCTTTTTATAGACATGTGGAGCTCCTAACATTTAAGAGCTCTTGATGTCTTTCCTAAGAGGGGGCGCCGTCTCTTCTCCCTTTTCCACGTGGAAAGGGGAGGGGCTTATCCCCTTCCTCATGGTAAATCCTAATCCATATTAGGTAGGGATTGGAATGCCCTAATATGGTCAAGCCCTAATCCAATTAGGCTTAGCCCAAGGGTGAACCAATTTGGATCCAATCTAGGTAAGTCCTAATCCAATTAGAACTTAAATCAATTTTGACTCAGTTGAACTCTTCAATCCTAATCTAATTAGGAGTCTTATTGATTCATTAGATTAATAATTAATTGTGACTTAAGAAACCCTAATCCAAATTAGGACATATTTAATTTTAGTCCTAATCCAATTAGGACTCTATTTGAATCCGAAGTCCTAATCCGATTAGGACTCTAGGAATCCTACTTCAAGTAGGAATCCAATTTTGATTCAAAACTTCTAATCTCATTAGGATTGCAGGAATCCTATTCTAAGTAGGAATCCCAGTCCTACTTCAACTAGGATTTTCAGTCCTAATCCAATTAGGACTCTAGGAATCCTACTCGAAGTAGGACTCTTGTTTCAAGTCCAATTAATTAATTCCCTTTCCTTCTTCAACTTCTTATCAATCGAATTGATTACTCGTGATTCATAATCACTTTTCAACCATCGGATCGGTCAATACTTCTAGTGTGTGTGACCCCATAGGTTCTATTCTGACTGGTAGTGAGATATATTGTGATCTCTATCACTATATCATTGAAAACTCCTTTCAATGGGTTGGAACGATTCCAACTCAACTCATTAGGGTTTATCGATCATCGAGATAATCCCTGTGAGTCCCACCATCCACCAGTGACACCTAGCAGCATGTAGTGGCTACCCAGCAGAATGGAATGATGAACCTCTAGGTGCAGTTAACGTGTGATACAGTCCTACTATCGTGGATCCCTACAGGACGGAGGTCATGGACAACTCGTCAAACCCCATCGTCTGTCATATGTCAAAATTTATTCGACTCGAGTTCGATAGTGGAAAACTCTTTCTCCACTTTATATTACTGCCCTGGCCAAGGTCTTAGAACTCAGTCTAACAAATCACATAGGATCACTCCTCTTCTATCAAGGTCGATAGATTCCATGTAAGTGCATACCCTACTCCTACAGTGAACTCACTGCAGCCAATCTACACTACAAGGACCCATATGACTAGAGACCATGTATACGTATAGTCAAACTACAATAACCTCACTGTGAGTAGCTGAAGCACCGCAGGTCAAAGGACCAGTCATACTACTGCAACATCAAGCAAGTCACTGACGAGTGGATAGACATCCAAGTGACTTCTTGTCTTGGTCACGCTCAGTACCCTTGTTCTCTAACAAGCACCTGCACTATCACTTCAGTGTCCCTACACTGTAGACTCAAGTCTCGTCCATCTAGAAGAAAAGTGATCTGTGCACTGATCGGATCGATCACCGTCCTCGTGATGATCCATTGATCAGGAGTATTTAGAAATTAATCACCAATGATACATGGCTCAAATTCTCAACTCTTGAGAATATGTATCATCATCTTATTAATTTCTTGGACGATTCATAGACACATAAATAATATGAATGAAAAGATGCCTTTTATTTATCCAATAATAAATAGTCAAGTACCAAATTATGTCCTAGAATTAATAATGTGTCAGCCAGATTGGCTTCTAGGGCATACATCTAATAAGATAAGGATTAAAAACTTTTAAATAATATTAGAAGATCAGATCTTCACCTTGTGCGGGTAGATGATCACCGCAAACTGATGATCGTGGTTTTGGATGAAGGTTCGCTTGAAGCCGTTCAAGTGCCCGGCCTCTACGGGTATCCACACGAAGCAGGAACCGATCCAAACGTTCCAATCTACCCGGGGTGCTAGCTCCCTTGCAGAGATATGTTTTTGATAGCTGATCACCTCCCTTTCAATCAACTCTTGATTGTGCTTGGAAGGAGGAAGAAGAAGGAGGGATCTTGAAGAAGAATCAAAGCACCTTGCAGCCCTTTTCTTTCCCCTACATTGGATGAAGCAAAGGAGGAGGGAGGAGGCTGCCGCCAAGCTTTCTTCTTCTCACCATTTTGCTGATGGCGGCTGAAACCAAGAGGGGAGAAGGGTGGCCACGAGTTGGAGAGGAGGAGGGCTTCACTTATCATTAGGGCACCTCCTTTCAAAGCCTTTTAAAGGCATCTAGAGCTCCTATTTGGTTTAGTCCAAATCATGAATCAATTGGGTTCAATCTATGCTAGTCCTAATCCAATTAGAACTTGAATGAACCATGACTCAATTGAACTCTTCAATCCTAATCTAATTAGGAGTCATCTTGATTCATTGGATTAATAATTAATTGGGACTTAAGAAATCCTAATCCAATTAGGACTTGTTTAATTCTAGTCCTAATCCAATTAGGACTCTAATTTAAATTCGAAGTCCTAATCCAATTAGGACTCTAGAAATCCTACTCCAAGTAGGAATCCAAATTTAATTCAAAACTCCTAATCTAATTAGGATTATAGGAATCCTACTCCAAGTAGGAATCCTAGTCCTACTCCAAATAGGATTCCCAGTCCAAGTAGGAATCCCAGTCCAAGTAGGATTCCTAGTCCTAATCCAATTAGGACTCTACGAATCCTACTCTAAGTAGGACTCTTGTTTTAAGTCCAATTAATCAATTCCCTTTGTTCCTTCTTCAACTTATTATCAATCGAATTGATTACTTGTGATTCCTAATCACGATTCAACCATCGGATCGGTCAATGCCTCTAGTGTGTGTGACCCCATAGGTTCTACTCTGACTGGTAGTGAGATATATTGTGATCTCTAGCACAATATCATTGAAAACTCCTTTCAATGGGTCGGAACGATTCCAACTCTACTTATTAGGGTTTATCGATCATCAAGAGAATCCCTATGAGTCCCACCATCCACTAGTGACACCTAGCAGCATGTAGTGGCTACCCAGCAGAATAGAATGATGAACCTCTAGGTGCAGTTATCATGTGATACAGTCCTTCTATCGTGGATCCCTACAAGACAGAGGTCATGGATAACTCATCAAACCCCTTCGTCTGTCATATGTCAAGATTTATTCGACTTAAGTTCGAGAGCGGAGAACTCTTTCTCCACTGTGCAATCTGCCCCGGCCGAGATCTTACAAACTCAGTCTTATAAATCACATAGGATCTCTCCTTATCTATCAAGGTCGATAGATTCCTTATAGGTGCATACCCTACTCCTACAGTGAACCTACTGCAGCCAATCTACACTGCATGGACCCATATGGCTAGAGACCATGTATATGTGCAGTCAAACTACAATAACCTCACTGTGAGTAGCCGAAGCATCGCAGGTCAAAGGACCAGTCACACTACTGCAACATCAAGCAAGTCACTGATGAGTGGATAGACATCCAAGTGACTTCTTGTCTTGGTCACGCTCAGTACCCTTGTTCTCTAACAAGCACCTGCACTATTACTTCAGTGTCTCCATACCATGGACTCGAGTCTCGTCCATCCATAGGGAAAGTAATGTGTGCACTGATCTCATCGGATCGATCACCGTCCTCGTGATGATCCATCGATCAGGAGCGTTTAGAAATTAATCACTAATGATACATGGCTCAAATTCTCAACTCTTGAGAATATGCATCATCATCTTATTAATTCCTTGGACGATTCATAGACACAATAACAATATGAATGAAAAAGATGCCTTTCATTTATTCAATAATAAATAGTCAAGTACAAAATTATGTCACTAGAATTAATAATGTGTCAGCCAGATTGGCTTCTAGGGCATACATCTAACATATGCATCTCATGATCCGGTATGCATCTTCTAAAGATTTGATCATTACAATACTTGAACAAATAGGGGGCATCATAATATAACTCCTTACTTCACGCAAGAAATTATTCTTATCATTCGATCCCCAATGCTCCGGCATCCGGTTCGTGACAAGAAAGTTTACAATATCAGCATACCATGGCATAGTAGAAAGTATAAACATTTGCTCTTCAGGGAACGAGTCCTTGATGGGCAACTGTGGCACCAAATCATAAACAACTAGCCGTGATAAATGGTCAGCAACCACATTCTCTACTCCCTTTTTATCTTTGATTGTGATGTCAAATTCTTGGAGTAGAAGTATCCATCGTATTAAGCGTGGTTTGGCCTCTTTCTTATCCAGCAAATATTTTAGCGCCGCATGATCTGTGAAGATAACAATAGGAGCACCAAGGATATAAGAGCGAAATTTGTCTAATGCAAATACTACTGCAAGCAATTCCTTCTCGGTGGTGGTGTAATTTATTTGAGTATCGTTTAAGGTTTTGCTTGCATAGTAAATGATATATGGCTTATTATCCTTGCGTTGTCCTAGGACAGCTCCTATCGCATAGTCGCTAGCATCGCACATGATCTCAAAAGGTAATGACCAATCAGGTGGTCGCACGATGGGTGCAGTGCTAAGCATAGCCTTCAATTTTTTGAATGCCTCTTGACATGTTTCAGTCCAATTGAACGGTGTATCAAGGAATAGGAGGTTACATAATGGTCGAGCTATGATACTAAAGTCCTTGATGAACCTCTTATAAAATCCTGTGTGACCCAAAAATGATCTAACATCTCTAACTGTCTTGGATGCAGGTAGCTTGGCGATTAAATCAATCTTAGCTCTATCAACTTCCATGCCCTTCGATGAAACAATATATCCTAGGACAATTCCCTTTGGCACCATAAAGTGGCATTTCTCCCAATTTAGTATCAGATTCTTTTTCATGCATCGAGCTAAGACTGCTCGTAAATGTAATAAACAATCATCAAAAGAATCGCCAAAAATAGAGAAATCATCCATAAACACTTCAAAAAATATCTCGTTCATTTCTTCAAAAATGCTGAGCATACACCTTTGGAATGTTGCAGGTGCATTACACAACCCGAATGGCATCCGACGGAAAGCGAATGTGCCAAAAGGACAAGTGAAGGTAGTCTTCTCTTGATACTCAGGTGAAATTTCGACTTGGTAGTACCCGGAATAGCCATCGAGAAAACAATAGAATTTGTATCCTGCAACTCTTTCCAAAACTTGGTCTAGGAAGGGTAGGGAAAAGTGATCCTTCCTAGTGACCAAATTCAATTTTCGGTAGTCAAGACACATGCGCCAACTCGTCGGAACATGAGTTGGAACTAGTTCACCCTGCTCATTTTTGACTACCGTCAGACCCGACTTCTTAGGAACGACTTGAGTAGGACTTACCCATTTACTGTCGGAAATTGGGTAAATAATACCCACGTCAAGCAACTTGAGGACTTCTGCTTTAACCACATCTCTCATCGTAGGATTCAACCTGCATTGCATTTGCCTTGTGTTTTTGGCATTGTCCTCCAAATATATCCGATGCGTGCAAATTAAAGGGCTAATCCCCTTCAAGTCGGCAATAGACCACCCTAAAGCTCCCTTATGATTCTTTAGAACACCAAGTAATTTTTTTTCTTGGGCATGATCCAGATCAGATGAGATGATTATAGGAAATGTGTCCTCGGGTCCAAGAAAGGCATACTTGATTTCCTTCGGTAAAGGTTTCAACTCGAGCTTAGGTGTTTGTTCATGGGATGGTACTATCTTTGCTTTTCGAGGTGGCAACTGTTCAAATTCCTCTATTCGCGGTCTCCACCCATTGACCATCATAACATCCGAATTATCTAAACCAGGTGGGACCACATCATTAGCAGTACCTTCAGAACACCAATCTATTAAACCATTGTCGGCCGATTCAGTAAATGTTTCTTTTAACAAATATTCTTCCGCAATGGTTTCAACCCATTCAACTTCTTTACTTTTTTCATGATCACTGGGTTGTTTACCTATACTAAAGATGTTCAGTTCCAAGGTCATCTTGCCAAAAGAAAGCTTCATGACACCATTCCTACAATTGATCAATGCATTAGAAGTTGCAAGGAATGGACGTCCTAAGATGACCGGAATCTGAGTTGGTGAATTGGAAGCCGGATGTGTGTCCAGTACGATAAAGTCAACAGGAAAATAGAACTTGTCTACTTGGACCAACACATCTTCGATAATCCCTCTAGGAACCTTCACTGACCTGTCAGCTAATTGTAAGGTCACAGTTGTTGGCTTCAACTCTCCCAAACTGAGTTGCTCATATACCGTATATGGCAACAAGTTCACACTCGCTCCTAAATCTAGCAATGCTCGCTCAATCCTAAAATTGCCAATGATGCACGAGATAGTTGGGCAACCTGGATCCTTATATTTAGGAAGAATGTTATGCTGTAAAATTGCACTCATATTTTCAGCCAGAAATGCCTTCTTCTTGACATTTAAACGATGCTTGACAGTGCACAAATCTTTCAAAAATTTTGCATATGAAGGCACTTGTTTGATTGCATCAAGAAGAGGTATCATTGATTTTTACTTGCTTAAAAAGCTCAAGAATTTCAGAGTTTGGTTCAAGTTTTTGCAAGGGCTTTAATCTTTGTGGAAATGGTGCAGGAAAAGGACATTTAATTTTTTCAGTTGATGTTGGTGCTTCGGTTTCTTCGGTATCCTTTTCTTTTGTCTTAGGAGGGTCAGAATCAGGTATGGCTTGTGTTTGTTCTGGGACTGGTCGGTCAATAACCTTTCCACTTCGCAAAGTTATTATACTCTTCGCTTGTTCTTTATGCGAAGTTGAAGATGATGCATTGCTACCGCCGTAGACTTGAGGGTTAGGTTGTGGTTGAGCTGGTAGCTTACCCTTCTCTTGAGCACTTAAAGCAGTGGTCAGCGTTGTCAGTTGATTTCTTAATTCATCATTGATTTTAGCTTGACCTTGCATGAAAGATTGCAAAGTTTCTTCGAGACTGGGTTTTTGAGGGGGTGCGTGTGCATAATGAGGTTGCGGAGGTGGAGGAGTTGGGTTATATACTTGTTGAGGTTGGTCATTCCTCCACCTCAAATTTGGATGGTTCTTCCATCCAGGGTTGTAAGTACCCGAAAAAGGATTATTGAAAGATTTTTGATAGGTATTCATAACATTGGCCTGATCATGCAAGACTTCCTTGAATGCGGGTATTATGGGGCAATCAGTGGTGAGATGGCCAGGCATCTCACAAATCCTACAACATTCGCTGTTATGTTCTACGGTCTTGACGGGTTCAATCCTTCTAAGTTCAATTTCCTCTACCTTCCTAGTAAGGGCTGCCATTTTAGCCTGAATATCATCCTGAGTACTAAGGTTGTAAAGGCCCCCGTGTCCAATGCTAGTAGGCTTAGGCAAAGGTTTATTCACTCTATCCCCTGTATCCCATAATTGTGCAGTCTCTGCGAGAGAGTCTAAATAGTTCCATGCCTCATCGGGTTGCTTTTCCAAAAATAGACCATTGCACATAGTCTCTATAAATTGTTTTAACTGTGGAGACAACCCTTCGTAAAAGAAACTAATAGTTCTCCATATTTCAAACCCATGATGAGGACAAGAGAGAAGCAAATCTTTAAATCTCTCCCAGCATTCATAAAATGTTTCATGGTCGTTTTGTTGGAAATTACTAATGTGCCTTTTCAAAAAGTTAGTCCTTTGTGCGAGAAAGAATTTTTTCAAGAATTCTCTTTGCATATCATGCCATGTTCCTAGCGATCTAGGTCTCAAGGAGTTCAACCATGTTTTGGCTTTATCCTTTAAGGAAAAAGAAAACAAGGTTATCAGGATCAAGCGCTACCATTACACCAAAATCTGCAGGTGTTAGTGAAGGCGCAACTTTATTTCCTTAAACTAGCGCAGGGGCCCATAGCGCCACGAGTCGACTCCGACCAAGCCTCGCCCAACTCCGGACTCCGACAGGGCCTCGCCAGTGGGTTCAGGGACCCCCTAGTGGTATAACCCACCCTACTCCTCCAGCGCATCCACGTTGGCAGGCGGCGGGACTGACTCGGCCCTCCAGGCCTCCGCCAACGTTGACTCGGCCCCTCAGGCCTCCGCCAACAATCCTCCCCCAACGTGATGCCTGGGTTTCGAACTCGAGACCTATGGCTCTGATACCAATTGTCAGGATCAAGCGCTACCATTACACCAAAACCCGCAGGTGTTAGTGAAGGCGCAACTTTATTTTCTTAAACTAGCACAGGGGCCCATAGCGCCACGAGTCGACTCCGACCAAGCCTCGCCCAACTCCGGACTCCGACAGGGCCTCGCCAGTGGGTTCAGGGACCCCCTAGTGGTATAACCCACCCTACTCCTCCAGCGCATCCACGTTGGCAGGCGGCGGGACTGACTCGGCCCTCCAGGCCTCCGCCAACGTTGACTCAGCCCCTCAGGCCTCCGCCAACAAAGGTCAATTTAAGGACATCTTTCGATACATTTGGCACTCTAAATGTGATGCTAATTTCTTTAAAATCCTTAAGGTGAAGATAAGGGTTCTTGGATTTCATTCCATGATACTTTGGCAGCAACTGATTACTCCTGGTTTGATTTCAAAGTGTCCTACGTTTTCAGGAATAATCATGCATGAAGGTTGACTAGTCCTAGTGGGGTGTAAGTATTGTCGAAGTGTCATAACTGGGGGTCTACCTTCATTACCATGGTGACTTCCTACATCGTCATCAGCCGTCTCACCAGATCTGAGATTTTGCGAAAGAGTTTCAATATTTTGATTTAAGGAACTGTCAAAAATTTGTCGATTCAGACGCCTAGTGTTGTCCCTATTCCAACCTAGCATACAAAATTTAATTAAATTTTTTTATGTTGTTTTTTTTAAAAAAAATAAATATAAATATAAGTACCAACTAAAGATACCCTAAAATGACACCCTAAAATAAAAATCTATTCACAATCAAACATGCAACAAAACATTACACCTTAATTTCTAATGTTTTTCTTAAATTTCTAGACAGCTCCTAACTGGTTGAAGAGGGCATCTAAGCCTCCAATCCGGTCTAACGAACCGAGTTGACCAGGTAAGCTTCCAGGTAAGTGGAGGGGTCACGATGTGTTCGCAAAGGTCCCACTTAAAACCCACTTGCCTCGAACAGATGAACTGTCTCCCTTATAGGGACAAAGCTTGCCTAGACATCAACTAAGCCACAGAGCGAAATTGGTGCAACTTTCGGTGGTCTTCGTCCTATTGAGCTCGAATGTCCTTAGGGGTCAACGTCTAGTTGATTTTAGTTATGCTTAGGATATTTATGCAATGGGGTGATTTTTGGGCTAAGGACGAGTGATGAAATTTCGACCTTATCTTTTTAAATGGGTTCAGCCCTTAGAGTATTTTATGCTGATGCCTTATACTATATGCAACAATCAAGAGATTTTTTTTTGTTTTATGACGTGACATTAAATTTCATTGAATAGGTGATCAAGCAAATTATTTATTTTTTTTAAATTTTATGAGTTGAAGTTTGAAATTTGAATTCTGAAATTTGAAATTTGAAATTTTAGGTTTTTCTTCTTTTTTTTTTAATTTTTGAATAATCACCCTCGATGTTTTCTTAAAGTTTTTTTTCTTAAATTTTCAATTAGCAACAAGGGTTAATGAGATATGATAACAATAAAATTCTGATTCTAAAACAATTAAATGCAGAAAATTCAAAACAGAAAGCAGCAAGGTTTCGTATTAATCTAATGGTCTTAAAAGTTTTAGAATGTCAATTAGACCGTTCAGATGAAAGAAACACAGGTCCTGCACCTGAAGACCAAATTTGAGTTCAGATGGTTAATTACTTTGATATCAGAGTTTGATGCAGACTGTGCAGGGAATAAAAAAACAGCAGTAAAGAATTTTTTTTTTTCGAAAGAAAAAGACTAACTACTAAAGTACTAATTAAATCTAAAATTATAATAATAAATCAGCTATTTCCCGGCAACGTCGCCAAAAACTTGACGCACTCGCAAAAATGTTTTCGCGAAACTAATCTCCCAAGTATAGGAGAATCGTACAAGTAGTAAAATCTCGGAAGTCCGAGGTCGAATCCTCAGATAACGAAATATATATAAGATTATTTAGTATAATTTCAGATTAATTAATTCAATAAATTTGTGGATTAAGATGATGTTTTGATTTTCAGAAATTAAAAGCAGAGAACAATATATCAATAAACATAGTTCCATGAAATAAAGATGGTAGGGATCTGGAATTCCCCTTGATGATATTGCATCCAAGAAATAAAATCTATGGTTCTTGATTAAAGATTAACTGTCGGATAGATCTAATCGTGGTATATGTTTCATGAACATATGAACTCAATTTCTAAGCATTCATCGTGCTTTCTACGTCTACGACGAATCAAATACTAAAGCAATCCATATATCAATAATCATAATCCATTAAAAAGCTATCTATGAAATAACAATGCATGGGTCAAGAACATATCAGTAAATATAAATCATTCAAAGCAAAAGTTTAGAGTTTACTTCAAAGAGCAATACATCAAAGCTTCCTCCATCACCCTCCCTAAGAAATCAGCCACTCATTTTAAACATTAGTCCCCCTTCCATTTTTTTTTCTTCTTTTCTTTGGCCCAAAACAGAGTATCCCTTCTCTCTTTTTTTTTTCTTTTAGAATAGCAGGGGGCCTCTGTTTCTTTGAATCAGAGACCTCTCTATTCTTTTTCGAATGGGGATCCCCCTTCAGCCGAGGGAGAAACCTTCTATATCCCCCCCGATGGATCCCTAATCCAGTTGCGAGATATCTGGACGCGAAATCATAGGAGCTGGATCGCGGGACCTAGGATTTGGATGATACGCATGGAACGATCGCAGGCGTTGGACGCAGGAGATTCGGGATGATTCGATGGACGGGATCATGGAAGAATGCTTCGCGGACGGCTGGGATGCTTCGCGGGAGGTTGCGGACGTTGGCTCTCGGACGCGGAGAAGATCTGGGGATGCTGGAATCTTGGATGTGATCTCAAATGGCTGAAGTCGGGACGCAGGGAGAGATCTGGGAATGAATTCGGAAAACGCGTGGATCTAAGATCTGGAAGCTGGATCACGGATGCCTGCGGGATCTGGGGAAGGCTGAAAATCATGGTGGATGCTGGGATTCGGAAACTTGGGATTTATCGCGATCCGGAATTTGGGATGCATGGGCTCGCAGGAGAAGCTGGATGCGGGAGATTCAGATGGACGCGTGGACTGCGAGGAAGACGCTGAAGGAAGCTTGGACTGATCGTGGGTTGATGAGCTGCATGCGGACGCTGGGAGCTTCGCGGATGAGGCAGAATCTGGGATGCTGGTGAATCGGCACGGACGACTGGATCGCAGGAGGATTGAACTGCTGGGATGCGGACGCGGGGATCACGAGATGCTCGGGAGATTGTGGACGCTTGGCATGCATCGTGGGCTCCGCAAACATCGTGGGTAGGATCTGAAGAGGCTAGGACTCGGATGGATGAAATCTGGAGATACTTGCAGACGGCTGCAATGCTTCACGGGTCCTAGGATCACGGTTGGATGCTTGAAGGAAAGAGATGAATTTATATAATGATAAAAATTATAATAAGTGCTAAGAATAAAATATTTAATCATGTAAATGTTAACACCTATTATTTATCATTATTTTACTAGCATTAGGCTAAGTTAATTGGTACTTAGATCGCACTTTTGTGCTCTCATCAACAAACTTACTTGGAACCTTATTTACAATATAGCAGGCTGACTCAAGAGCATATCCCCAAAAGGATATGGGCAGATCAGCTAACCCCATCATAGATCGAACCATGTCTAACAGAGTTCAATTTCTTCTTTCTGATACACCGTTATACTGTGGTGTACTAGGAGGAGTCCATTGGGAGAGAATCTCATTTTTTCCTAGATATGTCAAAAATTCACTGGAGAGGTATTCACCTCCTCGATCTGATCGAAGAGTTTTAATACTCTTTCCAGTTTATTTTTCTACTTCATTACGATATAATTCGAACATTTCAAATAATTCAGATTTATGTCTCATTAAATAGACATAACCATACCTAGAAAGGTCGTCTGTAAACGTAATGAAATATGAATACCCACCTCTAACATCTGTGCTCATTGGCCCACATACATCAGAATGTACAAGGATCAATAAATCACTGGCTCGTTCACCTTTTCCGGTAAAAGGTGATTTGTTCATTTTATCAAGAAGACATGATTTACAGGTTGTCAATGATTCACAATCATTAACATAGGATTCCCTCTTTACTTAACCTGTTCATCCTGTTCTTATTAATATGACCTAGTCTATGATGCCAAAGGTAGACATCCGTAACATTATCTATTCTAGGGCGCTTATTGGATTTATACATTACATGAACAGGCTGTGACAAAATGTAAATGCCATTACTCAGAATTTCATTCATTACAACAACATCATTCCAAATGGCATTGCAATAATCCTTTTTTATTGATATTTCATAACTATTTTTGGCCAAAAGGCCTACAGAAATGATATTCAATAGAAAACTTGGACAATAGTGACAATCACTAAGGATATTTACATAAGAGCTGAATTCAATTTTAAGAATTCCTAAAGCTAGAACTGGAACTAGTCTTCCATCTCCAACATTCAGGAACCTTTCTCCTTCTTCAAACCTCTTACTGACTTGTAGCCCCTGCAACGAATTGCAAATATTAAAAGGACTACCGGTATCCAATACCCAGGTTGAATTATCACAAATAGAAAAATTGCAAAGTGTTATCATATAAGTACCTTGATTGGCAACTAATTGCCCACTTTTTTTAGGCCGGTTCGGATCGAGGGATGCAATGTAAAGAGGACAGTTCCTCTTCCAATATCCTTACTTCTTGCAGAAGAAGCACTCCGCCTTGTTCTGATCAGCCTTTTTATTCTTTTTCTGACTAGGCTGAGCATGGTGCACCTGTTTCTTTTGGATTTTATTTTTCTTTTTCTCTTTCTTAAAGGAGCGACCCTTGGATGAACCTCCCACTAAGTTCACCGTCTTCTTAAGAAGTTGGTGATCATTTTCAAACATCTGTAGTAACCCCAACAATTGGTGATAATTCACTACAGGTTTTGTCATATGAAAATAAGAGAGAAAAGGACGGTATGATCCAGGCAATGAGTTTAGTATGGCATCCTTCCCCAATTGATCATGAAGGGGAAAGCCAGAAGAGCTTAGACGCTCGATTAACTCAATCATGTACAGTACATGATCAGTTACCGAGGTCCCATCTTTCATTTAGGCGCTGAAGATGGCACAACTAGTTTTGTGCCTCTCAATGTCGTCAGGAACGCCGAATGATTCATTCAACATTTGAATGATATCTTCCGGCTGCGTATTCTCAAAACGCCTACTAAACTCATCACTCATTGCTGCCAACATGATGCATCGAACAGTGATTCGGTCACTGAGCCACTTCTGATAAGTATCTCTGGTCGATCTTGATGCATTAGCAGCGGGCTGCTCAGGTGCTTGATCCGTTATCACATAAAGGATCCTCTCATGCTCTAGCACTATTTTCAGTTTTCTATGCCAATTATTGAAATTTGGACCAGTCAACTTGTCATTATCCAATAATGAGCGAAGTGACAAATTAGTGGCCATGTCTGCATAAAAAGAAAATTTGGCTATTAGTATATGAATTGACTAAACTCAATAGACTTGGACTTTAGTCTAAAGATACTTCCACTATTTTATACAAATTGGTAGCCTCTACCTCTAATTCGAAAAATTACTCCTAATTTTTTAGTGGGCACTAGAACCCAATAGATCGCATATAGGCCCGAGTATGGCTCGGCTAACCCATATGCACCTATTGGTAGGTTCTTAACCAATTGCTTCACCAAGCAACTTCTAGTGATGATTTTGCCCTAGGTTTTTTGGCAGGCGTGTGGCGCCTCCACCGAATATCCTAGTCAGGTCCAACCATTAAATGATAGGGTTAAGTCTAATCAACTAATAGATGACCAAATCCGAGTGTGGCTCGGCTCACCTGATCGCCTATTGAAGGTACACTTAACTCATCATATATTGAATAACAATTCCAATGCTTGATAAGTACCAGATGTGTGGCGCCTCCAATAATTATCAAAATATTGGATCCATTATCACCCAACTTAATGGGAGGCTATTGTTAGAAATCCGCCCATGCCGTAGAAAAATTTCAAAAAAATTCAGATGCAGCGGAAGAGGCATGCGCGGGATCAACCGTTCATCGCATGAACGTTGTTTAAAACCGTTCGTAGATAGATAAGGATTAAAAACTTTTTAAAAACATTAGAAGATCAGATCTTCACCTTGTGCGGGTAGATAATCACCGCAAACTGATGATCGTGGTTTTGGATGAAGGTTTGCTTGAAGCCGTTCAAGTGCCCGGCCTCTACGGGTATCCACACGAAGCAGGAACCGATCAAAGCTTTCTTGTCTTCCTGGGGTGCTAGCTCCCTTGCAAAGACTACTTTAAGTGGCTGATCTCCTCCCTTTTGATCAACCCTTGATTGTGTTTGGGAGGAGGAAGAAGAAGGATGAAGATGGATGAAGATCCAATGCTTGCTTGCAGCCTTTTCCCTTGCTCACGTTGGAAACCAAGAGAGGGAAGAAAGGATGCCGCCAAGCCTCTTCTTTTCTTTCACCTTGCTTGCGGCTGAAACAAAGGGAGGAGAGAGGGCTCACGGCTGGAGGAGGAAGAGGGCTTGAATGCCCTAGTGTGCCGCCTCATGTCCCTTTAATAGCGTGTGGAGCTCCTACAAATTAGGAGCTCCAAACAATTTTCCAAGAGGGGCGCCGGCCCCTCTTGTGTTGCCGCACCATGCAAGGAAAAAGAGGAGGGGCGTGCGTCCCTCCCTCTTTGCTAACCCTAGTCCTCCTCTGTGGAGTGATTGATTAAAACCCCATTTGATTTTGATGAGCTCAAAGCATTTGAGTATATCTTGTGATTACTAATGAATTCAATTGAGTGTTTCAGTGAAAATCCTGTCCAAGTGTTTCTAGACTTGGTTCATAGTATTTTGGATAAGTTAAGAAGTCTGCATGAACCAATGTCTGAGACTCGAGTCGACTCCCGAGTATCACGAGTCGTCTCCAAGCGTATCAAGTTCACTGGCACGAGCTCGAGTCGACTCCAGATCAGTACGAGTCGACTCCGACTGAGAACAGACAGAAGGACAGAAAGCTTCAACTCAGAAACTGTCAACGAGTCGACTCCCGAAGTGCGCGAGTCGACTCCAATGTTCAACGAGTCGACTCCAGGGCAGTAAGAGTCGACTCCAAGAGAAACACAAAGAAAAGTCAGAGAGCAGTTTTCGGCTCTGAGATTCGAGTCGACTCCCGCAGTACGCGAGTCGACTCCGAGACTGAGCGACCATCAACAGACAGAAGACCATGTTACTGCCTCTGAGATTCGAGTCGACTCACAGACAGCTCGAGTCGACTCCGAGACAAGCTTCACGTCAAAAGGCAGAAGACCAACTTTCGGAAACTGAGAGCCGAGTCGACTCCAAGGAAGTTCGAGTCGACTCCAAGACTGGATGAGCCAAAAGACAGAGAATCGGGAGTTCGGGCTCTGAGATTCGAGTCGACTCCCAAGACAGTCGAGTCGACTCGAGTGGACAAAATTCAAATTTGGATCCACGGACTTCAGTGGATGAGCCGACTCCAAAATTGCCACGTCAGCTCCAGAAGTTGGTGAGTCGACTCCAGGTCAAGACGAGTCGACTCCCAGTCAAGACTGCAACTTTAATTCAAATTTGGAACAGTTGCCGAGTCGACTCCGGAAAAGCGTGAGTCGACTCCTGCTACAGCCGAGTCGACTCCTGATCGCGCGAGTCGACTCCAACCCACCAACGGTCATATTGTCAGGCTGCGCAGAGTGTGCAGAACGGCCAGAAAAAGCAGAGTAACGGCTAGTTTCTGTGGGGGTTGGCTTAAATAGCCACAGAGGACTGTAGCCAGGAAGAGAATAGAGATTCCACTCCAAGCATTCAAGTTTTCAAGCTCTCCAAGTGCTCTTAAACGAAAAAGGGGAGATCTGCATTTACTGCTCCAACAACTTCTTTCCAACAATCAAAGCTTCCTCCTCCTGCATTCAAGTCGACCACTCTTTCAAGAGGAGACCGGAGTTCCAGAAGCCATACCTCTTCACCAGCTTAAAAGCGTTTGAGGGATTCTAACTCCTTTACGATTATATTGTTTTAAATCTGCTTTTTGAGAAGCTAGTTTCTGTTTTCTTCTATCTCTTGTATTTACTTGATTCAATCGGGGGATTGAATCAAGGGGTTTAAGGTTGGTTGGTGAGCCAAGTTAAAACCAACGTGTGTAAGGGTTTGATTGTGAGCCCGGGAAAACAATCGGGGTTTGGTTCTAGTCGGTGAGCCTGGGAAAACCGACCGAGTTCATTGTGAGCTCGTAAAACAACAAGTTTGGTTGTGAGCTTGCAAAACAACCGGCTGTAATCCAAGGGGGTTATAGTGAAATTCCCAAGTGAGACTTGGGGAGTGGACGTAGGAGCAAGGGTTAGCTCCGAACCACTATAAAACTTTGTATTTGTAGTGCATTGTCTCTCATCTTCTTCCCCGGACACTACTCACAGCACTTAGCTTTAATTAAACAACTTGCTATAGCTTTAAATTAATCATCCACAAAGTTTTAAATATTCAAGTTAATTTAAAAACCCAATTCACCCCCCCCTCTTGGGTTGTCTATCTGGGCAACAAGTGGTATCAGAGCCAAAAACTCTTCCACTCAAGAGTTAAAAGATCAAAATGACAACCCCATTTGGATCTTCCCACATTGAGGGTCAGTCCACCCAAAGACCCCCTTTCTTCAATGGATCTGACTACTCATACTGGAAGGCTAGGATGAGAATATTCATCCAAGCCCAAGACTATGAGATGTGGTCCATTGTAGTAAATGGGCCCTACATCCCATTCATATACGTAGATGGTGTTAAGGTACCTAAACTAGAAATGGACTGGGATGAACATGACATGAGGAAGGCACAATTAAACTCTAAAGCAATGAATGTCTTCTATTGTGCCTTAGACCGTAATGAATTCAATAGGGTCTCTACTTGCAATTCTGCAAAAGAGATTTGGGACAGACTTGAAGTGACCCATGAGGGCACGAATCAAGTGAAAGAGTCCAAAATAAATATTTTGGTTCATAAATATGAACTATTTAAAATGGACTCTAACGAAACAATTACATGCATGTTCACTAGGTTTACTGATATTGTCAATGGCCTAAAAAGCCTTGGCAAGAACTATACTAACAGTGAACTTGTCAGGAAAATCCTTCGGTGTCTACCAAGGTCGTGGGAAGCTAAAGTGACGGCAATCCAAGAAGCTAAAGACTTGAACAAGCTTCCACTTGAAGAGCTCCTTGGATCCCTTATGACGCATGAGCTTACCATGAAACAACACAACGAGGAAGAGTCCTCCCATAAGAAAAAGGTAATAGCTTTAAAATCTACTTCTTCTAACAAGGACTTGTCTTGCAGCAGCAGCAGTGAAGAAGAAGAAGATGAGGAAGATGGTGGTGAGCCTCTTCTTGTGCGCAAGTTCAAGAAATTCATCAACCACAAGAAGTCCTATCATCAAAGGAGAGGCCCCTCAAATTCCTACCGCAAGGACAAAGGTAAGAAAAGGGAAAGTGAGGGGATCGGGTGCTATGAGTGCAAAAAGCCGGGACACATCCGAGCTGAGTGTCCCTTACTAAAGAAGAGCAGCAAGTACAAGAAGAAGAAGAAAGCCCTTGTCACCACCCTATCGGACTCCGACGCATCATCCTCATCATCGGATGAAGAACAAGAAGAGAAGGCCAATTTTTGTTTCATGGCCAACGAAAATGAGGTAACTTCTGATACGCACTATGATTTTTCATTTGATGAACTTTATGATGCGTTTAACGAACTAATGATTGAATATAAGGATGTTAATGTTAAAAACAGGGAACTAAAAGTAACTAACCAAACTTATATCCGTAAGTATGATTCTTTAATTAAGGATAAAGATGCTATTACCAAAGAAAATCTAGAACTTAAGACAAACAACCAACTCTTAATTAAGAAAACTAGTACCTTAACTAAAGATAATGAAAAACTAACTAAGGAACTTTCAGAACTCAGAAACCATAAACAAGTCTTAAACAAGGATCTAACAAAAGAACTAAATGATCTAAAAGCCGAAAATCAAACATTAACTAAAGAACTTAACAAATACAAACCCTTAGTTGAAAAATTCACATATAGTTCTAAAAAGTTAAACATGATACTTAACAGTCAACGAGCCGTATTTAATAAAGCGGGTTTAGGGTATAAACCGAAAAATAAACAAAAACTTCTTAGTAACTTCTTTGTCAAAGCTGGAGAAAATAAAACTAAGAAAATGATCTGTTTTTGTTGTGGAAATATAGGACATAAGGCAAATGCATGTGACTATAGGAAAAGGAAAACTAAAAGAAAGATTAAAAGGGTATGGATTCCAAAAGGAACCAACTTGACTAACCATGAAGGACCCAAGAAAACTTGGGTACCTAAGATGACATGATTTGCTTGTGTAGGAGTGTCTTGCAGCCAAGGTCAACAAAAATTGCTGGTATTTGGATAGTGGCTGCTCAAGGCACATGACGGGTGATAAAGACCAATTTTTCACCCTTGAAGCTAAGAAGGGAGGTGCTGTGACGTTTGGAGACAACAACCAAGGTCACATCATTGGTATTGGTAAAGTTCAAATCACCCCTTCTACTTTTATAGATAATGTCAGATATGTTGATGGTCTTAAGCATAACTTGTTAAGCATCAGTCAATTATGTGATAAAGGATATGATGTTATGTTTAAACCATCACTATGTATTATAACAAATCCTAATGATAATAGCTTAGTTTTTAAAGGGATTAGACGTGGAAATGTATATGTTGTAGACCTAGAAGATCTTGCAAAACATAACCAATGTCTAGTATACACATGATTAGGGTATTGATGATTTTCAAAACCAGGAGGTTGTTCTACATACACCTCCTCATTAATAAACCCATTTAGAAAAGCACTCTTTACATCCATTTGATATAGTTTGAAGTCCTTAGAGCATGCATATGCTAATAGAAGTCTAATTGCCTCAAGTCTAGCTACGGGAGCAAAGGTTTCATCAAAATCTATACCTTCTTCTTGATTATAACCCTTTGCTACTAGTCTAGCCTTATTCCTTATAACAATTCCATTTTCATCTAGCTTATTTTTATATATCCATTTAGTACCTATAATTGGATATTCAGAAGGTCTCTCCACTAGATCCCAAACCTTGTTTCTAGTAAATTGATTTAGTTCTTCTTGCATTGCATTTATCCAATTTACATCATTTTCGGCTTCTTCTATATGTTTGGGCTCAAAGTGTGAAACAAAAGCTAGATGATTATTCAAATTCCTAAAGGATGCTCTAGTCCTAACCGGTTGTGATGGATCATCTAGAATTAGTTCCTTAGGATGCCCGTGAGCATACCTCCAAGCTTTAGCTAGCCCATGATCCACTATAGGCTCTTGGTTTGACGATTCTCCTTCAATCAACTTTTGATTATCATCTTGTAATCCCATCTCATCTATCTTTTCTTCAAGAATTTCAATATCATCATCAAAATTAACCTTTTTACTAGATGAGATGTCACTAGAGTCATCAAAAACAACATGTATAGATTCTTCTATAACTAGGGTTCTTTTATTAAAGATTCTATAGGCTTTACTAGTTGTAGAATAACCTAGGAATATTCCTTCATCAGATTTAGGATCAAATTTCCCTAGATTATCTTTCCCATTATTATGTACAAAACACCTACATCCAAAAACATGAAAATAGTTAACTTTTGGTTTTCTGTTTTTCCACAGTTCATAAGGTGTTTTCTTTATAATGGGTCTTAATAAAACTCTATTTAATATATGACAAGAAGTATTAATGGCTTCTCCCCAAAAGTACTTAGGGAGGTTACTTTCACATAACATCGTTCTAGCCATTTCCTCTAGAGTTCTATTCTTCCTTTCCACAACTCCATTTTGTTGTGGTGTCCTAGGTGCAGAAAAATTATGGGTTATCCCCTTTTTACTACAAAATTCGTCAAATAATTGATTTTCGAATTCGGTACTATGGTCACTTCTAATGGCTATGACTGAAGACTCTCTAGCATTTGTTACTTCCTTATGGAATTTTTTTAAACATAGAAAATGCTTGATCCTTATGTACTAGGAACATGACCCATGTGTACCTAGAGTAATCATCTACTATAACAAGACCATATTTATTTCTACCTAGACTTGTTGTTCTAGTTGGACCAAATAGGTCCATGTGTAATAATTCTAGAGGCCTAGAGGTAGAGACACATTTTATGGATTTAAAGGAGTTCCTAGATTGTTTGCCAAATTGACATGCTTCACATATTTTGTTCTTTTCAAATTTTAATTTTGGCAAACCTATCACGGAGTCTCTTTTAACTAATTTAGTTATTGTGTCCATGCTTGCATGACCTAACTTACGGTGCCATAACCAACTAGCATCCAAAGCACTTTATGGACTAAAACAAGCACCTAGAGCATGGTATGAGAGACTTAGTAAATTCCTATTAGAATATGAATTCTCTAGGGGAAATGTAGATACAACATTATTTCTGAAAAAGAAAAATAAGGATATGTTATTAGTACAGATTTATGTTGATGATATCATTTTCGGTGCTACTAACAATCGCCTCTGCGAGGAATTTGCTGATTTGATGCAGAGTGAGATGAGCATGATGGGAGAGCTGAACTACTTCCTCGGGCTTCAAATCAAACAATCTGAAGGAGGCATCTTCATTAATCAAGCAAAATATATCAAGGAGATGCTCAAGAAGTTTGATATGGAGGGAAACAAGTCAATCAGCACCCCCATGAGCTCATCATGCAAGTTAGACCAAGATGAATCAGGTAAACCTGTAGATCAAAAACTTTATAGAGGTATGATAGGTTCTTTACTGTATCTTACTGCAAGTAGGCCTGATATTATGTTTAGTGTGTGCATGTGTGCTAGATATCAGGCTAATCCTAAAGAATCACACCTAGCTGCAGTTAAGAAAATCTTTAAATACTTAATTGGAACTAAGAACATAGGGCTGTGGTACTCTAAAGAATCTAGCCTAAACTTAATAGGGTACACAGATTCAGACTTCGCTGGATGTAAGCTGGATAGAAAAAGTACCAGCGGGTCCTGTCAATTTCTAGGAGAAAACCTAATCTCATGGTTTAGCAAGAAACAAAACTCGGTTGCATTATCCACTGCAGAAGCTGAATATGTTGCAGCCGGGAGTTGTTGTGCTCAAATCTTATGGATTAAACAACAATTAGAAGATTATGGCATTAAACAAGATAAAATCCCCATTAATTGTGATAACACAAGTGCCATAAATCTCACTAAAAATCCAATTCAACACTCAAGAACTAAACACATTGAGATAAGACATCACTTCATAAGAGATCATGTATTGAATGGTGATGTGTCACTCCAATTTGTGTGTACTGATAATCAATTAGCAGACATTTTTACAAAACCCCTAAGTGAAGAGAGGTTTAGTGTGCTTAGAAGGGGATTAGGAGTGATTGATCCATCCTAGTGGGAGTTTTTCACTAGATTAATTGATTTTGATGATTAGAATGAGGTTAAAATAGAGTTTCTATACAGTGATCATCAAATCAGTCCTTAATTAGCTGATTTTCCCTCATTTGGCACGATTATGGCATGGTTTTTAGGTGCGTGCCAAGGTTAGAGACGACTCGAGTAAGTTTCAGAGCCGGCTCCTAAGGGGGAGTCGACTCGCACATTTGCGGGAGTCGACTCGCAAAGTTGGCAGCTGAGGGGGAGTCGACTCGCACAATGTCGGGAGTCGACTCGAAGTCTACATGCGCTAACAGAGAGTCGACTCGCGCATATTCTGGAGTCGACTCGAGGTCGAGTCGACTCGCGACTCAGGGGAGTCGACTCGCAGTCGGGATCCGACTTTTTAACCCTAGGGTTGTCGTTTCGCAAACACTTTTCCTCAAGCCGCCACTGTTCACAAAGCCCTAGAGCCGACTCCTAGGTCTTCCCCGATCGTCTCCAAGCCCTTTTCCCGTCGATTCTTCGCCGGACATTGAGTTTCCGTCCGTTCCTAGGTCATTTCCGGTCCGTCCCGAGCTTCCTCTGTCGGTCCTTCACCGTCCTCTAGGTATTTTTCTTCCCGTTTAGGTCAAGATGCCTCGTAAGACCGTCGTTAGGAAGAGGTCCCGTCCCGAGGCCGGTCCCGAGCGGCGCTCCAAGGCGCGGCACGATCCCGCGAGGCAACCACCTCCGGATCGTTCCCCGCCTAGGGTGGTTCTCGTTAGGCCGTTGGCCGGGAAGGCCGTCACCTCCGGGAGGTTTGTCGATTTCGACTATCTCTCCCGGGAGGGGTTCACCATAGGCGATAGGCTTAGAGCCCAGGGCCTAGAGTACTTCCTCACCTTGGACCTTCCCACCTATCCTGGCCTAGTTCAAGAGTTTTACAGTACCGTCCATCGGGGAGATGGAGGTATCGAGGGCACGGTAGTAGGTGTCCCGTTGCGTGTCACAGAGGACCTCATTGCCCATATCCTTCACCTTCCATTAGTAGGGGTGGCTCCCGCACACCCTGAGGATAGAGTTGCGGCCCTTACGGTCGTCTTAGGGCATCCACCTCAGTCCCCCCTAGATGAGGTATCTGCTAGCTCACTTCCTATTGAAGTGAGAATCCTTTTGAGCATTCTGTCCAGGTCCATCTTCCCTAAGACAGGGAGATTTGATTTTGTGAATGAGAGGGACTTAGCTATTATGTCTTATATCCTTCAGGACACCCCGATCAACTTCCCAAAGCTCATTTATAGGTATATGTGTGAGCCCCTAGATAGACCTAGGCTCTCACTCCCATATGGGATGTTATTCACTCTTCTTTTTAGGCAGTACGAGATTTCCATTCCTGAGAGGGAACCCTCTCGTGCCTTGCGATGGACTGATCGCTTATGTACGGGGACTATGCACAGGATGGGGTTTCGGAAGAGAGAAGGGATCTGGGTTAGGAAGTCCACTCTCACTGCTCAGACCACCAGACCATCACCCAGTCCTGAGCCAGATTCAGACTACCCAGACCTTCCAGACCATCCAGACCTCCCATCCACTTCTCCTGCTCCTGCCACCTCTGCCGGACCTTCCTCCTCAGTTCCACCATCTATGGAGGTCCGTATTGATACAGAGCAGCTCCGGGAGCTGCGGCAGGAGATCGTCCGAGATCTGAAGGACGAGCTGCTTCGGGAGATCCGCGGCTCGGTGCCTGCTCCCTCTTCTGCGCCCACTTCCTCTGCCCTGGTCCCTTCCTTGACAGCCGTGACTGACATGACGGCTCATGTACGGGAAGAGATCTACAATATCCGGAGTTTGGTCCAGGCCCAGTTCCATAGCATGAGTGAGGTCACGAGCTCCACTCGACAGATGCGAGAGGAGATAGGTCGTGACATGTACACCACCACCGAGGGGGCCGAGCGCTTGTCGAATGTACTCATCGACAAGCTGGACGCACTACAGACATCGGTGACTGGACTTCAGGCGTCGGTGACAGAGCTCTCCACTACACATAGCAGAGCCACCACGTCTATTATCACGCAGCTCGGACATGTGACAGATGCAGTCACCCTCCTCATGGAGCAGAGCCGATTGAGAGGAGGAGCACCATCCTCCAGAGGAGGTGCCACATCCTCGAGAGGAGGAGCCACACCCTCCAGAGGAGGAGATGCATCCTCGAGAGGGGGAGCTTCATCCTCGAGGAGGACATAGATGTGTTTGAGTTGTGTTTTGTCTTGCTTTGCTTTACTTATTGTATTCTCACATGTATTCACATTCATATCAATACAATGAGTAGACATTTTATCTTCAATTATGTGCCATTTGATGATTGGTTGTGCCATTGATTGTGTGTGATTTCCTCCTTTTTGGTATGATGACAAAAAGGGGGAGAAATATGTATAAAATATGTAAAAAGGGGAGAAATGTGAAAAAATATGTAAAAGAACTCAAAATAAAAAGATAAACTCTTAATAACACACACAAATTTGTTCTAAGTGGATTCGGTACCTCGAGGCTCATTATCTCTCTTTTGGGGCTCCTAATGGAGTAATCTCCAGAATCTATTCAAGGGATATTCGGAGATTAGCTGAATCCTACTCAAGAACAAATTGACAGATTTTCCCTCTAAAAAGATAAAATTCAGTTCAAAAACATCAAAGCATTAAAAGGAAATTCAGAGAATCAAAACATAGTTGAATGCATATGTTGAGGGGGAGAATCTGAATTTTAATCAAGCTAAATCATTAATGACATATAAGCCGAACAATTGATTGCATAATATGAAGGCTTATATAATTCCAAATGAAAGGGGGAGCTTTAACTCCGAAATTTAATGTTTCACTCCTTTCAAACTTGGATAAATTAAATTATCAGACATTTGAATTCATTTATGGATTTTACTTCATTGTTTTATGAGCAATTCACTTTACATATACTCAAAGTTTTGTCATCATCAAAAAGGGGGAGATTGTGGAGTGATTGATTAAAACCCCATTTGATTTTGATGAGCTCAAAGCATTTGAGTATATCTTGTGATTACTAATGAATTCAATTGAGTGTTTCAGTGAAAATCCTGTCCAAGTGTTTCTAGACTTGGTTCATAGTATTTTGGATAAGTTAAGAAGTCTGCATGAACCAATGTCTGAGACTCGAGTCGACTCCCGAGTATCACGAGTCGACTCCAAGCGTATCAAGTTCACTGGCACGAGCTCGAGTCGACTCCAGATCAGTACGAGTCGACTCCGACTGAGAACAGACAGAAGGACAGAAAGCTTCAACTCAGAAACTGTCAACGAGTCGACTCCCGAAGTGCGCGAGTCGACTCCAATGTTCAACGAGTCGACTCCAGGGTAGTAAGAGTCGACTCCAAGAGAAACACAAAGAAAAGTCAGAGAGCAGTTTTCGGCTCTGAGATTCGAGTCGACTCCCGCAGTACGCGAGTCGACTCCGAGACTGAGCGACCATCAACAGACAAAAGACCATGTTACTGCCTCTGAGATTCGAGTCGACTCACAGACAGCTCGAGTCGACTCCGAGACAAGCTTCACGTCAAAAGGCAGAAGACCAACTTTCGGAAACTGAGAGCCGAGTCGACTCCAAGGAAGTTCGAGTCGACTCCAAGACTGGATGAGCCAAAAGACAGAGAATCGGGAGTTCGGGCTCTGAGATTCGAGTCGACTCCCAGGACAGTCGAGTCGACTCGAGTGGACAAAATTCAAATTTGGATCCACGGACTTCAGTGGATGAGCCGACTCCAAAATTGCCACGTCAGCTCCAGAAGTTGGCGAGTCGACTCCAGGTCAAGACGAGTCGACTCCCAGTCAAGACTGCAACTTTAATTCAAATTTGGAACAGTTGCCGAGTCGACTCCGAAAAAGCGTGAGTCGACTCCTGCTACAGCCGAGTCGACTCCTGATCGCGCGAGTCGACTCCAACCCACCAACGGTCACATTGTCAGGCTGCGCAGAGTGTGCAGAACGGCCAGAAAAAGCAGAGTAACGGCTAGTTTCCGTGGGGGTTGGCTTAAATAGCCACAGAGGACTGTAGCAAGGAAGAGAATAGAGATTCCACTCCAAGCATTCAAGTTTTCAAGCTCTCCAAGTGCTCTTAAACGAAAAAGGGGAGATCTGCATTTACTGCTCCAACAACTTCTTCCCAACAATCAAAGCTTCCTCCTCCTGTATTTAACTCGACCACTCTTTCAAGAGGAGACCGGAGTTCCAGAAGCCATACCTCTTCACCAGCTTAAAAGCGTTTGAGGACTTCTAACTCCTTTACGATTATATTGTTTTAAATCTGCTTTTTGAGAAGCTATTTTCTGTTTTCTTCTATCTCTTGTATTTACTTGATTCAATCGGGGGATTGAATCAAGGGGTTTAAGGTTGGTTGGTGAGCCAAGTTAAAACCAACGTGTGTAAGGGTTTGATTGTGAGCCCGGAAAAACAATCGGGGTTTGGTTCTAGTCGGTGAGCCTGGAAAAACCGACCAAGTTCGTTGTGAGCTCGTAAAACAACAAGTTTGGTTGTGAGCTTGCAAAACAACCGGCTGTAATCCATGGGGGTTATAGTGAAATTCCCAAGTGAGACTTGGGGAGTGGACGTAGGAGCAAGGGTTAGCTCCGAACCACTATAAAACTTTGTGTTTGTAGTGCATTGTCTCTCATCTTTTTCCCCGGACACTACTCACAGCACTTAGCTTTAATTAAACAACTTGCTATAGCTTTAAATTAATCATCCACAAAGTTTTAAATATTCAAGTTAATTTAAAAACCCAATTCACCCCCCCCCCCCCCCCCTCTTGGGTTGTCTATCTGGGCAACATCCTCTAAGGAGGATTAGGTGGTCTTCTTGTGGCTAAGTCCTAATCTAATTAGGCTTAGTCCAAGGTTGAACCAATTTGGGTTTAATCTAGGTAAGTCCTAATCCAATTAGAACTTAATGAACCATGACTCAATTGAACCCTTCAATCCTAATCTAATTAGGAGTCATCTTGATTCATTAGATAAATAATTAGTTGTGACTTAAGAAGTCATAATCCAATTAGGATTTATTCAATTTTAGTCCTAATCCAATTAGGACTCTAATTTGAATTCGAAGTCCTAATCCAGTTAGGATTTCTAGGAATCCTATTCTAAGTAGAAATCCAAAATAAATTCAAAATCCAAATCTTTTAGGATTGTGGGAATCCTACTTCAAGTAGGAATCCCAGTCCTACTTCAAGTAGGAATCCCAGTCCTACTTCAAGTAGGAATTCCAGTCCTACTCCTAGTAGGACTTCCAGTCCTAATCCAATTAGGACTCTAGGAATCCTACTCCAAGTAGGATTCATGTTTAAGTCCAATTAATCAATTTCCATTGTTCCTTTTTCAACTGATCATCAATCAAATTGATTACTTGTGATTCATAATCACATTTCAACCATCGAATCGGTCAATACTTCTAGTGTGTGTGACCCCATAGGTTCTATTCTGACTGGTAGTAAGATATATATTGTGATCTCTATCTCAATATCATTGAAAACTCCTTTCAATGGGTTGGAACGATTCCAACTCTACTCATTAGGATTTATCGATCATCGAGATAATTCCTGTGAGTCTCACCATCCACTAGTGACACCTAGCAGCATGTAGTGGCTATCCAGCAGAATGGAATGATGAACCTCTAGGTACAGTTATTATGTGATACAGTCCTTCTGTCGTGGATTCCTACAAGACGGAGGTCATGGATAACTTGTCAAACCCCTTCGTCTGTCATATGTCAAGATTTATTCGAGATAAGTTCGAGAGTGGAGAACTCTTTCTCCACTATGCAATCTGCCCCGGCCGAGGTCTTACGAACTCAGTCTTATAAATCACATAGGATCTCTCCTTATCTATCAAGGTCGATAGGTTCCTTGTAGATGCATACCCTACTCCTACAGTGAACCTACTGCAGCCAATCTACACTGCATGGACCCATATGGCTAGAGACCATGTATTTGTGCAGTCAAACTACAATAACCTCACTGTGAGTAGCCGAAGCATCGCAGGTCAAAGGATCAGTCACACTACTGCAACATCAAGCAAGTCACTGACGAGTGGATAGACAACATCAAGCAAGTCACTGACGAGTGGATAGACATCCAAGTGACTTCTTGTCTTGGTCACGCTCAGTACCCTTGTTCTCTAACAAGCACCTGCACTATTACTTCAGTGTCTCCACACCGTGGACTCGAGTCTCGTCCATCCATAGGAAAAGCAATGTGTGCACTGATCGGATCGATTACCGTCCTTGTGATGATCCATTGATCAGGAGCATTTAGAAATTAATCACCAATGATGCATGGCTCAAATTCTTAACTCTTAAGAATACGCATCATCATCTTATTAATTTTTGGACGATTCATAGACACATAAACAATATGAATAAAAGGATGCCTTTTATTTATTCAATAATAAATAGTCAAGTATAAAATTATGTCCCTAGAATTAACAATGTGTCAGCCAGATTGGCTTCTAGGGCATACATCTAACAGCTATGACCTAGTTATCCCCATAACCATTTCATTTTAAGGACCTAATAATTTTAGAGGATTTCACAATTAGGATAGATGAGAAGATCCAGTTAGTCTAATTTCTTCCACTGACTTTACCAAATTAGATTAGACTGAAATCGGTTAAGGAGACACCTAAATCAGTCATACTGATTTTTCTTAAGGCATGGGCTAACTCGAATCATTAAGTGATCCAATCAAAATGTGATTGACCATGTCTGCCAGGTAAGTGAGATCGGTGGAAGGGATATGCCATTAACTCGATAAAGACGAATCAGTGCAAGTAGCTCCCAATTAAAAACCACCGGTCGAGTCTGCCAAACTTACCTTAGACATCGACTGGTTAATCAATTTTGATTTGATTACTCAAATAACTCGGGCTACACCACTGAGCCTAAATCAAGTTCCATCTTGGTCTAATCAAAGACATGGATTTGATCCATCTACAACTATTGTAAATTGTTCTAGAATTTCCTTGACATAATCTAGTTACTACTTAATTAGATTTGATCAATTAATTCTATTAGTCCATGTATGATTCTAACCTTAGGTCTAACCCAATCCTAAGAACTTGATTCAAGCTAACCCATATGCCCAAAGAATTATGCAATGTCAATTAATTGAGTTACAATTCTATTTCATAGCACTTAATTCTTAATTAAGTTTAGACTTATGAAAGTTTTGATCATTGCATATTTCTTTTTAATTACATATTAATTTCAATCTTTCAGTTCTTAAAATACATTTTTGGATCTAAGTTTTTATAATTAATCATATGTAATCAGATTTAATTCATGTTTAAGTCATTATGTTTTATGTTCATGCATCACATATACATAACAACATGAATTAATACAAACAACATACATCTTATGTATTTATTTTTTCACTTTTATTTTCAGATCTGATTTGTTCATTAAAATTAGAGATCATATGAATCATAAACTTTATTTAGATCTAATCTAAACAATATTATGATTTCAGATTTATTCATGTTACTAATCCTAACACAAACATGCATCATATGCATCCAAAATTTCAGATCTACTTAATCATGCATAATCAGCAATTAAATCAATTATAAAAAGCACTTTAGATCTAATCTAAATATGTTAATGATTTCAGATTTAATTACAAGAATTAAAACATAAAAGTTTAAATATAAACCTGGCTCTGATACCACTGAAAGTTATTCCTAGGTTCTTCGGTGTTTAGCATGCTGAATTTTTTTTTTTTTTGAAAACCATGGCTGAACCTGATCGGGTTGCCTACGTACCCCTTCACAAGGGGGATCAAGCCACACGTAGTTCTTTTAAAATTTCAAAAATATAGCGAAAAAATAAATCAAATAATTTAATTCATGCATGCTTACAAGATCAAATCTAGAAATCAGCACATTATGAACATATAGGATTATGCCGGAATTATTTAAACAATTATGTTAAAACTTTTATGCATGATTATCTATCAGATCTGAAACTTAAGAACTCTATTCTAATTAATCTCCGAATATCCATCGAATGAATTCTGAAGATATCTCCGTGAGGAGCCCCAAAAGAGGGTAAAACCTCGAGAAATCGGACCTAGATCTTGACACCATAATAAATAATTAATGCTAGATTAATACCTTTTATGATGGATGAAAGTTGTGAATCTGATTCTTGACTTCGCAGCCATGCACACGAATAGCCTCTACGAGAAGTACACGCGAAGTTCTGAAGGATCTTCTTCCGCAACAGTGCTAGCAGCTGCAGAACACTTGAAAGCTGAAATCTACCCGTCGGGATTCAATCAACTCTTGATCAATCGTCTTGAAGCAGATGGAGTTGAGGTTTGTAAGAAAAGTAGAGGACTCAGATCTGATCTTGAATCTTCTAGATATTCACCCTGAAAACCCTATCTAAAATGGAGAAGAAGAGGAGGAGGCGGGTGAGGAAGAAGGCTGCAATGGATGTGTTTTTGGTGCCCATGTTTGACCTCTTTTAATGGCCTCCGAATTTTCATTCAAAATTCGAAATTTATCTTTAGAAAATCTTCTTTAGTTGGCGCATGCAAAGGAATAGGAACAACCTGTTGACCCCCTAATGGATTTTGATGAATACAAAATACTAGAGTATAATTCCATTTATCTTAACAATTTACTTGAGGATTTCATGTGTTTAATTAAGAATATTATTAAGAAATGTCTAGGCAAATTCCCATAATTTTATGAATTTATTGAAGAATTTTTGAGCTGAAGAAAACAGATCAGGGACAGCCGAGACGTCTCCGGGTTGTCTCAGAGACGTCTCTGGCACAAACAGGAAGAACTGGCACGACTGGAGACGTCCCCGGCACCTGCCGAGTCGTCCCCGCGATAGCGGAGTCGACTCTCTCAGTAGCGGAGTCGACTCTCTCAGAGGCAGCAGAAAGGCCGATTTCAAGTGATATGCGCGAGTCGTCTCCACAGTAAGCGGAGTCGTCCCCGCAAGTAAAAAGTAAACCTCCCGAGTCGTCCCCGAGGTAGCGGAGTCGGCTCTCTCAGGGTTTTCCAGAGGATGTCTTTTTCGGTGTTAAGGCAGCGGAGACGTCCCCAGAAAGAGCGGAGTCGACTCTCTCAGAGAATTCCAGAAGACATGTTTTTTGGAGATATAACAGCAGAGTCGACCCCGAAGCAGCGGAGTCGTCCCCATGCAAAAAGCGCAAACAAGCCGAGACGTCCCCATAAAGCGCCGAGTCGACCCCAAACAACGTCAAAAGTAAAATCTTACAGCCGAGACGTCTCGCGTTGAAGCGGAGACGTCTCCGGAGCGCCTGGGACGCGACTGACACCTTTTTGCAGGATGTTTTCAATTTTAAATCTCTTTAACTTTATCTCTAACGGCTATATTTGCTTTTTGGGCTATAAAAGGGACCTCTTAAGTGCTTCTCAACAACTTTTCACCAACCCAACACAAGATCATTCAAGAGAGAAGCAAGAGAGAGAGGTTCAAGGGAGTTAGTGCATTCAAGTGAAGAAATCAAGTGCCTTCAAGCTTCCCAACTGATTTCAAGCTCAACTACTCTCTTCCGCTCGGGATTCAAAGCTCACACTCAAGCCAACGCGATCCACATCGGAAGAACCATCATCTCCCACGCTTCCAACAGCTAAAAGGGTTCTTCCGGGTTCTATTGCTTATCATTGTTATATTTGCTTATTTAGAGCTTTTAAATCCTTGTAAAACTTTTTCAATATTGTGCTTGTTCCAGTCAAGAGACTTGGAACAAGGGAAAGACGTCCCAAGCCTAGGTTAAATTGGGGGTTATAGGGTTCGTTGTTAGCCCGGTGTAAAACAACGAGTTGGGTAGTGCACTCGCAAAACTACCAGACTGTAATCTTGGATTATAGTGGAAATTCCCAAAGGTGCTTTGGGGAGTGGATGTAGGAGCAGTGGAAGCTCCGTACCACTATAAAACCTCGTGTTTGCGATTGACTGTTCTCATCCCTCCATCTTTACTTTAGTTCATACATCTGCGTGTTTTATTTTTTAAATAGTCAAAAAGTTTTAAAACACCCAATTCACCCCCCTCTTGGGTGACCATCTCTGGGCAACAAGTGGTATCAGAGCAGGTGCTCTGTGTATTTCTTGAAAGACCTAACCGTCTTAGCCAAAGATCTAGATGGCAACACCCTTTAACAATGTTCCTGCTGAGGGGCAGGCAACCAATAGACCTCCACTCTTCAATGGGACAAATTATACCTATTGGAAGACTAGAATGAGGATCTTTATTCAAGCACAAGATTATGCCTTGTGGAGGGTTATAGTCAAGGGACCACAAGAACCATCACACATGGTGAATGACATTCAAGTTCCCAAATCTGAGGAGGATTGGGATGAGAATGATAATAGGATGGTTCAACTCAATTCTAGAGCCATGAACTCACTATTTTGTGCTCTAGATGTAAATGAGTTTAATAGAGTCTCCACATGTAGTTCCGCTAAGGAAATATGGGATAGGCTTGAAGTTACCCACGAGGGTATAAATCAAGTCAAAGAGTCTAAAGTGAACATTCTTGTTCACAAATATGAGTTGTTTAAGATGGAACCCAATGAAACTATCACATGCATGTTTACACGCTTCACCGATATAATTAATGGTCTAAAGAGTTTGGGTAAATCTTATACTAATCCGGAACTTGTGAGTAAAATTCTCAGGTCTTTGCCGAAAGCATGGAAAGCAAAGGTCACGGCAATCGTAGAAGCCAAAGACCTCAACACCTTGGGACTAGAACAACTATTGGGCTCATTGATGACGCATGAGCTCACAATGAAGCAACATGAAGAAGAGTTGCCAAAGAAGAAGACAATCGCACTCAAGGCTACCTCGAGTGTGTGTGAAGAAGAAAGTAGTGAGAGTGAAGAGGAAAGCGAAGATGAGGATTTGGGTTTAATAGTAAGGAAGTTTAAGAAATTTATGAGAAGAAAGAAACCCTTCCCAAGAAAGAAATTTGGAGGGAGAAATGATTGGGAAAAAGAAAAGGAAAAAGAAAGAGACCCAATCATATGCTATGATTGCAAGAGACCGGGACACATTCGTTCCGAATGCCCTCAACAAAAGAAGTACTTTGGGAAGAAGAAGAAGAAGGCATTAAAGGCAACTTGGGACGATAGTGACACATCCTCCTTCGAGGAAGAGAAGGAAGAGACCGCCAATTTGTGCTTCATGGCGTTCGAAGACGACGAGGTATGTCAAAACTCAACTATAAACTTTACTTTAGAAGAATTGTATGAAGCTTTTCAAGAACTTATGAGTGATTGTAGTATGTTAGGAGCAAAGAATAAAGAATTAAAAGCCTCCAATCTAAAACTAAAGAAAGATATTAAAAATCTTTTGATTGAGAAAGAGAGCATTGAAAATGTTAACACCATTGATCTAGAAAACAAAAATTCAAAACTTAGCATTGAAAATGAAACGGCAAAAACACTAATTAAGGAATTGAATCTAAAAGTTAAATCTCTACTCAATAATAATACCTCACTTGCACAAAATGTTGAATCCCTTAAAAAGGACAAGGAAGAACTAGTTAAAGAAAATTTGAATCTTAAGAATGAGGTACATAAGTACAAACCAATTGTTGAAAAATTTACACAAAGCTCTGAAAAATTAAATCTTATTCTTTCAAATCGAAGAGCTATTTTAAATAAAGCCGGATTAGGATATAAAACTAACAAGCAACAAAAGTATCTAAAGAATTTCTTTGTGAAAGCAAAAGATGTCAAAACTGAAAAACCTACATGCTTTCATTGTAAAAAAGGTGGACATAAAGCCTACTCTTGTATTCAAAGAAAGATCCAAACTAACAAGAGTACATTTGTAAAAGCTAAAAACATAACTAAAGTATGGGTGCCTAAGGGAACCAACTACACTAACCACGAAGGACCCAAGAAGACTTGGGTACCTAAGAGCCTCACATAATCATTTTGCAGGTATGCCTTGCAGCCGGGAATAAAAAGAGAATGTGGTATCTTGATAGTGGTTGCTCAAGGCATATGACCGGTGACAAGAGTCTCTTCGTCACCTTGAAATCAAAAGAAGGAGGAGTAGTCACATTTGGAGACAATGCTAAAGGTCAAATAATTGGTGTTGGTAAAATCTCCATATCACCCTCCTCTTTTATTGACAATGTATTGTTAGTTAATGGACTAAAACATAATTTATTAAGTATAAGTCAATTTTGTGACAAGGGCTTTAAAGTGTCATTTGAATCATCACTATGCATAATTAGTAGTCCAATTGACAATGAGATCATACTCACAGGACATAGGCATGGAAATGTTTACATGGTAGATCTTGATGATCTCACCATGAAGGATGGCCAATGTCTTGTAGCCATGGATCCCAAAGTCAATGAGACTAGTTGGTTATGGCATCGTAGGTTAGGACATGCTAGCATAGATTTAATTTCTAAATTGATTACAAAAGATCTAGTCAAAGGACTACCAAAGATAGATTTTGAAAAGAACAAAATTTGTGCTGCATGTCAATTAGGGAAACAAACGAGAAGCTCTTTCAAGCCTAAAAACATAGTCTCAACAACAAAACCCTTAGAACTAATTCACATGGATTTATTTGGACCCACTAGAACTGCTAGTCTAGGGGGTAAGAGATTTGGTCTTGTAATTGTTGATGATTTTTCACGCTTTACATGGGTTTCATTTCTTGCACATAAAGATGAGTCCTTTCCCGCTTTTATCAAGTTTCATAATAGAGTTTCGAATGAACTCAATCTTAAACTAAAAGCAATTAGGAGTGATCATGGTACCGAGTTTGAAAATCAGCACTTTGAAAAGTTTTGTGACGAAAATGGTATCAATCACAATTTCTCGGCCCCTAGGACACCCCAACAAAATGGGGTGGTAGAAAGGAAGAATCGCACACTAGCAGATATGGCTCGTACCATGTTGTGCAAATCGGATCTACCAAAATATTTTTGGGCTGAAGCAATAAATACTGCATGTCACATTTTAAACCGTGCATTAGTTAGATCTATTTTAAAGAAAACACCTTATGAGCTAATAAAAAATAAGAAGCCCAATATAAGTTACTTTCATGTGTTCGGTTGTAGGTGTTTTATTTTAAACAATGGAAAGGACAATCTAAGCAAATTTAGTGCTAAATCAGATGAGGGGATCTTCTTAGGTTATTCCTCATCTAGTAGAGCATACAGGGTCTTCAACAAGAGAACTCTCGTTGTTGAAGAATCCATTCATGTTGTTTTTGATGAAGCTAATGGAGATTCTTCTAGAAAAGAAGAAGATGGTGATGCAGGTATACTTGAAGACCGAATGAAGGAATTCTCCATACAAGACAAACAATATGAGGATGAGATCAAAAAAGATACAATTCAGCAAGATGAAGAAGATCAACCTCCATTGAGAAATCAAGATCATCCTAAGGAATGGAGGTATGCACATGGTCATCCAAAGGATCTAATCCTTGGTGATCCCTCACAAGGGGTAAGGACAAGATCCTCTCTAAGAAATACTAGTAATTATCTTGCTTTCGTTTCACAAATAGAGCCTAAATCACTAGAAGAAGCCGAAAAAGATGATAATTGGATGAATGCTATGCAAGAAGAATTAAACCAATTTGAAAGAAATGAAGTTTGGACTCTAATGAAAAGACCCCCTAATGTTTCAATTATAGGCACCAAGTGGGTGTATAGAAATAAACTAGATGAAGATGGAATAGTTATAAGAAACAAAGCCAGACTAGTTGCCAAAGGCTATAATCAGGAGGAAGGAATAGATTTTGATGAAACTTTTGCTCCTGTTGCTAGGTTAGAGGCTATTAGACTACTTTTGGCATATGCATGCTTCATGGATTTTAAACTCTATCAAATGGATGTAAAAAGTGCCTTTTTAAATGGTTATATAATGGAGGAAGTTTATGTAGGACAATCTCCAGGTTTTGAAAATCACTTACATCCAGATTATGTATATAAATTGCATAAAGCATTGTATGGACTTAAGCAAGCCCCTAGAGCATGGTATGAAAGATTAAGTAATTTTCTAATTGAAAATAAATTTAAGAGAGGAAATGTAGACAAAACTCTCTTCATTAAAAGAAAAGGAAATGACTTATTGATTGTACAAATTTATGTGGATGATATAATTTTTGGTGCTACTAATGATAGTCTTTGTCAAGAGTTTGCCAAGCTTATGCAGGGAGAATTTGAAATGAGCATGATGGGTGAGCTCAACTTCTTCCTTGGGCTACAAATAAAACAATCAGAGGAAGGCATCTTCATCAGTCAGTCCAAATATATCAAGGAAATGTTGGAAAAATTCAAGATGAAGGATGCAAAGGAAATTAGCACACCCATGGGCTCAAGCTGCAAGCTTGACAAAGATGAAAAAGGTCAAAGTATAGACTGCAAATTGTACAGAGGTATGATAGGCTCTTTACTTTACCTTACTGCTAGTAGGCCAGATATATTATTCAGTGTTTGCATGTGTGCTAGATACCAAGCATGTCCTAAGGAATCACATTTGCAAGCTGTTAAAAGAATTTTCAGATATCTAGTAGGGACACCTAATGTAGGCTTATGGTATTCTAAACAATCTGACATAAATTTAATTGCTTACTCCGATGCTGATTTTGCCGGGTGCAAACTCGACAGAAAAAGCACAAGTGGCACATGTCAATTCTTGGGTGCTAATTTGGTTTCTTGGTTTAGCAAGAAACAAAATTCAGTTGCCTTGTCCACAGCTGAGGCTGAGTACATTGCAGCTGGAAGCTGTTGTGCCCAAGTTCTTTGGATTAAGCAACAACTTGAAGACTTTGGTATCAAAATGGACAATATACCAATTAGATGTGATAACACAAGCGCAATTAATTTAACGAAAAATCCTGTCCAACACTCAAAATCAAAACATATAGAGATTAGGCATCACTTTATTAGGGATCATGTGCTGAAAAATGATGTGATGATTGAATATGTATGTACTGAAAATCAATTGGCCGATATCTTTACAAAACCCCTTTGTAAAGATAGGTTCAACTTCTTAAGGAATGCCTTGAGCTTGTATGATCCTAGCAAATAAATTCAACTTGTATTGCAATACTTTGCTACTCAAGGTAGTAATCCACCTCAAGGTAAACATAAGTGAAAGCATGAATCCATCTAAGCTAAATGACGAACTGTTTGACTTTCCGGAGGATGGTTACCCTCCCTTGGACTCTTTGTGGAGATATTTTCAGAGCCTATTTCATAGGTATTCGAAATTTGGTCAAACATTCCTCATTTCAATATTAATGATTCAAAAATCATTATCAAACTTTTATAGGATGTATTATTAAGGGGGAGGATCACAAACAAACTCACTCTGTATTCACAAAAAGAAATCATGTTGATTAAATTGATTAAATGAAACAAATTGGGAAAAGATAAAAATCAGTCTGAAATTTTTCAGTGCCGGAGACGTCTCTGGCAAATTGCAGAGATGTCCCCCCGGCGAGACGTCTCGGGGACCGAACGAGGCTTTTTAAAATAAGTCGAAACAGCTCGAGCCGACCCGAGCTATACCTTTCATCCCCGACAAAAACAAAAACCCTAGCCTCCATTTTCTCTCCAACACAAACCCTAGCCTCTTTCTCCTCATTTTCCTAGGATTTCCATTCAATGGCACCTAAAAGAGCTAGGAGGACTGGTGGGAGGCGTCCTAGGGCAGCGACCGACGGTGAGGAACGGAGGGAAGAGCCTTCCGCGCCGTCTCCTCCGGTTGCTCCGCCAACCATGACCATTTCCTGTGCGAATCGCACAGTAACCACTGGGAGGTACATAGATTTCCATTTTCTAGATAGTGAGGGGTTCTCTATTGGAGAGAGACTCCGTGCCCAAGGGTGGGAATATCTTTGTACACTCAATACTTCAACCTACCCCGGCCTAGTTAGAGAACTATTTAGCAATATGGCCTTAGGGGACTTAGGGTACACTGCATATGTTCAGGGGACGTTGGTAGAAATTAATGAAGATGTCCTATCTAGCGTCTTGCAAATCCCTAATGACGGTGAGGCTCCGACCTCACATCCCCAAAGGAAAATAGCCCTAAACTTGCTTTTAGGACGAGAGGACTGCGGCCCTCTCGATGTGGTTAACTCCCAAGACCTAAATGCCGAGATGAGACTCCTTTTGAGTATTGTCAACCGAGTCTTATTCCCTAAAACCGGCCGCTTCGATTTTGTTTCGGAGCGAGACCTAGTTATCATGCACCACATCCTACTAGGGATTCTCCTAAACCTCCCTAGACTTATGTTGAACTACATTGCTACATGTCATAGGTATTCTAGGTTTAGCATACCTTATGGGATGATCCTTACCCTACTCTTCAAACATTTCAAAGTACCCATTCCAGAAAATGAGCCTGCAAAACCCTTGAGAAACACCGACTATTATAATGAGAGCACAATGCGTAGAATGGAGTTTCACAAGGTAGATGGGTCATGGGTCAAGGTACCAAAGAGAAAAGCTCAAACCCTAGAGCCTGAGATCCCACTTCAGGAGCCTGACCACCACTCTCCTCCACATAGCCACATGGACTTTCCTGATGTACCCTCCAGCTCAGCTGGACCTTCCACATCCATGCCACCACCTCCTCCAGTCAGTGGGCCCTACTCCCTATCAGAAGACCAGATGCGCACTTTAGCATCTGTAATTTGCCAGCAGATGAGGGAGGAGATGAGATCGATGATCTCTACTGAGTTGGCCCCCATCAGAGCCTCACATGAAGGGATTCTACAAGAGCTAAAGGAAATTAGAGCTCAGATAGAAGCTACAGCGCAAGAACTAGTTAGTGTGAATGCCACCCAAACCTTCAGATCAATTGAGCTACAAGACAGCTTGAGGACCATTTCAAATAGCCTTCAAGAATTGACAAGCCCTGGAGGCAATGTGGGCACTTTGGTTGCCCAACTTAGAGGAAGAATTGATAGGGCAAGCATTGAATTTGAAGCACTAGTGGCAGCCTTTCATCAGTCACAGGGAGATCAATTCAGAACACTGCTAGATTCCATCAATGCTTTTATAGATGCAGCTGCCAGAGTTTATGAGCAACGTCGCCGATGAGGGACACCTTGTAGACAACTAGGGTTCTTCTTTTTGTAAACCCTAGGCTCATTTTGAAACACTTTTTGTATTAGAAATTAATACTTGTAATGATTTCCTCTTTTAACTTTGTAATGACTTCAAAGGTTTACAATGATACATGAATGACATACAATTTCTTTTGAAACCTTGTGTACATTGTTGCTAACTCTGTGTATGTGATTCTGTGATTGTGTATGTGATTCTGTGATGTGCCATAAAAATCTCATAATATACCTTAAATGTTCAAATTTGACATAATTTATCAATGCATATAAAACAGGGGGAGAAAAGAGGAGTCTGAAATGAATTCCAAAACAAAGGGGGAGTAAAATGAATGCAGAATTCATTAATAGAAATAACTTGAATATCCTTGAGTGGTTCATGGTAATATGCTGAATTTTACTAGAACTTGAGTTTTAAGTACCTAAGGATAATTTGTCCCCTTCATTGTTGATGACAAAAAGGGGGAGTAGAACCAATATGGATATTGGATATATTAGAATGCAAAATTTATGGTGGAATGCAAAATTGAAGAATTAGAAGAGATAAAATTGAAGAATATTGGCTTTAAGATAATTGCCCTTCTGGAAAAGAAAGGGGGAGTCAAAAAGAACTTAGCTTTCAATTATCTTGAACATCAATATTTCATTTTAACTTGATTCAAATTCAGTTGATATGCTAAAATTGCTTAAGAGCTATTAAGATCAATCTTATGCATAAGGATAGAAATGAAAGTTGACTATTTTGAATTATGCACACTGTATCTAGCTCTAATCAAAACATTATACTTGTACATCTGATCAAATACTGTGTATATGTTTAAATTTCGAATTTTGCATATACTCAGTGTTTTGTCATCATCAAAAAGGGGGAGATTGTTGACCCCCTAATGGATTTTGATGAATACAAAACACTAGAGTATAATTCCATTTATCTTAACAATTTACTTGAGGATTTCATGTGTTTAATTAAGAATATTGTTAAGAAATGTCTAGGCAAGTTCTCATAATTTTATGAATTTATTGAAGAATTTTTGAGCTGAAGAAAACATATCAGGGACAGCCGAGACGTCTCCGGGTTGTCTCAGAGACGTCTCTGGCACAAACAGGAAGAACTGGCACGACTGGAGACGTCCCCGGCACCTGCCGAGTCGTCCCCGCGATAGCGGAGTCGACTCTCTCAGTAGCGGAGTCGACTCTCTCAGAGGCGGTAGAAAGGCCGATTTCAAGTGATATGCGCGAGTCGTCTCCACAGTAAGCAGAGTCGTCCCCGCAAGTAAAAAGTAAACCTCCCGAGTCGTCCCCGAGGTAGCAGAGTCGGCTCTCTCAGGGTTTTCCAGAGGATGTCTTTTTCGGTGTTAAGGCAGCGGAGACGTCCCCTGAAAGAGCGGAGTCGACTCTCTCAGAGAATTCCAGAAGACATGTTTTTCGGAGATATAACAGCGGAGTCGACCCCGAAGCAGCGGAGTCGTCCCCATGCAAAAAGCGCAAACAAGCCGAGACGTCCCCATAAAGCGCCGAGTCGACCCCAAACAACGTCAAAAGTAAAATCTTACAGCCGAGACGTCTCGCGTTGAAGCGGAGGCGTCTCCGGAGCGCCTGGGACGCGACTGACACCTTTTTGCAGGATGTTTTGAATTTCAAATCTCTTTAACTTTATCTCTAACGGCTATATTTGCTTTTTGGGCTATAAAAGGGACCTCTTAAGTGCTTCTCAACAACTTCTCACCAACCCAACACAAGATCATTCAAGAGAGAAGCAAGAGAGAGAGGTTCAAGGGAGTTAGTGCATTCAAGTGAAGAAATTAAGTGCCTTCAAGCTTCCCAACTGATTTCAAGCTCAACTACTCTCTTCCGCTCGGGATTCAAAGCTCACACTCAAGCCAACGCGATCCACATCGGAAGAACCATCATCTCCCACGCTTCCAACAGCTAAAAGGGTTCTTCCGGGTTCTATTGCTTATCATTGTTATATTTGCTTATTTAGAGCTTTTAAATCCTTGTAAAACTTTTTCAATATTGTACTTGTTCCAGTCAAGGGACTTGGAACAAGGGAAAGGCGTCCCAAGCTTAGGTTAAATGGGGGGTTATAGGGTTCGTTGTTAGCCCGGTGTAAAACAACGAGTTGGGTAGTGCACTCGCAAAACTACCGGACTGTAATCTTGGATTATAGCGGAAATTCCCAAAGATGCTTTGGAGAGTGGATGTAGGAGCAGTGGAAGCTCCGAACCACTATAAAACCTCGTGTTTGCGATTGACTGTTCTCATCCCTCCATCTTTACTTTAGTTCATACATCTGCGTGTTTTATTTTTTAAATAGTCAAAAAGTTTTAAAACACCCAATTCACCCCCCTCTTGGGTGACCATCTCTGGGCAACACAACCCAAATCAGATCTCAACCAAATCTGATTTAAATTCAAATTTTAAACACATGTGCAAGAGGGGAGGAATTTGAAATCCATGCAGCAGAATTTTCCTTCCTCTTGTCGCATATATTTCATTTGAAATTTGAATTTAAATGATTTAGAGGTTCACACACCAGCTAGAAAAGTTATTTGATGGATGAAATCATTTAATATATTGCTTAATATTTGAATTCAAATTCAAACAACAAACAATGTCGCCATGTGTCAAGCAATGGATCCATGCGCCATGCAATAATTTTGGTTTAGTTAAAATTCATGAAATCCAATTCCATGTCACCATTAATTGCCACATCATCTGAGCCTAATCCCCTTGGGTTGCACCTAATCAAATTTGGTCAAACCCGGATTAAAACAAAGCAATTTGGTTGAACCCAATCTAATCAGGTCAGACCCTGATTGAGCTCAAATTGAATTCAATTCAATTTTTGGCTCATCCAAACTCAATCAAATTGAATTAATTACTTTGTGTTGGACCTAATCCAATTAGATAAATCTCCAATTAAACACAAATTAATTTAAAATTAATTTGATCAGCTTAAGTCCTTTTGGTTCTAACCTAATCCAATCAGGTCAAAACCCTGATTGAGCCCAAAGTTGAAGCCAATTCAATTTGGCTCATCCTTAGCTCAATTACTCAATCAAATTGAGTTTATTAGTAATTTAATTACTAATTAATCCTCCAATAATTACTTTAATTATTTTATAAGATAATTTGCCAATCAAATTGACCAAATTATCCCTGAATGATTCTTTATCATTCATCAGCTTTCTTGATCAATCAGGAATCTTCTATGCGTGTGACCTCATAGGTTCGAACCTAGGCCGGTAGTATAGGAACAACTTCCTACACTAATCAATGTGACCATCTAGCAATGGTACCCGACATTCGGATAGGCCGAATATATGCGAAGCAAATATTCTAGAATCCTGAACTATGGTTACTGTATAATTCAATTTCTTTGACTCCTAATGCCAGGATGACTTAGAGCTCACTGTCAACCCTATAATTAGTACATCAATTATGTGATTAACTTTAGATATCCCGTGACTCCTCATTGGGATTACCCTGGTCAAGATTTTGCTAAATTAATCACAAGACATTATCTCCTATTTTCAGAAGGGGTCAATTCCATCTTGACTCACAACTGACTACGCAAGTACTTGACTGCACCCAGTGACCTTTCGTCACTGAATTAGAAATTCAGATAGTCCGGTACCAAAGTACAGTGAGTTGCTTGCTAGTCACAGGTTGTGGTCTCAGGTCAGAGGGCCAAATTTATACCCATATCCACTCGTAACATCTCTCGACAGTAGAGCGTTCCGGAATTGGTCACGTTCGAAAAATGTACTCCTACACTTCACCTGTGTGGCATACCAGTGTCTCCACACTCCTTAGTTAAGAGGACAACCAACGTATATGTCACACAACGACCTAATCTCGATATTGCTGTCGTCCTAGTAACAACATATCATTTGGTCGTGAACAAGTTTAAGGACTCAAAAATAAATCCTCCTTTATCATAACATAAGTCCTAAGGACTTCATCATATAAGAGTTCATTTGAAGATGAAATGATGAATAATGCCAAATAACACTTTATTAATTTGTCAATTCATTTACAAAATTCAATCATCAATATGCTGACGATTGACATTTAGGATACAAATTCCAACAGAGTCGACCCTTATGTTTGAAGAGTCGACCCCAGTTCAGTCTCAGCGTTGGCCAGAAAAATTATTGGATGAGTCGACCCTTGTGTTTAAAGAGGCGACTCCTAAAGAAGATGAGTCAGAAGAAAAAAGCTAAAAAGTTCATCATCGTCACCGGCATTCCTCTGAAATTTACTTCTGTGAGGAAATCAGTCAAAGCCTCTCATCCATAGGCCTGTTAATGAGCCGAGCTGCTCAGGCTCGGCTCGGTAAAAGCCCGGCTCGGGCTCGGCTCGTTAGTGAAACGAGCCCGGGCTCGAGCCCAACATGAGGCCCGTTTATACTCGAGCTCGAGCCCAGGCTCGAGCCCGAGCAGCTCACGAGCCCAAACGAGCCCTAGTGTAAAGTCTCCCAGCTGGCTAGCGCCCAGGCCCAGCCTCCTCCCGAAATCCGAATCGCGATTGACTGGGGTCCCACGCTCAAATGCTCAAACAAGCCAAATGAGCTATTTGGCTCATTGGCTGCTCGTTGCCCTAGTCTCCCACTCCCACTCTCCGTCTCTCCCAGCCCTCCCCCGAATCCCGATCCCCTTCCCCGACGGTGGCCCTCTCCCCCGAATCCCGGCTCTACCCAAAACCTTCCCTGCTTCCAAGTTCCAACCCCTCCTTTCTTCTTCATTCTCCTCGCTGCTCGTCGGCTTGCCCCCAAGCCCGAAGCCGATGCCCCCCTCCCCTCTGACGATGGCTATGACGAGGACGACGACGATGACGATGCCGTACACCTGCGCTCTCCGAGAAACTCCGCCGCCTCTTCCTTTCCCTTCTCCGCCCCCGATGACGACGCCGTACACGGTACACCCGATCCATCTCTCTCTTCTCCTCTCCAGACTCCGGCTCTCCCTTCTCCGCCCTCGATGACGACGCCGTACTCCCTCCCCTGCGGCCGAGCCCACGGCCGTGCCGGCGGTGCTCGCAGCCGCCCCCTTCTTTCTTCTCTTCTTCTTCTTTTCTTTCTTTCTTTCTATCTTTCCTTCGTTCTTCTCTCCTCTGAGGTTCCGACGAACGATGGGGATGGGGATGGGGCAGGCACGGGCTCGGGCAAACGAGCCTTACGAGCCCAAGCCTGAGCCCGAGCCCGAGCCCGAGCCCGGAATTTTCTGGAACGAGCCGAGCCCGTGGAGGCTTGGGCTCGGCTCAGCTCGTTAACAACCCTACTCATCCATTGCAACAAGAAGAGTTGGTGCTCGGCATTGGGATTCACATCATCGGCCAACCTCTTCATCGGCTTCAACATTGCTTCTATCGATTCATTTTATATGTTATGATGTTTTAGTTTTCTAGTTGCAGCAATCATTTATTTGGATTATTTGTTACTATAACAGTTTCATCATTTGAAACTTGTAAAGGCACTTCCAAGCCTTAATTGGAAGTTGTTGAATCAGAAGTATTCAGCAACGAGAAAGTTTCTGGTTGGTTTATCTGAAAACCAACTGGGTTGTTTGTGAGCCCGGGAAAACAAACAGTATAAAGTTTTTGGTTGGTTTATCTGAAAACCAACTGGATTGTTTGTGAGCCCCAAAAAACAAATGGTGATAGGTTTTCGGTTGGTTGCCTGAGAAAACCGACTGGGTTTCTGATTGTGCGCCCAGAAAACAATAAGGCTATAATCTGCTGGGTTATAGTGTGTTGCCCAAGAAGACAACCCAAGAGGGGGGGTGAATTGGGTTTTAAGTAATAATTGCAAATTAAAATTTAATGAGTAACTAATTAAACCTTATTACAAGTGGATTAATTAGTTTACTATATGCAGTGGATGAAGAGAATGGGAGAGACAATTAAACAATCACAAACACAAGAGATTTTATAGTGGTTCGGAGCTAACCCTTGCTCCTACGTCTACTCCCCAAGCTTCACTTGGAAGTTCACTATAATCTCTCGGATTACAGCCGGTTGTCTTACAAGCTCACAACCCAACTTGTTGTTTTACGAGATCACAACGAACTCGGTCGGTTTTCACAGGCTCACCGACTAGAACCATCCGATTATTTTTCCGGGATCACAATCGAACCCTTACACGTTGGTTTTACCCTCGGCCAACCAACCAACCTTAACACCCTTGATTCAATCCCCTGATTGAATCAAGTAAGAGAAGCAATTTGAAAAGAGTACAAGGATAGCTTCTTGAAAAGCAAATATAAACAATACGAATAAAGAAGAGTTAGAAGCCCTCAAATAGATTTTTGAATGTGAAGAAGGGGGCTTCTCAAACTCTGCAACTCCTCTTGAGTGTGCTGAAGATTTGGTGTCAGAAGGAGAGCCTTGAATGCGAGGAAGACGTTTGGAGGATAGACTTTTAATACACTTCTTCCTTCTTTCACTTGTATTTACTCTTGAGAAGCTTTGGTAGGTGAAAATCTCTTTTGCTTTGAATGGAGTGTCTCACTTCTTGTCTATTAATGTTCACTCTGGCTATTTAAGCAATCCCAATCGAAAACTAGCCGTTAGACACACTTTTAGAGCCGTTCTGCACAATCTGCAAATCCTGACACAGTGTCCATTGGGATCGGAGTCGACTCGGCTGTTGCTGGAGTCGACTCATGCTTTACTGGAGATGACTCGCCCACTGTTCAAAATTTGAAATAAAGTGCTGTCCCGTTCTGGAGTCGACTCGGCCAAACCTGGAGTCGACTCGCCAATGTCCGGAGATGACTCTCCCTTCTGGAGACGACTCGTTGTTCAGGAATTCAAAGATCTTTCTTTCGGGTTTACTTCCTCGAGTCGACTCGGATTCTCTTCGAGTCGACTCGGCTCTCAGAGCCTGAAAAACTGGTCTTCTGTCTTTGGAGTTGAACTGCCTCGGAGTCGACTCGGACTTTGCTGGAGTCGACTCGGCTCTCAGACACCGAAGTTGGCTCTCTGACTTTTAATCTTGCATTCCTCTGAGAGTCGACTCTTGCTTCTTTAGGAGTCGACTCGCCAACCGTTGGAGTCGACTCGAGTTCTTCTGGAGTCAACTCGGCTCTCAGAGTCCAAAACAACTTCTATGTCCTTCTGTCTGTTACTCCTTGGAGCCGACTCGTAACTATCGGAGGTCGACTCGGCAAGCATCGGAGTCGACTCGAATTCTTCAGGAGTCGACTCGGTGACAGGGTCTGTGTGGAGTGATTGATTAAAATCCTATTTGATTTTGATGAGCTCAAAGCATTTGAGTATATCTTTTGTTTACTAATGAATTCAATTGAGTGTTTCAGTGAAAATCTTGTCTAAGTGTTTCTAGACTTGGTTCAAGATATTTTGGATAAGTTAAGAAGTCAGTTTGAACCAAAGTCTGAGACTCGAGTCGACTCCGGGATATTACGAGTCGACTCCAAGCGTATCAGAATCACTGGCACGGGCTCGAGTCGACTCCGGATCATTACGAGTCGACTCCGACTGAGAACTGACAGACGAACAGAAAGACTCAACTCAAAACCTGTCAGCGAGTCGACTCCTGAAGTGCGCGAGTCGACTCCGATGATTACCGAGTCGACTCCGGAGTAGTATGAGTCGACTCCAAGGAGTTACAGACAGAAAAGTCAGAGAGCGATTTTCGAACTTGAGATTCGAGTCGACTCCTGTGGAACGCGAGTCGACTCCGATGGTTGGCAGGTCGACTCCAAAGAAAGCGAGAGTCGACTCTCAGTGGTACACAAGGCAAAAGTCAGAGAGCAGTTTTCGGACTCTCAGATCCGAGTCGACTCCCGCAATGCGCGAGTCGACTCCGAGACAGCACGACCCCAAAAAGACAGAAGACCGAATTATTGTCTCTGAGAGCCGAGTCGACTCCCAGACAGCTCGAGTCGACTCCAAGGCAGCGCTACATCAAAAAGGCAAAAGGCTGTGTTTCGGAAACTGAGAGCCGAGTCGACTCCGGAATAGTTCGAGTCGACTCCAAGACTGGACGAGCCAAAAGACAGAAGATCGAGAGTTCGGGCTCTGAGCGCCGAGTCGACTCTCAGGATTGTCGAGTCGACTCGAGTGGGCCAAGTTGAAAAATTAGCTCCATGGACTTCATGGGATGAGCCGACTCCGAAAATGACAAGTCAGCTCCAGAAGTTGGCGAGTCGACTCCGGGTTAAGTCGAGTCGACTCCCAGTCGCGGAGGTCACTTTAATTCAAATCCGGAACAGTTGCCGAGCCGACTCCAGCAAAGCATGAGTCGACTCCCGCTACAGCCGAGTTGACTCCAGATCGCGCGAGTCGACTCCGACCCTAACGGACATATTGTCAGAATGTGCAGAGTGTGCAGAACGGGCAGAAAAAAGTGTCTAACGGCTAGTTTCCGTGGGGGATGGCTTAAATAGCCACAGAGGACTGTAGCAAGGTAGAGAAGCACCATTCCACTCAAAGAAATCAAGCATCCTATCTCGGCCAACTGGTTTTCAACAGAAAAGAAGGAAGAGAGCCATTAACTCCATCCAGCTACCTCTTCCCAGCATTTAAAGAAGTCTCCTCCTGCCTTCAAGTCGACCAGACATTCAAGAGGAGACTCACAGTTCAAGAAGCCCTACTCTACTCCAACTCAAACGTGTTTGAGGGCTCTTAACTTCTCTCTAGTTTATATTGCTGTATATCTGCTTTTTAGAAGCTCTGTTTTTCTATTTGTCTTTGTTCTTTCCATCTTGTCTTTGCTTGATTCAATCAGGAGATTGAATCAAGAGTGTAGAGGTTGGTTGGTGAGCCGAGGGTAAAACCAACGTGTAAGGGTTCGATTGTGATCCCGGAAAAACAATCGGGGTGGTTCTAGTCGGTGAGCCTGGAAAAACCGACCGAGTTCGTTGTGAGCTCGTAAAACAACAAGTTGGGTTGTGAGCTTGTAAAACAACCGGCTGTAATCTAAGGGGTTATAGTGAATTCCCAAGTGAGACTTGGGGAGTGGACGTAGGAGCAAGGGATAGCTCCGAACTACTATAAACATTGTGTTTGTGATTGCTTGTGTCTCTCTCTCTCACTCTCATTTCACTCACAGCACATAGCAACTAAATAATCATTTTGCAAAAGTATTAATTAGTCATCCACAAACGTTTTAATTGCAAAATTATTTTAAAACCCAATTCACCCCCCCCTCTTGGGTTGTCTTTCTGGGCAACAAGTGGTATCAGAGCCTAAACTCTTCTACCCTAAGAGTAAAAGATCAAAATGACAACCCCATTTGGATCTTCCCACATTGAGGGTCAGTCCACCCAAAGACCCCCATTCTTTAATGGATCCGACTACTCATATTGGAAGGCTAGGATGAGAATATTTATCCAAGCCCAAGACTATGAGATGTGGACCATTGTAGTAAATGGACCATACATCCCATCCATCTATGTAGAGGGTGTCACTGTACCCAAACTCGAAAAGAATTGGGATGACCATGAAATGAGAAAGGCACAACTCAATTCCAAAGCAATGAATGTGCTTTACTGTGCATTAGATAGGAATAAATTCAATAGAGTCTCTACTTGCAATTCTGCAAAAGAGATTTGGGATAGACTTGAAGTGACCCATGAGGGCACGAATCAAGTCAAAGAATCCAAAATAAACATATTGGTTCATAAGTATGAACTATTTAAGATGGATTCTAATGAAACAATCACTTGCATGTTCACTAGATTTACTGACATTGTCAACGGCCTAAAAAGCCTTGGCAAAAACTATACTAACAGTGATCTTGTCAGGAAGATTCTTCGCTGTCTACCAAGGTCATGGGAAGCCAAGGTGACGGCAATCCAAGAAGCCAAGGACTTGAACAAGCTACCACTTGAGGAGCTTCTTGGATCCCTAATGACGCACGAGCTAACAATGAAGCAACACAGCGAAGAAGAGTCCTCCCATAAGAAAAAGGTAATAGCTCTCAAATCTACATCATCTAACAAAGACTTGTCTTGCAGTAGCAGCAGTGAAGAAGAAGATCACGAGGGAGAGGATGATGAGGCTCTTCTCGTACGTAAGTTCAGAAGATTCATCAACCAAAAGAAGTCCTTTCATCAAAGAAGAGGCCCCTCAAATTTCTATCGAAAGGATAAAGGTAAGGAAAGAGAAAATGAGGGGATTGGATGTTATGAGTGCAAGAAGCCGGGACACATCAGAGCTGAGTATCCTTTACTGAAGAAGGGGAGCAACTACAAGAAGAAGAAAGCCCTTGTCACCACCCTATCGGACTCCGACACATCATCATCATCATCGGATGAGGAACAAGGAGAAAATGCCAATTTCTGCTTCATGGCCAATGAAAATGAGGTAACTTCCGCATCACATTTAGATTTTACTTTCGATGAATTATATGATGCTTTCAATGAATTAATGGATGAATACAAAACAATAAACGTTAAAAACAAAGAACTAAAAGTAACTAACCAAACTCATCTCCGTAAGTATGATTCATTAGTTAAGGATAAAGATGTTCTTATCAAAGAAAATGCAGAACTTAAAACAAGTAACCAAATCTTGATACAAAAGAATAATACCTTAACTAAAGAAAATGAAAGGCTGAACAAAGAAACATTAGAACCCAAAAACAATAAACATATAAATGAGAGTCTCACAAAAGAACTAAATGATCTAAAAGCAGAAAAACAAACACTAACTAAAGAACTTGAAAAATACAAACCCTTGGTTGAAAAATTTACATATAGTTCTGAAAAATTAAATATGATACTTAATAGTCAACGAGCGGTATTCAATAGAGCGGGTTTAGGGTATAAACCTAAACATGAGCAAAAACTTCTTAGTAACTTCTTTGTTAAAGCAGGAGAAAGTAAAACTAAGAAAATAACCTGCTTTTGTTGTGGAATTTTAGGACATAAAGCAAATGTGTGTAAGTATAGAAAAGGAAAAACTAAAAGAAAAATTAAGAGGGTTTGGGTTCCAAAAGGAACCAACATTACTAACCATGAAGAATCCAAAAAAACTTGGGTACCTAAGATTATATGATTTGCTTGTGTAGGAGTGTCTTGCAGCCAAGGTCGACAAAAATTGTTGGTACTTGGACAGTGGCTGCTCAAGACACATGACGGGTGACAAGGATCAATTCTTCACCCTTGAAGCTAAGAAGGGAGGTGTTGTGACTTTTGGAGACAATAACCAAGGTCACATCATTGGTATAGGTAAAGTACAAATTACCCCTTCAACTTTTATTGATAATGTTCGATATGTTGATGGTCTTAAGCATAATTTATTAAGCATTAGTCAATTATGTGATAGAGGTTATAATGTTATGTTTAAACCATCACTATGCATCATAACAAACCCAAATGACAATAGTTTAGTTTTTAAAGGAATAAAACGTGGAAATGTGTATGTTGTAGACCTTGAGGATCTTGCCAAACACAACCCATGTTTAGTTGTTAATGAAACTAAGGATAATGATGCTAGTTGGTTATGGCACCGTAAGTTAGGTCATGCAAGCATGGACACCATATCTAAACTAGTTAAAAGAGATTCTGTGATAGGTTTGCCAAAATTAAAGTTTGAAAAGAATAAAATATGTGAAGCATGTCAATTTGGCAAACAATCAAGGAACTTCTTTAAATCTATAAATTGTGTCTCTACCTCTAGACCTCTAGAACTACTACACATGGACCTATTCGGACCAACTAGAACCACAAGTCTAGGTGGAAATAAATATGGTCTAGTTATCGTAGATGATTATTCTAGATATACTTGGGTTATGTTCTTAGGCCATAAGGATCAAGCATTTTCAATTTTCAAGAAATTTCATAAAGAAGTAACAAATGCTAGAGATACTTCTGTAATAGCTATTAGAAGTGACCATGGTACCGAATTTGAAAATCATTTATTTGATGAGTTTTGTAGTAAAAAGGGAATAACACACAATTTTTCTGCACCTAGGACACCACAACAAAATGGAGTTGTGGAGAGAAAAAATAGAACTCTAGAGAAAATGGCTAGAACTATGTTGTGTGAAAGTAACCTCCCTAAGTACTTTTGGGGAGAAGCTGTCAATACTTCTTGTCATATAATAAATAGAGTTTTATTAAGACCCATCATAAAGAAAACACCTTATGAACTTTGGAAAAACAGAAAACCAAAAGTGAACTATTTTCATATTTTTGGATGTAGGTGTTTTGTTCATAATAATGGAAAAGATAATCTAGGAAAATTTGACTCTAAATCTGATGAGGGTATATTCTTGGGGTACTCCACAACTAGTAAAGCCTATAGAATCTTTAATAAAAGAACCCTAGTTATAGAAGAATCCATACATGTTGTTTTTGATGATTTTAGTGATATCTCTTCTAGCAAGAGAGTTAATTTTGATGATGATGGTGAAATTCTTGAAGAGAAGATAGATGAGACGACATTACAAGATGATAATCAAAAATTAATTGGAAATGCATCATCAAGCCAAGAGGCTATTATGGATCATGGGCTGACTAAGGCTTGGAGGTTTGCTCACGGGCATCCTAAGAAATTAATTCTAGATGATCCATCTCAACCTGTTAGGACTAGAGCATCTCTTAGGAACTTAAACAATCATCTAGCTTTCGTTTCACATTTTGAGCCCAAACACATAGAAGAAGCTGAAAAAGATGTAAATTGGATAAATGCAATGCAAGAAGAATTAAACCAATTTACTAGAAACAAAGTATGGAATCTAGTTGAAAGACCTACTGAATATTCAATTATAGGTACCAAATGGATTTATAAAAATAAACTTGATGAAAATGGAATTGTAATAAGGAATAAGGCTAGACTAGTAGCAAAGGGTTATAATCAAGAAGAAGGTATTGATTTTGATGAAACCTTTGCTACTGTAGCTAGACTTGAAGCAATTAGACTTTTACTAGCATTTGCATGCTCTAAGGACTTCAAATTATTTCAAATGGATGTAAAAAGTGCATTCTTAAATGGATATATTAATGAGGAGGTATATGTAGAACAACCTCCTGGTTTTGAAAATCATCAATACCCTAATCATGTATATAAATTGAACAAGGCACATTATGGTTTGAAACAAGCACCTAGAGCATGGTATGAGAGGCTTAGCAAATTTCTATTAGAACATGAGTTTTCTAGGGGTAATGTAGATACAACATTGTTTCTAAAGAAGAAAAACAAAGATATGTTGTTAGTACAGATTTATGTTGATGATATTATTTTCGGTGCTACTAACAATCGCCTCTGCGAAGAATTTGCTGACTTGATGCAGAGTGAATTTGAAATGAGTATGATGGGAGAGCTGAATTATTTCCTCGGGCTTCAAATCAAACAATCTGAAGAAGGCATCTTCATCAATCAAGCTAAGTACATCAAGGAGATGCTTAAGAAGTTTGATATGGAGGGGAATAAGTCAATCAGCACCCCCATGAGCTCATTATGCAAATTAGACCAAGATGAATCAGGTAAATCTGTAGATCAGAAATTATATAGAGGTATGATAGGATCTTTATTGTATCTTACTGCAAGTAGACCTGATATCATGTTTAGTGTTTGCATGTGTGCTAGATATCAGTCTAATCCTAAGGAATCTTATCTAATTGCAGTCAAGAGAATCTTTAAATACCTAATAGGAACAAAGAATATAGGGTTATGGTATTCTAAAGAATCTAGCCTAAACTTAATAGGATACACAGATTCAGACTTTGCTGGATGTAAACTTGATAGAAAAAGCACCAGCGGGTCATGTCAATTCCTAGGAGAAAACTTAATCTCATGGTTTAGCAAGAAACAAAACTCGGTTGCATTATCTACTGCTGAAGCTGAATATGTTGCAGCCGGGAGTTGTTGTGCTCAAATCTTGTGGATCAAACAACAATTGGAAGATTATGGCATTAAACAAGATAAAATTTTCATTAATTGTGATAATACAAGTGCCATTAACCTAACTAAAAATCCAATTCAGCATTCAAGAACTAAACATTTTGAGATAAGACATCACTTCATAAGAGATCATGTACTGAATGGTGATGTGACACTTCAATTTGTTTGCACTGATGATCAATTAGCTGACATTTTTATAAAACCCTTAAGTGAAGAGAGATTTAGTGTGCTTAGGAGGGGATTAGGAGTGATTGATCCATCCTAGTGGTATTTTCCACTAGTTCATTGATTTTGATGATTAAAAATAGAGTTTCTCAACTATGATCATCAAATTAGATCATAACTTAGTGAGTGTCCCTGGTTTGGTACGAAAATAGCATAACTTTTAGGTGCGTGCCAGAGTTAGAGTCGACTCGAGTAAGTTTCGGAGTCGGCTCATAAGCAGGAGTCGACTCGCACACAGACGGGAGTCGACTCGAGGAAGATGAAGCATAAGAGGAGTCGACTCGCACATTGACGGAAGTCGACTCTAAGTCGATGGCTCATGAGGGGGAGTCGACTCGCGCATACTTTGGAGTCGACTCGAGGTCGAGTCGACTCGCGACTCAGTGGAGTCGACTCGAGGTCGGGATCCGGGTTTTTAACCCTAATCCAAGCGTTTTATCAACACTTCTATTCACCGCCGCCACTGTTCAAAAAATCCTAGAGCCGTCTCCTAGATCGTCTCCGACCGTCCTTAGGACTTTTTCCGTCGACCTTCCTCCGTCCATTAGCGTTCTACCCCATTCTAGGTCGACCATGCCTCGTAAAGCCGTTGTCCCAAGCCGGAAGAGGCCCCAACCCGCGAGCGGCACCGAGCGACGGTCCAAAGCTCGGAACGATCCCGTGAGGCCACAACCTCCGGCTCGTTCCCCGCCAAGGGAGGTTCCCTCGAGGCCGTGCGCCGGGAAGGCGGTCTCCACCGGGAGATACGTCGATTTTGACTATCTCTCCCAGGAGGGCTTTACCATAGGAGAGAGATTGCGGGCCCAGGGTTTAGAGTATTTTTGTTCCTTAGATCTCTCCACATACCCTGGCCTAGTTAGAGAGTTTTATGGTACTGTCCATAGGGGCAATGGGAGAATAGAGGAAACTGTAGCCGGTGTCCCATTGTTTATTTTCGAGGATTTCATAGCCCAAATCCTCCACCTTCCACAAGTAGGGGTAGCTCCCACACACCCTGAGGATAGGACTGAGGCCCTTACGGCCATTCTAGGACATCCACCTCAGTCCCCCTTAGATGAGGTGTCCGCTAGCTCACTTTCTGTTGAGATGCGGCTCCTCTTGAGTATCATCTCTAGGTCCCTCTTCCCGAAGACTGGCCGCTTCGATTTTGTATCTGAGAGAGACCTAGCTCTTATGTTCTACATCCTCCAGGACACCCCAATCAACTTTTCCAAGATGATGTATAGATACCTATGTGAGCCACTAGATAGACCTAGGCTCACCCTCCCCTATGGCATGATGTTCACTCTTCTGTTTAGGGAGGCCGAGATTCCCATTCCTGAGGGGAACCCTCTCGCGCATTGCGATGGACAGATCGCATGCGTCCGGGAACCCTACACAGGATGGGGTTTCGGAAGGTCGAGGGAATCTGGGTTAGGAAATCATCCACCTCCACACATACCACCAGACATTCCCCCAGTCCTGACCCAGACTCAGACTATCCTACCTTTCCCTCCACTTCTGCTCCCACCACCTCAGCCGGACCCTCCTCCTCAGCTCCACCTACTCAGCCCATGGAGGTCCGGATCGCTCTTGAGCAGCTCCGGGAGTTGCGGCAGGAGATAGTTAGCGATCTCCGGGACGACCTACTTAGGGAGCTCCGGGGTTCAGTGCCTGCTCCTTCTCCTGCACCTTCTTCAGCGTTGGTCCCTTCCCTGTCCGCCGTGGCTGAGATGACGGCCCATGTGCGGAAAGAGATCGACAATGTAAGGTTCCTGATCCAAGCCCAGTTCCACAGCATGAGCGAAGTCACGAGCACTACTCGGAAGATGCGTGATAACGTCCGACAGGATATGGGCACCACTACCCAGGGGGCAGAGCGCTTGGCGAATGTACTGATCGCCAAGTTGGACACACTGCAGGAGACCCTGACCGAGCTCTCCACCACACACAGCAGGGCCACTTCGGCCATTATCTCCCAGCTTGGGAATGTCACAGACGGGGTCACTCTCCTCATGGAACAGAACAGATTGAGAGGAGGAGCCACATCCTCGAGAGGAGGAGCCACATCCTCGAGGAGACCCTAGCTGCTTTTGTTTTATTTTGACATGTATCTTTTGCTTTACTTATTGTATTCACAAATGTATTTATATATACATCAATACAATGAGTAGACATATTCATTTCAATACTGTGCCAATTGATCTCTGCTTGCTTGTGTGTTCTATTCACTTCCTTTTTGATACGATGACAAAAAGGGGGAGAAATATGTAATAGATATGTAAAAGGAATAAATGAAAATCAATAAAAAAAAAACTTTTAAAACACACGATAATTTGTTCTTAGTGGATTTGATACCTCGAGGCTCATTATCTCTCTGTTGGGGCTCCTAATGGAGTAATCTCCAGAATCTATTCAAGGGATATTCGGAGATTAGTTGAATCCTACTCAAGAACAAATTGACAGATTTTCCCTCTAAAAACCAAAAATTTCAGTTCAAAAACTTCAATGCATTAAAAGGAAATTCAGAGAATCAAAACAAAGTAGAATGCATATGTTGAGGGGGAGAATCTGAATTTTTAAGAAAGTCAAATCATTAAATATATATAAGCCAAACAATTGAGTGCATGACATGAAGGCTTATATAATTCCAAATGAAAGGGAGAGCTTTAACTCCAAAATTTATTGTTTCACACCTTTCAAGATTGGATAAATTAAATAACCAGACACTTGAATTCATTTATAGATCGTATTTCCTTGTTTATTGAGCAATTCACTTTACATATACTCAATGTTTTGTCATCATCAAAAAGGGGGAGATTGTGGAGTGATTGATTAAAACCCTATTTGATTTTAATGAGCTCAAAGCATTTGAGTATATCTTTTGTTTACTAATGAATTCAATTGAGTGTTTCAGTGAAAATCTTGTCTAAGTGTTTCTAGACTTGGTTCAAGATATTTTGGATAAGTTAAGAAGTCAGTTTGAACCAAAGTCTGAGACTCGAGTCGACTCCGGGATATTACGAGTCGACTCCAAGCATATCAGAATCACTGGCACGGGCTCGAGTCGACTCCGGATCATTACGAGTCGACTCCGACTGAGAACTGACAGACGAACAGAAAGACTCAACTCAAAACCTATCAGCGAGTCGACTCCTGAAGTGCGCGAGTCGACTCCGATGATTACCGAGTCGACTCCGGAGTAGTATGAGTCGACTCCAAGGAGTTACAGACAGAAAAGTCAGAGAGCGATTTTCGACCCTGAGATTCGAGTCGACTCCTGTGGAACGCGAGTCGACTCCGATGGTTGGCAGGTCGACTCCAAAGAAAGCGAGAGTCGACTCTCAGTGGTACACAAGGCAAAAGTCAGAGAGCAGTTTTCGGACTCTGAGATCCGAGTCGACTCCCGCAATGCGCGAGTCGACTCCGAGACAGCACGACCCCAAAAAGACAGAAGACCGAATTATTGTCTCTGAGAGCCGAGTCGACTCCCAGACAGCTCGAGTCGACTCCAAGGCAGCGCTACATCAAAAAGACAGAAGGCTGTGTTTCGGAAACTGAGAGCCGAGTCGACTCCGGAACAGTTCGAGTCGACTCCATGACTGGACGAGCCAAAAGACAGAAGATCGGGAGTTTGGGCTTTGAGCGCCGAGTCTGTTGTCGGCGCCCCGCACCGGAACCCACTCACACCAGCGCCGCCACCGACGTCGGACAAGCAAGAGAGATACAAACGGATAAGCACTCTCTCGCTCCCTCGACTCCGGACTCAAGGATCACCTCTTCGCTCCGCCTACGAAGGGCAAAAGATTACCCCGTGGTATCAGTAGGATAAAACACTTGAGCACCGCAACGGATTATCAAAGATCAAAGGAAGAAGAAGAAAGAAAATAGCAAAGCAAACACAAAAAATGTAACGAGGTTCGGCTACAAATAGCCTACGTCCTCCACCGCTCCAAATCTCAATAAGGATGAACTGATTACAGAGATAGCACACATCCGAACGATCACAAGCGATCGATCTACAAGAGATTCACACAGAATTCCCTTTGCACAAGAAGTAGGATCCCAATCCTCTTCTTCTCTAGAACCCTAGCCTCACAAACAAGAGTCTCTCTCAAATATACGGCCAATAACCCTACCCTAGGGCTCTCATGAGTCCTATATATAGTCTCAAGACCTTCAGATGATCATAGCCGTCGAAACGCCACCAAAAACACCAAAAGAAAATCGTCCGTACGATTTTTCGCGAGCCCGAGTCGACTCGGCTGAAGTCCGAGTCGACTCTGGCACGTCTGAACAACTTCCAGTTTAACTGGCACGATCTCGAGTCGACTCCACTGTATCTCGAGTCGACTCGACGATGCTCCGAGTCGACTCGACTGTAGTTCGAGTCGACTGTGATAGTCCAGACAGAAACATGGTTTTTGTGGCTTTCTCCTCTCGGGTCGACTCGACAGACCTCGAGTCGACTCGACTGTTCCCGAGTCGACTCGACTGAAGCTCGAGTCGACTCCGACAGTCCGCCAGACAGAAAACTATGCAGAATTGATTTTTCTTCAATTCTCTTCATCACCAAAGGTCTCCACATACCCCAACAATCTCCCACTTGGAGACCTTGGGTATATCCTCTTGTTACTTGGCTCTCCTCTGTGCTCCCACTGAAACTAAATCATCCTAGTGAAATAGGTACGATGCCTCCTCAACGTCTTCAAGCATGAAGACCAGCAGAAGCTGAACAACTCCTCAGCTTCTCCACCGTGACGACCTTCGTCAACATATCTGCAGGATTCTGACTTGTATGAATCTTCTCCAACTTGACGAGTCCCTGCTCGAGCAATGACCTCACGAAGTGGTACCGTATGTCAATATGCTTCGTCCTTGAATGGAAAGCTGAATTCTTTGCCAGATGAATTGCACTTTGACTATCTGAATATAATATGCAATCCTTCTGTTCCTTCCCAAGCTCCTTCATCAAGACTTGAAGCCATATTAGTTCCTTGCACGCCTCTGTGGCTGCCACATACTCCGCCTCCGTAGTCGACAATGCAACAATTGGTTGCAACCTGGAAATCCAACTGACGGCTCCACTGCCCAAGGTGAACAAGTACCCTGTCGTGCTTCTCCTGCCGTCCAAGTCCCCTGCCATGTCTGAGTCCACATAGCCCTGTAACCGGATCTCAGAACCTCCATAGCACAATGACATGTGCTCAGTGCCTTTCAGATACCTCAGTATCCATTTGACTGCGCGCCAATGCTCCAAGCCTGGGCAGCTCATGAAGCGACTCACAACTCCCACTGCTTGAGCAATGTCTGGTCTCGTACACACCATAGCGTACATCAAGCTCCCCACTGCCGATGCATACGGGATTTTTGACATATTGAGCTCCTCCACCCGCGTCTTCGGACTTTGCCCTTTTGAGAGCTTAAAATGGGCACCCAGCGGTGTGCCAACAGGTTTGGCACCCTCCATGCAGAATCTCCTGAGTACTCGGCTGATGTACTCCGCCTGAGATAGTCTGAGGATATGTTTAGACCTATCTCTACTGATCCGCATCCCAAGGATTTGTTTTGCTGCTCCTAGATCCTTCATTGCAAATTTTCTTGACAGCTTCAGCTTCAATTTTGCAATCTCATGCATGCTAGCTCCTGCAACTAACATGTCATCAACATACAATAGCAAGATAATGTAAGATGTACCGAAGTCCCGGAAGTAGCAACAGTGATCCTCCTGACATCTCCTGTATCCTATCTCAAGCATGTAACTATCGAACTTGAGATACCATTGTCTGGGTGCCTGTTTCAAACCATAGAGGCTTTTCTTTAGTTTGCAGACTAAGTCACCCGTGCCAGCTGCAATGTATCCCTCCGGCTGCTGCATATATATCTCCTCATCGAGATCTCCGTGGAGAAAGGCCGTCTTCACATCAAGCTGCTCTAAGTGAAGATCCTCTACTGCCACCATGCTCAGCACCGCTCGAATAGTACTCATCTTGACTACAGGAGAAAAGATCTCTGTGAAGTCGATACCTGCTCTCTGCTGAAATCCTTTTACAACCAGCCTGGCCTTGTATCGCTTCTTCCCGCCTTGCTCTTCCTTCAGCCTGTAAACCCATTTGTTTGACAGTGCTTTCTTCCCCTTGGGCAGATCCACCAAATCCCACGTTTGATTCTGCTCCAATGACTTCATCTCATCATCCATGGCCAACTCCCACTCCTTCCTGGTATCAACCTCCAATGCCTCCGTGAAGCATTCAGGTTCGCCATTATCTGTGAGCAGCAAATAACTAAGAGTCCCATCATACCTTTGAGGAGGCTTCCCATGAGTACTACGAGTGGACCTTCTTAGTTGTGGAGGGGGTGCCAATGCTTCAGGTTCTTGCTCTGACTGAGTCTTCTGACCAGAATTTGTAGACTCCTCTTCAGGATCCACAAAACACGGCTCAACAGGTTTTGTTTCTGATTCAGTGCTCTGCTGCATTTTCTCATTGAATACCACATCATTACTACGAATGATCTTCTTGTGTTCGGGATCCCAAAGCCGGTACCCAAACTGTTGACCTCCGTATCCAACGAAAATACACTTCTTTGATTTGGCGTCTAGTTTGCTTCTTTGACTGGAATCAACATGGACATAACTGGTACAACCGAATACTCGTAAGTGCGCCAAATCAATCTTCTTCGCTGTCCATGCTTCCTCAGGAATCCCAAATTCAAGTTTCTTTGATGGCCCTCTGTTGATCAAGTAGGCAGCAGTGTTAACTGCTTCCGCCCAAAACTGCTGTGGCAATCCAGCATGTATCCTCATACTCCTGGCACGCTCATTAATTGTTCTGTTCATCCTTTCAGCAACTCCATTTTGTTGTGGTGTTCCTGGAACTGTCCTTTGCCTGACGATCCCAGCATCTGCACAGTAGTCCTCAAACTCCCTGCTACAATACTCACCACCGTTGTCCGATCTCAGGCATTTCAACCTCTTTCCTGTCTCGAGTTCTACCATCACCTGCCATCTCCTGAAGACCCCAAATACCTCTGACTTGTGCTTCAAGAAGAACACCCAAAGCTTCCTGGTAGCATCATCAATAAAAGTAACATAGTACTGAGATCCACCAATGGAAGAAACTGGTGCAGGCCCCCACACGTCCGTGTGCACGAGATCTAGCTTTTCTTGCTTTCGAGGTTTACCTTCTTTGTTGAATGAAACACGCTTCTGCTTTCCGAGAACACAATCCTCACAGAAGTCCATCTCAACACTCCTGAGACCCTGCAGCTTTCCCAACTGGTGCATCACCTCCAGTCCCTGATAACTCATGTGCCCAAGTCTACAATGCCATAACTTGGTGTCCACATCTGCTGCAACAACTTCAATAGAGTTCTCCGTGCCGTTGGTGACATAAAGTGTCCCAACCTTCTTGCCACTAGCCACCGTCAATGAACCTCTGGATATCTTCCACTGATCAGCTGTGAAAGTAGCCTTGTACCCCTGGCTCGCCAACTGTCCAACAGAAATCAGATTCCTCTGCAGTTGAGGTACGTGCCGTACGTCCTCAAGCTCAAGTGAAGATCCAGAAACCAACTTCACTTCCGTGCTTCCCCTTCCTTGTATGGTGCAAGGCTCTCCATCCCCTAGGTAGACTTTGCCAAAGTCTCCCTTCTCATATCCTTCAAGAAGCTTCCGTTGGGATGTAGCATGGAAAGACGCGCCCGAGTCTATCACCCAAGACTCGTCACAGGTAGACAAAGATAGAACGAGGGCATCCAAATCACCGTCTTCAGCAAGATTTGCCAGATCCTTGCTGACTCCTTCGGTGTGGTCGCCTTGCTTCCCTTTAGGAGATTTGCAATCCCTCCTAAAGTGCCCCGTCTTCCCGCAGTTCCAGCACTTCGCTCCCTTGTTCTGAGGTGCTTGAGACCTGCTGGATCTCGACTTCGAGTCGCTTCGAAATCGACCGTCCTTCTTTTGTCTTCCCCGGTCAGAGGTGTTTAGTGCACTTCCAGACGACTCCGTAGCTCCAGAAGATTTCCTTCTTGCTTCTTCACTCAGAAGCACTCCCACAACGTCATCAAAAATCAACTTCCCCATTGCCGAAGAGTTGCTCACCGCCATCACCAGGCCCTCCCAGCTATCAGGCAATCCGGAGAGGATTAGCAATGCCCGAATCTCATCGTCAAAACTAATCTCCACTGACTCCAACTGGGCCGTGAGTCCATTGAACTCGTTGAGGTATTCTGCTATGCTGCCGCCATTTTTCATACGAAGATTAAACAACCTCTTCATGAGAAATACCTTGTTTGATGCTGAGGGTTTCTCGTACATCCGCGACAATGTTGCCATCAACTCCATCGTCGTCTTCTCGTTTTTGATGTTGAATGCCACTTGGGATGCAAGTGACAATCTGATGGTGCCGAGCGTCTTCCGATCGAGGACCTCCCAGTCTTCATCGGACATCTTCTCTGGTTTCTTTGCTCTACCTCCAAGAGGTAAATAGAGATCCTTCTGGTAAAGGTAATCTTCTATTTGCATCTTCCAAAATCCGAAGTTCGTGCCATTGAACTTCTCAATTCGCAACTTCCCTTCATCCGCCATTGCAGAATAACCAATAGCTCTGATACCAATTGTTGTCGGCGCCCCGCACCGGAACCCGCTCACACCAGCGCCGCCACCGACGTCGGACAAGCAAGAGAGATACAAACGGATAAGCACTCTCTCGCTCCCTCGACTCCGGACTCAAGGATCACCTCTTCGCTCCGCCTACGAAGGGCAAAAGATTACCCCGTGGTATCAGTAGGATAAAACACTTGAGCACCGCAACGGATTATCAAAGATCAAAGGAAGAAGAAGGAAGAAAATAGCAAAGCAAACACAAAAAATGTAACGAGGTTCGGCTACAAATAGCCTACGTCCTCCACCGCTCCAAATCTCAATAAGGATGAACTGATTACAGAGATAGCACACACCCGAACGATCACAAGCGATCGATCTACAAGAGATTCACACAGAATTTCCTTTGCACAAGAAGTAGGATCCTAATCCTCTTCTTCTCTAGAACCCTAGCCTCACAAACAAGAGTCTCTCTCAAATATACGGCCAATAACCCTACCCTAGAGCTCTCATGAGTCCTATATATAGTCTCAAGACCTTCAGATGATCATAGCCGTCGAAACGCCACCAAAAACACCAAAAGAAAATCGTCCGTACGATTTTTCGCGAGCCCGAGTCGACTCGGCTGAAGTCCGAGTCGACTCTGGCACGTCTGAACAACTTCCAGTTTAACTGGCACGATCTCGAGTCGACTCCACTGTATCTCGAGTCGACTCGACGATGCTCCGAGTCGACTCGACTGTAGTTCAAGTCGACTCTGACAGTCCAGACAGAAACATGGTTTTTGCGGCTTTCTCCTCTCGGGTCGACTCGACAGACCTCGAGTCGACTCGACTGTTCCCGAGTCGACTCGACTGAAGCTCGAGTCGACTCCGACAGTCCGCCAGACAGAAAACTATGCAGAATTGATTTTCCTTCAATTCTCTTCACCACCAAAGGTCTCCACATACCCCAACAGAGTCGACTCCCTGGATTGTCGAGTCGACTCGAGTGGGCCAAGTTGAAAAATTAGCTCCATGGACTTCATGGGATGAGCCGACTCCGAAAATGACAAGTCAGCTCCAGAAGTTGGCGAGTCGACTCCGGGTTAAGTCGAGTCGACTCCCAGTCGCGGAGGTCACTTTAATTCAAATCCGGAACAGTTGCCGAGCCGACTCCAGAAAAGCATGAGTCGACTCCCGCTACAGCCGAGTCGACTCCAGATCGTGCGAGTCGACTCCGACCCCAACGGACATATTGTCAGGATGTGCAGAGTGTGCAGAACGGGCAGAAAAAAGTGTCTAACGGCTAGTTTCCGTGGGGGATGGCTTAAATAGCCACAGAGGACTGTAGCAAGGTAGAGAAGCACCATTCCGCTCAAAGAAATCAAGCATCCTATCTCGGCCAACTGGTTTTTAACAGAAAAGAAGGAAGAGCGCCATTAACTCCATCCAGCTACCTCTTTCCAGCATTTAAAGAAGTCTCCTCCTGCCTTCAAGTCGACCAGACATTCAAGAGGAGACTCACAGTTCAAGAAGCCCTACTCTACTCCAACTCAAACGTGTTTGAGGGCTCTTAACTTCTCTCTAGTTTATATTGCTGTATATCTGCTTTTTAGAAGCTCTGTTTTTCTATTTGTCTTTGTTCTTTCCATCTTGTCTTTGCTTGATTCAATCAGGGGATTGAATCAAGAGTGTAGAGGTTGGTTGGTGAGCCGAGGGTAAAACCAACGTGTAAGGGTTCGATTGTGATCCCGGGAAAACAATCGGGGTGGTTCTAGTCGGTGAGCCTGGGAAAACCGACCGAGTTCGTTGTGAGCTCGTAAAACAACAAGTTGGGTTGTGAGCTTGTAAAACAACCGGCTGTAATCCAAGGGGTTATAGTGAATTCCCAAGTGAGACTTGGGGAGTGGACGTAGGAGCAAGGGATAGCTCCGAACCACTATAAACATTGTGTTTGTGATTGCTTGTGTCTCTCTCTCTCACTCTCATTTCACTCACAGCACATAGCAACTAATTAATCATCTTGCAAAAGTATTAATTAGTCATCCACAAACGTTTTAATTGCAAAATTATTTTAAAACCCAATTCACCCCCCCCTCCTGGGTTGCCTTTCTGGGCAACAGTTTGAGATTCATCTTTCTGTCCTTCTGTCTATTCTCAGTCGGAGTCGACTCGTAGTATGCCGGAGTCAACTCGAGCCTGTGCCAGAACGTCTGAAACACTTGGAGTCGACTCGAAATCTTCCGGAGTCGACTCGAGTTTCAGCCTTTGCCTTAAGCTGATTTCCACATGCACTCAAAAGAGGATTCTAACAAATTTTGCCTTATATGCTGGAATGAATTCATTAGTATAACATAAAATATACTCAATGGCTTTGTGCTCATCAAAATCAAATAGGGTTATAATCAATCACTCCACAATCTTCCCCTTTTTGATGATGACAAAACATTGAATATTTTTGAAGGGAATTGTTCAATCATTCAGTAAAAGTTTTGAAATGAATTCAAATGTCTGGTTATTTTAATCTAT